>NC_084737.1:76558047-76903047 GCF_033978785.1 Entelurus aequoreus
TTGAAACATTCATGGATCGCACGTCTTGTTGTGAATTTAGTTTTCGAGATGCCCCGCAATAATAATTAATGAATAAAAGTGCTTTCAAAACGACTTTAAAGATGCCGCTATACTTTATATTTTAGTCGACAAAACTTACTGTCATTTTAGTCGACTAAAATGTTGAGGAATTTCGCTGACTAAAACTGGACTAAAATGAAATACATTTCGATGACTAAAATATGTCTGAAAATAAAATACATTTTCCATCTCCGGGTTGGGGTGGAGACCCTGCCCCAAGTGGAGGAGTTCAAGTACCTCGGAGTCTTGTTCACAAGTGAGGAAAGAGTGGATCCTGAGATCGACAGGCGGATCGGTGCGGCGTCTTCAGTAATGCGGACGCTGTATCGATCCGTTGTGGTGAAGAATTTACCGGCCGATCAACGTTCCCATCCTCACCTATGGTCATGAGCTTTGGGTTATGACCGAAAGGACAAGATCACGGGTACAAGCGGCCGAAATGAGTTTCCTCCGCCGGGTGGCGGGGCTCTCCCTTAGAGATAGGGTGAGAAGCTCTGCCATCCGGGAGGAGCTCAAAGTAAAGCCGCTGCTCCTCCACATGGAGAGGAGCCAGATGAGGTGGTTCGGGCATCTGGTCAGGATGCCACCCGGACGCCTCCCTAGGGAGGTGTTTAGGGCACGTCCGACCGGTAAGAGGCCAAGGTGAAGACCCAGGACACGTTGGGAAGACTATGTCTCCCGGTTGGCCTGGGAAAGCCTCCGGATCCCCCGGGAAGAGCTGGACGAAATGGCTGGGGAGAGGGAAGTCTGGTATTTCCTGCTTAGGCTGCTGCCCCCGCGACAAGACCTCGGATAAGCGGAAGAAGGTGGATGGATGTATGGAATTCACACTTTTGGACTGGTAAATTGGGTCATGCAAATTGCAGACCGTTTCTTTCACTTTTGATCCCTTATCCCAGGGGTGTCAAACTCATTTTCATTGAGGGCCACATCACAGTTATGGCTGCCCTCAGAGGGCCGCTTGTAACAGTGAATAATATATAAATATGAATGTATAGATTTGCTTTATGATATTAGTACACAATTGCCTATACCAGACCTGGGCAAATTAAGGCCCGGGGGCCACATGCGGCCCGTCAAGCCTTTCAATCTGGCCCGCCGTACATTCCCAAATATTTTTTTTAGATCTTTAAGATGGAAAGTGTAGCTGCCATTATGATGTGCAGTGATGTTTTCAAATTGTCTTGAACTATACAAAGTATTTCAATGGTTGAAATCTGCGCTTTTGCATGATAAGTTACTATGGTAATCTAGTTAGTTAGTATGGTAATCTCATTAGTTACTATGGTAATGTAAGTTACAGCAGCTCAGACGAGGCACCAAGCAGTGTGGGTGGGGAGCGTTTTTACGGAGTGTTTCCAGAGCGGTCAGCCTGAAATGTGGGTGTCGGGGACAGACGCGGAAGGAGATTTTTACTACAAAGTTCTAAAGCTTATTGATACATCAGATTGTAGGTGGGGTTTTTTTTACCCTTCGTGTTCATATTTTGCTGTGTTTGTTGCATTTTTGTTGCGTTTCGCTTGATTGTAAAATTTGTCGACGGAGAGGGGGTGTGACGTTCATATGTTGTCAATATTCAGTGTTTTATTGTTCATAGTTAATATTGTAAATCCCGCATTCTTTATTTTCATGTACATTCTGGGTGTCTCATTCAGTAAAAAAAATTTAAATGCCATTCCGTTTTGTAAGGCGATCTGTAATAACGTTTTTAGCATTCAATCAGACATTATTGTGAGGTTTTGTATTAGTGTTCCTAAAAACAGATATACACTTTTCCTTTAAATTTGGCCCCCGAGTCAAAATAATTGCCCAGGCCTGGCCTATATCTTTGTTTACAATATTATATGTATTTTTTATGCACACTGTAAAAAAAATATTTTTCTGGCAGCTCAGTTGCCGGAATTTTATCATACAATTTACGATGTTTTCTTTTACAGAATTTTACTGTAAAATAGAAAAAACGCACCACAGTTTTTTGAGGTAAAATTCTGGCGACTGAGCTGTCAGTTTTTTTACTGTAAAATTTGGATAATTTGCTTTAAAATCATAATGCAAGAAGATATATATTTTATTTTGACAAAAAAAAAGTTCAGATTGTATAATAATATAATATTTACATTATTATATACCATTAAAATTGAATGGATATGCAGTTGTATGCATTATATGTATTTTTTGTGTCAAGTACTTAATTGACACACATTATTTCCAGGTGTCCGCGGGCCACATCAAATGAAGTTTGAAACATGTGCCTTATTCAATAGTTACAATCAGTTAACAATTGTCTCTATACACATGTTAAAAATTCAAAACAAAGCATTGTTTTGGCGATTTAATGACATCATTGTTTTAGTGGTCTGTAATTTTTTCATGATTGTTACAATTTTTCTTTAGAATTCCATTCTTAGATCTGTATCTATTTAGTAAAGCCTTTTTTTTTTTATTGTGAAAATGCACATTTAATCATTTTGAGTGATCGTTTTCAGGGTCAAAGAAGACTCGGTTGAAAGAAGTAAATGCTTACAACCTTACCAACTGATTAAAGGTACAAGAATAAAGAAATTGCAGCTGGCAAGCAATCAGACGTGGTCGGAATACATCAGGATCCAATCAATGGCTCGATGAGACTCAATTAGGGTTGAAGCGAAGGAGAAAATTGTCTTACGATGTCAATGTCTACAGACATCCTCCATTAGCAACTGAGCATGGCGGTGTAGACTCACACATCTTAAATAAATATTCATAAGTAAAAAATAAAAACAGGATCTGATCTATGATATGTATAGATATATGTAAAAAATGTCTATCCAGGATTTGTATTTTATTCATGAAAAACAGGCTTCTATTGGGCATTTATTGAGATAAATGATGTGAGTACAGGTATAAGTCAATAGGAGACATGACCATATCAGTATTCTTCCAGTGTTCATGCAGCAGGCGGCGGGAGGTCAGCTTGTACGACGAGTGTAAAGCTCATATTACTGTTGTCAGCACTGAGTGCAACTTTTGTAAGCCACTGGCAGCTGACACAGCCTAAAAAAAAACAAAAAAAAACCTTATCACACATTTCCGAGTCGGTTTTGCAATGTTAATTGAGCGAAAGCAAAGTCGGTGGTTTAATTATGATAACGTGATAAAAATGTGGGAATATTTAAGTGTGACTTGAATCAACATATTGTAACGGCCTGCGTCAACACATTACTCTCGGGTTTTCCTGGTGGTATGTTTGGCCTTGCTAAACCTAAACCTGAAATAGTAATTGGTTTGATTGTTCTCCAACCTGAGCGCGTGCATATCCGCACACATTTGACTGTTTAGTAGCAGACTGCAAACCTGCCAGCATGGATGGAATATTGACGACGAAATATCCAACAGTATTGTTTCCTCAGAAAAAAGTCTGAAAAGGTACTCGTGAGGAGGTACCACTGGTAGTCACACACACACACTAGGTGTGGTGAAATTACTCTCTGCGGTTGACCCATCCCCTTGTTCCACCTCCTGGGGGGTTGAGGGGAGTAGTGAGCAGCAGCGGAGGCCGCGCTCGGGAATCATTTTGGTAATTTAACCCCCAATTCCATTATAGTCTTTGGTATGACTCAGCCAGGGTTTGAACTCACAACCTACCGATCTCAGGGCGGACACTCTAACCCAGGGATGTCCAAAGTGCGGCCCGGGGGCCGTTTGTGGCCCGTAGGTAATTTTTTAACGGCCCCACGGCACATTTTAAAAATACGATAAAAAAAATATAAAAAACATAAAAAGTTGTATAAAAGAGTAAACAGGTGACAATAAAATGTTGCTATGTTGACTCTAATAACATTAAGCTGTCATGCAGGCTGTTTCTTTCTTTAAAACATAATAATGAATCAAAAACAATGTTATTATGAATTATTGACCTATTCAAGGCTCCAATTAGGTCACATTAAATATTCCACTTTAAGATATTTTTTGGGGAAAATGTTGCATATTTTGTGTTTGCCATATAAAAAACGATGTTTTTTTGTTTTTTTTAAAGAAGGGCCTAAAATGAACAAACAAGGAACATAATAAACAACAATACAAGTTAGAATTGACGGATAGATCTGAAGTTGATCTCGAGACTATTGTGTTAACATTTTTTTTTTAAATTACGATTTATTTTTTAGCAGGACCCTTTTGGATCCCCAATACTTTTAGTGGGATTTTTTTTTTTTTTTAAAGTGTCATTGCTCAAAAAACAATAATACATTAAAATCAATGTTGTTATGAGTTATGTTATGAGCTCCAATTATTATATAATCTGAAATGTTCCACTTTAAAATTTTATTGGGGGAAATGTTGCATATTTTGTGTTTGCCATATAAAAAACTATGTTTTTTTGTTTTTTTTAAAGAAGGGCCTAAAATGAACAAACAAGGAACATAATAAACAACAATACAAGTTATAATTGACGGATAGATCTGAAGTTGATCTCGAGACTATTGTGTTAACATTTTTTTTTTTAAAGTACGATTTATTTTTTAGCAGGACCCTTTTGGATCCCCAATAATTTTAGTGGGATTTTTTTTTTTAAGTGTCATTGCTCAAAAAATAATAATACATTAAAATCAATGTTGTTATGAGTTATGTTATGAGCTCCAATTATTATATAATCTGAAATGTTCCACTTTAAAATTTTATTGGGGGAAAATATTTCATATTTTGTGTTTTTTCCATAAAAAACTGGGTTTTCTTTGACAAAAAGGGCATACAACTTAAATCTAAAAAAAAAAAAACTTTGAATAATAATAATAATAATAATAATAATAATAATAATAATACTAAATAACGACTTTTTTTCCTTTTTTTTTTTAACCTAAACCCTTTGGAGTCCCCGGTATCAAGCCTGAGTGGAGGCTTAAATGTTTATTTTTTATACATATATTGTATTGGTTTTTAAAATAAAAAATATCAAAATGGCCCCCGCTTGCTTTGATTTTTCAGTGTGCGGCCCTCAGTGGAAAAAGTTTGGACACCCCTGCTCTAACCACAAGGCCACTGAGCACTGAAATCAAAAGCTCATTGATGATTATTTCATGAATCTATTATTCTAACGGCTTTGAAACAGCGGTCCAGAAAAGAGATCCTGAGTATACGGAGTCAAATTCCTCCTGAAAGTGACTTTGTTTGGGTTCACCTCAGCCATATGAAATATCAGAGTCACCTAGGGGTTTTAAACGGTCAATCACCCCTCTCTCCCTATACCTCCATGATTGATTGATTGGAACTTTTATTAGTAGATTGCACAGTAAAGTGCATATTCCGTACAATTGACCACTAAATGGTAACACCCAAATAAGTTTATTAACTTGTTTGAACGTTGATCAATTCATGGGGTGCTGCTTCCCATAGTGCCACTTGATTAAAATACATTTGAATAGCAAACAAACATAAATGACTATGACAACAAATCACATTCCGGACTGTGAGACAGCAGGGGAATTCGGCGCGTGCATTTCAATAACATCTGTCCTATTTCTGATTGGATCGCTGCGCCATCAGCCACGTCGGAGGCCTCTGTTGAAAATCCACCGTGAGGTAATTAGTATTCCACAAGTGCACCGAGCTTTGAATTTCAGCCAAGTGGCGGTCGCCTGCGATGAAGACAGACTGCCTCCATTGAAAAGAAAAGTACTTCTGACATCTGGAAATGTATTAAGTTCTTTTTTTTTTTTTTTACTCAAAACAAGTGGCTAGAGAGAGATCAGTCCATTTATCTTAGCCGTGATTGCCGGAGAACACTCACGCAAAGCCGCACTTGTCATCGTGTATATATCCCTTTCGGGGGAGTAAGGAATGAATAAAAGAAAAAGATAACATTATTGCATCTGACAGGGACATGACTGAAAAAATCTGGGGTCGTAATGCGAAAAATCCAGGCCTCGCAGATATGGATGACCCATTGATAATACACTGCGTCTCAAAACACAGCAGTCTTGATATCATGATATACTTTTGTGGCATGGTTCAACTGATCACTAAAACATCAAGGCAGAAAAACAGCATTGTGTTAACTTATTATAATTGAAGACCAACTGGTATTGTGTAGGGCAGTGTGTCCTGGGCACGACGTTAAAGGCCTACTGAAATGAAATTTTCTTAATTAAACGGGGATAGCAGATCCATTCTATGTGTCATACTTGATCATTTCGCGATATTGCCATATTTTTGCTGAAAGGATTTAGTAGGGAATATCGACGATAAAGTTTGTAACTTTTGGTCGCTGATAAAAAAGCCTTGCCTGTACCGGAAGTAGCGTGACGTCACAGGTTGTGGAGCTCCACACATCTGCACATTGTTTACAATCATGGCCAGCAGCAGCGAGAGCGTTCGGACCGAGAAAGTGACTATTACACCATTAATTTGAGCGAGGATGAAAGATTCGTGGATAAGGAAAGTGAGAGTGAAGGATTAGAGGGCAGTGGAAGCGATTCAGATAGGGAAGATGCTGTGAGAGGCGGGTGGGACCTGATATTCACCTGGGAATGACTAAAACAGTAAATAAACACAAGACATATATATACTCTATTAGCCACAACACAACCAGGCTTATATTTAATATGCCACAAATTAATCCGCATAACAAACACCTCTACCCTCCCGTCCATATAACCCACCAATACAAATCAAACACCCGCACAACACACTCAATCCCACAGCCCAAAGTACTGTTCACCTCCATAAAGTTCATACAGCACATATTTTTCCCCAAAGTTACGTACATGACATGCACATAGCGGCACGCACGTACGGGCAAGCGGTCAAATGTTTGGAAGCCAAAGCTGCGTACTCACGGTAGCGCGTCTGCTATCCAACTCAAAGTCCTCCTGGTTGTGTTGCTGCAGCCGGCCGCTAATACACCGATCCCACCTACAGCTTTCTTCTTTGCTGTCTTCATTGTTCATTAAACAAATTGCAAAAGATTCACCAACACAGATGTCCAGAATACTGTGGAATTTTGCGATGAAAACAGACGACTTAATAGCTGGCCACAATGCTGTCCCAATATGTCCGCTACAATCCGTGACGTCACACGCAAACGTCATCATACCGAGACGTTTTCAGCAGAATATTTCACGGGAAATTTAAAATTGCACTTTACTAATCTAATAAGGCATGTGTTGCAATGTTAAGATTTCATCATTGATATATAAACTATCAGACTGCGTGGCCGGTAGTAGTGGCTTTCAGTAGGCCTTTAAAGTGGAGGCTCCTCTATAGGGTCCTGGGGCACTAGGAGGTTAACCCCTTTACTACTGTTACCCCAGGTGGCCCTTGGCAAAGGTCTAGTACCTGACTGCCCCCTAGCCAGGGATACGGTGAAGACCTCAACGGCGGAGCAGGCTGAAGACGGTAGATGTAAGAACTACCACAACAGCTGCGATGGCGGAAGAAGGCACCCCCACATCCATGTGGGCCCAGTTATGGGGAAATAACAACCCAAGACCTCAACGGTGGAACCGGCGGAGGATGATTGCTAACCCTATGGAGCGTCACAACGGCTGGGATGACGGATGAAGGCTGCAGCAGAAAAGGGTCCCCAGTCATCTTGGACTCCATGCCACTCTACCCTGACCTGGATCTGTCAAGGATCGTGTCGTGACTGAGGCAAGGCACGTTTTTTTCATAAAACATTCTGGAGGCACACTACCAGCCGAAAACGTTATAACATTAAACTCCACCAGGTCGTTGTGCCTTATTTTGAGTTTGTTGGTGTTTTCCTGTGTAGTGCTTTAGTTTTTGTCTTGCGCTGTTATTTTGGTGGCCCTTCCTGTTTTGTTGGTGTTTTCCCGTAGCAGTTTCATGTCTTCCTTTGAGCGCTATTCCCCCTGCACCTGCTTTGTGTTAGCAAGCAAGGCTACTTAATTTGTTGCTATCCTTCTTTGTGTGGACATCGTTGATTGTCATGTCATGTACGGATGTACTTTGTGGACGCCGTAAGTTTTTGCTGTCGTCCAGCATTCTGTTTCTGTTTAATTGGTAGACAGTTCAGTTTTTACCTGTGTTTTGCATAGCCATTCCCATGCTTCATTGCCTTTTCCGTTTCCTTTTGTTCATTTTTGGGTTAAGCATTGCTGCCTCCCGCTGTGGTCTGCATGTTGTGATCACAACAAACCATCCTCGTCTCACCCGACACATTCCGACTTTTACAAAGCAATGAACTACCTGCTGCCACCTACTGATGTGGAGTATTACATGGTTACCCTGCCGAGCTCTACACAGCACAGACACTAAGTAATGGCACATTATTTGCAGATTCTAATTATTGATTTGCAAAAAACATTTTTTGGACCAATTAGGTGGAGTTGCAATATATCACGAAAAATACTGTTGTAGGGCATGAAACAAATATCTCTTGAATCGATTAATCTATCGATGTTTTTCAATGAATGGATTATTCTGTAGGTTTCATTTATTTCTGTCTAATGGTAGAACAATTTTCCCCCAAAATATAATTTTCTTGTAACTAGAAACTTTAAATGCATGTTGTTTGGTCGGGGATATGAAAAAAGATCGAAAATAGACCATTCATCGGCAGTGCACCTTACAATCCGGTGCGCCCTATGGTCCGGAAAATACAGTAGATTATTTGCTGCAATGGACGTGATAGTAACTTGGATGGGCCACTCTGCATTCTATATGGACTTTCACAAACATAGCTAGCAGTAGCTACTAGCAGACAAATAATAGTTTTTTGTGAGCAACATTGATTGGCATCTGCAGACCACGTTCTTTTCCACGTTAATTGGCTGATATTGATCAGTGGATTATTGATTGTTACACCACGGTTCACAGGCTTCACACGCTAAATAATATACCGTACACAGTTATGTACAGTGTCAAGTTGTTCAAATACTTTACCTTGAAATTCAGTTCAGTTCAGTTCAGTTTCAGTTCATTTCGAACATGCATACAATACAATGTAATTCATCACATAGTTCAAGTTGTTTCATTACAGCACATCCGAAGAGGAGTAGGAAGAAGCAGAGCTTATTTAATCCTAACCCTTTTCATACCATAGCAATGTTATCCTAGTTCCTTGTTCTCTGTAACATAACAGTGAACAAATAAATAATACATAAATAATATACCATAGGAAGTAAACAAATATCAAATACATAAATAATCTTTGTCTCAATTAAAAATGTTTTATTTATGTTCATCATAATTCTTGCTCTGTGTACTTTGTGAACACTTGTAGTTTGAACAGTCTCTTAAAAGCCTACTGAAATGAGATTTTCTTATTCAAACGGGGATAGCAGATCCATTCTTTGTGTCATACTTGATCATTTCGCAATATTGCCATATTTTTGCTGAAAGGATTTAGTAGAGAACATCGACGATAAAGTTTGCTGATTAAAAAGCCTTGCCTGTACCGGAAGTAGCGTGACGTCACAGGTTGTGGAGCTCCTCACATCTGCACATTGTTTACAATCATGGCCACCAGCAGCGAGAGCGATTCGGAACGAGAAAGTGACGATTACCCCATTAAGTTGAGCGAGGATGAAAGATTTGTGGATTAGGAAAGTGAGAGTGAAGGACTAGAGGGCAGTGGAAGCGATTCAGATAGGGAAGATGCTGTGAGAGGCGGGTGGGACCTGATATTCAGCTGGGAATGACTAAAACAGTAAATAAAGACAAGACATATATATACTCTATTAGCCACAACACAACCAGGCTTATATTTAATATGCCACAAATTAATCCCACATAACAAACACCTCCACCCTCCCGTCCATATAACCCGCCAATACAAATCAAACACCCGCACAACACACTCAATCCCACAGCCCAAAGTACCATTCACCTCCCCAAAGTTCATACAGCACATATTTTTCCCCAAAGTTACGTACGTGACATGCACATAGCGGCACGCACGTACGGGCAAGCGATCAAATGTTTGGAAGCCGCAGCTGCGTACTCACGGTAGCGCGTATCCAACTCAAAGTCCTCCTGGTAAGAGTCTATGTTGTCCCAGTTCTCCACAGGCCAATGGTAAAGCTTGACTCTCATCGTTCGGGAATGTATACAATGAAACACCGGCTACGACGTAGCCGCTACGTGTTTGTGTTGCTGCAGCCGGCCGCTAATACACCGCTTCCCACCTACAGCTTTCTTCTTTGCTATCTCCATTGAACAAATTGCAAAAGACTCACCAACAAAGATTTTCAGAATACTGTGGAATTTTGCGATGAAAACAGACGACTTAATAGCTGGCCACAACGCTGTCCCAAAATGTCCGCTACAATCCGTGACGTCACGCGCAAACGTCATCATACCGAGACGTTTTCAGCAGGATATTTCGCGGGGAATTTAAAATTGCACTTTACTAATCTAACCCGGCCGTATTGGCATGTGTTGCAATGTTAAGATTTCATCATTGATATATAAACTATCAGACTGCGTGGTCGGTAGTAGTGGCTTTCAGTAGGCCTTTAATCTGAATCATATAGGTGCTTTGTTTGATTTATTTGCTTAATCCATTCCATAATTTAATTCCACATACTGATATGCTGAAGGTTTTAAGTGTTGTACGAGCATACACATTGAAAGTACACTGCAAAAAATAGCTGTACTTCTTAATTAAATGTCATATTTTTGGGAAACCTCCTAAATAAATCTATTATTTTGTGGTCCGTCGAAGCAAACTCAGTAGATACAAGACTCATTTTAAGCCATGTTGTCTTTTAGAGGGGCTTCAAAGTATATGGTAAAAACTGGACCAGTAGGTCAGGCAGTGAGTCAAACATTGTAACTTTTCCAAAACCTTTACACTTCATTCCTCCTAAGTCTGGTATATAATTTGTCTGATCTTCCCTCCGGCGGCACACTGAATCTGCCAAGATGTATCACAGAAAACTGGTTCAGTGTACCACTTTTAAGACCTTAATATTGAAATTCATTATAGCTACACTTGTTAGGTTATATCAAAGCAGTTTAATATTGTCATGCAAAAAGGAAGACATATTTGAAGTAAGTATACACTTGTCATTGATGTCCACATGTCAGACAATGCCTTGTATGTTTGCTACATTTAACACAGATTCAACATGGCTGAATTAAACACGTACTTTGTCAAAAACAAACAAGGCGAGAAGGCACAGAATAGGTGAAGGTGAAGAACAGAGAGACGAGTGAGGGACACATTCTGGGATTTGAAAGACACGCAGCTGTCTGAGCCAAATTAATAGCCTTACTCGCAAGCCGGAGTCCCGGTGGGAGCAGTTAGAATGGCGGAAAAGGAAACAATACGGCTTAGAGAAGGAATTTCATTATGTGCAGCCGTGGCCATGTCATGACATCTGCCTGTGGGAGAACAAGTTAGGGAAATGAGAGGTGTGAGGTGGAAAACATCAGTGACTCTGGTTGAGATCGAAGGATTATTTATTATTAGTCTATGATCCGCTGCTCATTTTGTAATCTCAACCTCTTACAAAGACATGGACAATCTATGCATTTCATGCTAGATTTAGTCAAATCAAATCAAACGTTATCTATAAAGCGCTCGTCATACATTAAAGAAATGCAACACAAAGTGCTTCACAGACTTGAAAACAATGACTCACATCACCCCATTACCCCAATCACCAGACACACAAACACAGCAATTAACTGATACAAAAATATCTTTTTTTTTTAAATTTAAATTAATCAATCCAACAAAATAATACACAATAACACCACAATGATACAATTCCAAATCCAAAACCAAACCAGCCCAGCAACATTCAGAATAGCAATCAACAGAGCAATTGAGAGGACTGAAAGGACAATCTTGAAGTTGAAAATAAATAAAGTTTACATTATTGATTAATTGTATTGTTATTATAATTGAATGTAATTAATAAAAAAATAATAATTACATCTATTTTCTAGCCTAATTAATACATTTTGTTTGACATATGATGCACACACATACACATACTACTACTATATATATATATATATATATATATATATATATATATATATATATATATATATATATATATATATTAGAGATAAATGCTTTAAAATGTAATATCGGAAATTATCGGTATCGTTTTTTTTTATTATCGGTATCGTTTTTTTTAAATTGTTTTAATTCTTTAATTGTATTTATTTTTTATTAAATCAACATAAAAAACACAAGATACACTTACAATTAGTACACCAACCCAAAAAACCTCCCTCCCCCATTTACACTCATTCACACGAAAGGGTTGTTTCTTTCTATTATTAATATTCTGGTTCCTACATTATATATCAATATATATCAATACAGTCTGCAAAGGATACAGTCCGTAAGCACACATGATTGTGCGTGCTGCTGTTCCACTAATAGTACTAACATTTAACAGTTAATTTGACTCATTTTCATTATTACTAGTTTCTATGTAACTGTTTTTATATTGTTTGACTTTCTTTTTTATTCAAGAAAATGTTTTTAATTGATTTATCTTATTTTACAATTTTTAAAAAAAGGACCTTATTTTCACCATAACTGGTTGTCCAAATTAGGCATAATAATGTGTTAATTCCACGACTGTATATATCGGTTGATATCGGTATCGGTAATTAAAGAGTTGGACAATATCGGAATATCGGATATCGGCAAAAAGCCATCATCGGACATCCCTTATATATATATATATATATATATATATATATATATATATATATATATATATATATATATATATATATATATATATATATATATTAGGGCTGGCAAACGATTAACATATTTAATCACGATTAATCACACTTTGTCCAGTTAACTCACAATTAATTGCGATTAATCGCAGAAAGATATAATTTTTCATCATTAATAAGTGGACTCTAGACAAATCAGTTTGAAAGTTTTTAATACCATTTTTTGAAACAGCTCAACATGAAAAGGATATGAACATGTTTGACCTCCTAGGATCTTTTTTGTGAGGTTAAAATAACGACACATTTATGTTGAATTTGCTGAAAAAAATTAACTTAACTCAGGGCCTAAGCACACTAGAAAGCAATGAAATGAAATGTATTTTATAGAAACTATTTAGGTTGTTTTTTTTCATTGAAAAAAACAAAAAACGGTTAAATGATTACAACACACCCATTAAATGTATATTTGACACATGTATTTGTTCTGTTTGGTTTTGGACTCCCTCAGTTCCTGTTTTGTGCACCCCTGGGTTTGTTTTGGTTGCCATGGGTGCAAATTAGTATCACCTGCCTCTGATTAGTGTCGGGGATGCTCACCTGCGGCCGGGTACTAATAAGGGTTATTTATTCACGTTGCTCGCCACACACTGTCTGCCTTCGTTGTTTGATGAATGCAACACGTTACGTTTGGATATTCATGATTCTTGATTCCTGTGCAAAGTTGTTACCTTAGCTTCTGCGTGCGATCGGCACGCATCCCCTTTGTTTGTTTCCTGTCTGCTTGTATTTCCGTGTATGATTTATGAGAAATAAATCATATTCTTACCTGCACGCTTCGTCCGGAGTTGTCCGTCTGCATCCTGGGAGAATGACCCCGCTTAAACATGCGACCCCGACGTGACAGCATTTTAGCATTCCAATTGAGGAGATACGATTTGAGGAGATAAGATTTGTTCTATTTTTATCAACGTTAACATTTTTTAATTTGTATTTCTCCAGGCACTTTGTTGAAGACAAAAGGTTATATTAAAGCAAAGGGAGTCACTGGCCACTTCGTTCACAATATATATCTGCTCTGGACTTTAATGTCAGATTCACAATCAGCTTTATTGGACAGATATGTTGAACACACACATAATTTGACTTGGTAGGGGCTCTTTTTGTTCAGTGTAATCAATAGTTTTGTTTGCAAATACATCAAAGATGCTATTTTAATCCATTTCTAATGAATAAAGCTTTGGCCTGGACAAGAGGTCATCAGGTGGTCCCCAACGTTCACCGAGTGTTTCGACCCTTAACCACAACACTCTCCGGTTGGTGGGTCAGCAGTGATTGGCCAGATCACAGCCCCTCTCATCCAGGCTTCCAGCTATTGTCCTCTCTTTTATGCCAGAGCCAACAGGAGGCTCTCTCTGCCGCTTCTCCCAGCCTACGAACGGCTGTTTTCCTCAAGTGACCTCTCAATCCGACTTTTGTCATCAGATTCCACACAGATTGAGCAGGGAATCCTCGACATCCAACTTCCACTGTCATCAGCCATGCTGACCACCCCTTGTCCCGGCAGTCCTGGACAAATTGTTGGTACTTTGTTTTCTTCCCCTCTGCCGCTTCCTCACATCCCTCCTCCCACGGGACAGTAAGTTCCACCAGGATGATTTTATTTCCCTCTGGAGACCACATAACTATGTCTGGTCTCAGAGTGGTGGACAGTACCGCCTCTGGGAAGAGGAGCTTCCTCCCCAGGTCGACCTCCATCTCCCAACCCTGGGCCAACTGCAGGAGGTTTTGCTTGGCTTGGCCTTGGACAACTGGTCTATGGCCCTCTTTCACGAAGGTGATGGTGCACATCAGTGGCTTAGTTTTGGCGTGGTGTTTCTTTCTCCTCTCTTGCTCCAAGATGTCTGCGAGCATTGCCAACCCCTTGTCATGGCGCCACCTGTATCTTCCCTGGGTCAATGCTGTTTTGCACCCAGAAAGAATGTGCGCCATAGTTCCTTTACCGCCACACAACCTGCACAGCGGGTCCTCCCTCATTCCCCACCTATGCAAGTTGACTGGGGTCGGCAGGGTGTCGTATATTGCTCGGAGCAGAAACGAAATACGAAATGGCTCCAGCCTCCACAGTTCACTCCACGTCACGGTCCTCTTGGGAAGGTTCCACCTTGTCCAGGCACTTCGGGTTGCGAGCTCGACAGCTTTAGCTCTTCTTCCTTCTTCCTCAAGGTTCCGAACTTCATCCTGGATCATGGTCCTCTTTTCCCTGGGAGTGGACTTGGACCACTGCTGGAAATGCGATGTCCCTGTCTTCCAGTGCAAGGGCTTCCGATGGTATCTTTGGTCCTGAGAGATGATTCTGCCTGGGTAACAGCAGTGCTGGCGGCCCACTTCCTGCCAGATCTTGTTCTTATTCCAGCTTCCCTGATGAGTTGATCTTGGGAGTCCCTATACGTCAGGGAAAGTTTGCATTTTGCGACTTTAAACTCCTCCAGAACTGAAGACAGGGGGAGCTGGAGCTGACCCGACCTTATGTAGAGCCCCGTAGATGTAAAACTGTTCCTAATGTACATAAACGACTTGTCATCGGCATGCGACTGTGAATTGTTTTTGTTTGCGGATGACTCTGCCCTGCTGGTATCCGACAAGGACAAGTCACAGGTGGAGAAAATCCTCAGTGCTGAGCTCTGTAGAACTTGCACCTGGCTCGCTGACAACAAGCTATCCATACACTTGGGTAAAACGGAATCCATCCTGTTTGGGTCCCACATCAACCTTAAGAAAGTCAATGACTTCACTATAAAAGTGGGTGACATTGTTATCACAAGGAAAGATGAGGTCACCTACCTAGGTTCCATTCTAGAGGCTAACCTTTCCTGTGATAAAATGGCAACCAAGGTAATCAAAAAGGTTAACCAACGAACAAGATTTCTCTACAGAATCTCTTCTCTGTTTAACAAAAGCACCATGAGGATTCTGGCGGGAACTCTCGTTCAACCATTTTTCGATTACGCATGCACCTCCTGGTACCCTAGCACCTGCAAAACCCTCAAATGTAAACTCCAAACATCCCAGAACAAGCTAGTCAGGTTACTTCTAGACCTCCACCCCAGATCCCACCTCACTCCTACCCACTTCTCCAAAGTGGGCTGGCTCAAGGTGGAGGACAGAGTAAAACAACTTGCACTGAGCCTAGTCTATAAAATCCACTACACCTCCCTGATACCGAAGTACATGTCAAACTACTTCCTTAACGTAAATGACCGCCATAACCACAACACCAGGGGGAGCTCCACTAACCACGTTAAACCCAGATTTCGAACTAACAAAGGTCTTAACTCATTCTCTTTCTATGCCACATCAATGTGGAATGCGCTCCCAACAGGTATAAAAGAAAGGTAATCTCTATCCTCCTTCAAAACCGCAATAAAAGTTCACCTCCAGGCAGCTACAACCCTAAACTAACACCCTCCCCGGATTGCTAATAATCAAATGTAAACAATCAAATGCAGATACTTTTTCTTATGCCTTCTGATCTCTCTCTCTCTCTCTCTCTCTCTCTCTCTCTCTCTCTCTCTCTCTCTCTCTCTCTCTCTCTCTCTCTCTCTCTCTCTCTCTCTATGTCCACTACTTGCTGTCCACTACTTGATGTCCATATCCTCCCCCCCTCCACACCCCTGATTGTAAATAATGTAAATAATTCAATGTGATTATCTTGTGTGATGACTATATTATGATGATAGTATATATCTGATAGTATATATCTGTATCATGAATCAATTTAAGTGGACCCCGACTTAAACAAGTTGAAAAACTTATTCGGGTGTTACCATTTAGTGGTCAATTGTACGGAATATGTACTTCACTGTGCAACCTACTAATAAAAGCCTCAATCAATCAATCAATCAAAACTTCCTCTCCAACCCTTCAACTGTTGTTAATTTTACCGATTAACTAAAAATGTAAACAAATGCTTAAATATGTAATATTTTCAAGAACGTTCGATATCAACACCTATGTATATATGATACAGTTTTGGGAGGATTTTAGTAGGATAAATGAGGGTAATCTAATAATCTAGTAATCTAATAGGCGCCACACTGTGCGTATCATACCATTATTGGCATTTCGTGCTATGATCTAACTTTGAAGCTTTCATAGTAGACTCTATAAGACCCTGTACATACATACAGTATAATAATAACCATACAATCCACATTCAAGCAGCATCTTTGCTCTTTTTGCCAGACAACATAAACAAATTAAAATGCAAATCCGGCAAACTGTTTTGTGAAATTGGCTGGGTAAAAAACAAAGTAACTGATAAGCGAGAGAGCAGGCTAACCCGCTACTAAAAGGTTTCTTCTGTCCCTCGGCCTTAAGTCACTTTAGAAGCCCTCGCAGTGGATTCAGCAACATACACTGTCATAATCCCATTTATTTTATTATTTAGTGTTGCTTTAGCGACATAAAAATACATTTGATTTGCCCCTCTAAGAGGCTGCATAATGGAGAGGTGACATACAAAGAATACAGAGCAGCAATTCTGTCAGTAATGTGAAGGATTGGCCTCTATGGATGACAATATGGCAGCCTGAAGTAGATTGCTCAAAATGAATGCATGCACTGTAACTCCTGTTTGTATAGAGCAGCAATTTTCAGTTAGTTTTGTGAGCAAAAGGATTAGTTGCTTTATCTTTAGCCACGGGGAAACATGGAGGAGTGCTGAGAGCTAGATGCTCGCTGGAAATTGATTGCCTCGTCCTTTTAGCACTTTGGGAAACTTTCATCGAGCAATGCAACACTTTAGATTATAGCAGGAACCCTTTCATAAACAAAAAGAATGTTCGCATAATGTTACACAATGTACAAATAAAAATGGACCAATAGTAAGGGTGTAAAGGTACCATATTTTCCGGACTATAAGACGCACTTAAAGTCATTTTTTCCCCTCAAAACTCGACAGTGTGCCTTATAACCTGGTGCGCCTAATGTAGGGAATAATTCTTGTTTTGCTTACCAAACTCCAAGCAATTTTATTTAGTACATGGTGTAATGATAAGTGTGACCAGTAGATACCATACCATACCATACCAACTTTATTTATAAAGCCCTTTAAAAACAACCACAGTTGAAAAACAAAGGGCTGTACACCACAAAGAAATAAAGGCAAAGGACAGACTAAAAAATACAATTTAAAACAGAAGTAAAATACACATTAAAAAAGCAAATACAAAATTACCCTAAGAACAATTTTGTTAGATAAAATGCAGTTAAAAAAGTGAAAAGTTAAAAACAGTTTAAAGTCTCATGCTGGGTTAAATGGCAGATGGCAGTCAAACATAAGAGATACGTGTAGACTACACTATGACGGCAATATGACTCAAGTAAACAACATCAAAATGTTATATGTTCCTTTGAAAATATAGAGCATTACACACAGCGCTCAAAAATCTATCGAAATGTTTTGGTACGACTTTGGTAAGCTATGAAGCCGTACCGCATTAAACATACGAGTATAATTATGGTGTGTGTATAAGGTAAGAAATATTATCTGGCGTTTTGTATTGCAATATTATGCAAAAGCAACTTTTCTTACCTTCTGGTACCTGCTGATCTATATTTGGGATCTGCATACATCCTGAAAAATTGTGCGCCTCCGCTGTTGTAGTCCGTGTCGACACCGTAGGCGATAAGCTTCTTCTTTTTCTCTATCTTCTTGTTATGGGACATTCATCCTCCACTGTTGCCATTTCTAATATAAAGTAGTGTAAAGTTCTTACTTATATCTGTCAGTAAACTCGCCATGAAAGCGCTAAAACATACCGGTGTAGTGAGTTTACATTATTCACCCAAGGAACTTCAGTTATTAGAGAGTTCCGGTCGGACGGTTTTTCACGGGACACTTGAAGATGATCTGTAAAACATCATCTTTGCAACATTTGGACCAAAGAACCACCATTACATGTTATGTAGACCACAAAGAAGTGTTTTACATTTAGAAAAAAATAAATAATAATATGACTCTTTTAACGTGCCCTATAATCCATTGCGCCTTTAAATATGAAAAAAGATCGAAAATAGACCACTCATCGGCAGTGCGCCTTATAATCCGGTGCGTCCTATGTTCGTAAAATAGGGTACACGTATTTGTAACCAGATTTTTCCGTACGGATCATTCCATTTGGTTTGGCCGCATTCCAACTTCCTAAATTGAACATATTGAGTGAGGGACCGCTACTACCTTGCGATGCAGTTTAGCGTCTACTATGTAAACCAATATAGCACAGCCCGGCCAGTGAATTGTGTTAGAGGAACATTTCCCACCTTACTAAACTGTGTACCGTATTTTTCGGACTATAAGTCGCAGTTTTTTTCATAGTTTGGCCAGGGGTGCGACTTATACTCAGGAGCGACTTATGTGTGAAATTATTAACACATTACCGTAAAATATCAAATAATATTATTATTCACGTACGAGACTAGACGTGTAAAATTTCATGGGATTTAGTGATTAGGAGTGACAGATTGTTCGGTAACCGTATAGCATGTTCTATATGTTATAGTTATTTGAATGACTCTTACCATAATATGTTACGTTAACATACCAGGCACGTTCTCAGTTGGTTATTTATGCCTCATATAACGTACACTTATTCACCCTGTTGTTCACTGTTCTTTATTTTAAATTGCCTTTCAAATGTCTATTCTTGGTGTTGTGTTTTATCAAATAAATTTCCCCAAAAAATGTGACTTATACTCCAGTGCGACTTATATATGTTTTTTTCCTTCTTTATTATGCATTTTCGGCCGGTGCGACTTATACTCCGGAGCGACTTACACTACCGTTCAAAAGTTTGGGGTCACATTGAAATGTCCTTATTTTTGAAGGAAAAGCACTGTACTTTTCAATGAAGATAACTTTAAACTAGTCTTAACTTTAAAGAAATACACTCTATACATTGCTAATGTGGTAAATGACTATTCTAGCTGCAAATGTCTGGTTTTTGATGCAATATCTACATAGGTGTATAGAGGCCCATTTCCAGCAACTATCACTCCAGTGTTCTAATGGTACAATGTGATTGCTCATTGGCTCAGAAGGCTAATTGATGATTAGAAAACCCTTGTGCAATCATGTTCACACATCTGAAAACAGTTTAGCTCGTTACAGAAGCTACAAAACTGACCTTCCTTTGAGCAGATTGAGTTTCTGGAGCATCACATTTTTGGGGTCAATTAAACGCTCAAAATGGCCAGAAAAAGAGAACTTTTATCCGAAACTCGACAGTCTATTCTTGTTCTTAGAAATGAAGGCTATTCCACAAAATTGTTTGGGTGACCCCAAACTTTTGAACGGTAGTGTATACTCCGAAAAATACGGTAAGTGTAAAGAGTCATTCTCTGTGCAATCTGTTCCGCTTGAGGAACGAAATACAATGAGTCCACCCTTTGTTTGTATTTTTGCATATACACCCACACACACCAGCATACTAGTTTCGATGACGAGAAGAGGTGCCAGGTACAAGCTGGCGCGGAAGCGGATCTGGTTAACATTTCGGTTTGAAGTCCAAAAAAACTAAACTTGGGAGTGGTAGCAGAATGGACAAAAAAACTGAAGAGCGGGGCCATCGAGAGAGAACGCGACTGATTTTGCTTGTACTTAGTCCATTTGTGAAATTAATTGTTAATCTTCAATTTGAGTCTCTTCGCTTTACTCGGACAATCGTGGAATAAAATAACCCGGGGAGGACTTTGCCCTTTAAAAGGGGAAGCCCGAAAAAAATAGGATGAGTCAGAAGATTTCACTGTAATGATGGCGTACCAGTTGAGTAGAGTCTAACGGGTTCATGTCTGGACCCAACCAGTGAATGGCAAACATACTTCAGTTATTTAGACGCCCAAATAAATGTCCTTGGCTAAATTGGGGCCCTAAGCAGAATTTTTAATATGTCGGCATTGCGTTATTATATAAAAATTGCACTCTTTTACTTAAGTAAAACAATTTGTATACCTTTTTAATCAAAGCTGAGTTTGATTTGATGCATGTTTTGGATTAAAATAAATACATGTAAAAGAAATTGTTCAATATTTATTTTTGTAAAAAAATAACAAATTTGACATAATTAAAAGAAAACATCTTCATGGGATGATAACGACCGATAATCAATCCCAGTATGACTGACACTAACAATGCGTGCTACCATGCAGGTGACAATTATCATACTTGCCAACCCTCCCGTTTTTAGCGGGAGAATCCCGGTATTCAGCGCCTCGCCCGACAACCTCCCGGCAGAGATTTTCTCCCGACAAACTCCCGGTATTCAGCCGGAGCTGGAGGCCACGCCCCCCCCAGCTCAATGTGGACCTGAGACTGAGTGGGGACAGCCTGTTCTCACGTCCGCTTTCCCACAATATAAACAGCTTGCCTGCCCAATGACGTCATAACACCTAGGGCTTTTAGAGAGTAGAGTGCACAACTGCGCACACAACAAGGAGACGAAGCAGAAGAACGAGGAAATTACAGACATGGCGACGCCGTCGACGAGCAAGATGAAGAAATATGCTTGCAAGTTCCAAAACGAATGGAAACAAGAATTTCAGTTCATCCAGGACAGTTCGAAGGGGAAGGTGCATGTTGCCTGTAAATATGTAGAACAGACTTCTCCATTGAACACGGTGGCCAAAATGATATACTCATCATGAACGGAGAAGTTAAACAGGACAATACTGCCATCTAATGGATAGCCACCGGAACACTGAAATTCAAGTATTTCTTTTATGTAAATAAAATAAATATATATACCGTATTTCCTTGAATAGCCGCAGGGGCGCTAATTAATTTAAAACCTCTTCGCACCCCTGTGTTTACCAAAAGCAGGCGAGATTGCCATGCATGCGGTAATTATTTTAAAAAGCACATTTAATAAAAAAAACGTTATTAAGGTCTTACCTTTAGGTATAAATGAGTCCATGCCAGCTCCTTTTGAAGAAAAGCATCGATATAGAAGTCTTTCTTCAGTTTTAAAAGTCTCTCTGTCTCGATGGAGATCTTCCTTTTAAGTATTACCTCCTGCTTCGATTGAAAGTCCAGTTTAGAAAACTGTTTTATTCTAGATATGTAATCCTCCTTGGTAAAACAATGGCTGCGCACTCTTGCTGGTGTTGTCTTCTTCTGCAGCATAGGTCTTCTGCAGTACCAGCAGTCGCAAGAAGGATCACTAGCGCCCTCTACCACCAGGAGGCGGGAGTCATTTAATGACTCTTGTTTGACCCGGCGGAAGTGCCAAACATGCGCTAATTATTTTGCGAAACGAGTTTGACCCGGCTGTAATTCTAGGCATGCGAATACCATATTCCCGGCGCCAATTCAAGGAAATACGGTATATATATATATATATATATATATATATATATATATATATATATATATATATATATATATATATATATATATATATATATATATATATATATATATATATATATATATATATATATATGTATATATATATAGCTAGAATTCACTGAAAGTCAAGTATTTCATATATATATATACATATATATATATATATATATATATATATATATATATATATATATATATATATATATGAAATACTTGAGTTGGTGAATTCTAGCTGTAAATAACCACGCCCCCAAACACGCCCCCCACCCCCACCCCCCACCCCCCACCTCCCGATATTGGAGGTCTCAAGGTTGGCAAGTATGCAATTATATTGTTATCAGTGATGGAGCAGGAAGGGGCTAGGAATACTTTTGCGGTAAAATTTCACAGGAATTTCACTGTCTTTCATTAATTTACATTAATTTACATTTTACATGCGCTTCTTGTCGCAAAACAGTGACTCTCCAAATCCGGCCTTAAAATGATGCCAGACCGGCAAGTTCAGTTCTAAATTTGCAGCAGATACCTAAAATCATTAGAGCGCTGTCATATAGATGATCTTTGAATGGCTTAGTGGGTCCTTAAAAATAGCAGAGTGCTCCTGTGGTATGTATAGGGCTTTTTCCTCCAAAATGTCGTAACTCAGACGAAATAAATATATAATAATCAAATGTGCAGAGCAGCGGACGCTCGTTCTCTGAAATGTACAAAATAGGAATGATAGTGAAGTGAGACGTCTGGGCCTCCGGTCCTTAGCTTCTGGAAATGTGGCCGGCAAAACCATTTAGTTGAATATCTCTGGCGCATAGGGAAGGGCAGTCCTGATAAAAATGTAAGATGGTTTGAAGAACAGAGGGATTTAATAAGCACTGGCAGCATCATAGAAAATTATGAATATGTTATAATTTCCTTTGCCTCACGCAGCGACGGTGCAATCAAAGGCCGCCGAATATTGGACATCTTTAAGTAAATATGACCTAATCAGTGAAGCATAAAAATATGTACAAATCATGGGCTAAATGTATGCTGTGCATTTTATCTTCATCATCATGTATTCATCAATTATTACCAACCAGTTAAAAGAGTCCTTCCTGGATAAAAACAAAACAAAAACATTTAATTAAAAATAATAACATTTGCAATTGTGCGAAATTGCTAATGCTTAATATCAAATATGCACTGTAGACCAGTGTTTTTCAACACTAGACCAGGCACCAGCTAGACACACAGATACAAACCACACGAGCAGAAACCCGAGGGAAACCCCTATACCACCTATTTGAGTTAAAAATATTTTTTGCAAACCAGTGATTATAGTCTGCAAATTATGTGTTGTGTGTCTGCTGCTACAAGCCTCGCCATACCATAAGACATTCCAGTACAGTAATACTATTCCATATCAGAAGGGGTGGCCAGTAGCTTGTTCGAAACACGGCTGTCTAACTTTTCAACTTCAACCAAAATAAACAAAAGGTGAGTGCCCCTAAGAAAAGACATGGAAGCTTAGGGAAGGCTATACAGAACGAAACTAAAACTGAACTGGCTACAAAGTAAACAAAAACAGAATGCTGGACGACAGCAAAAACTTACAGCGTGTGGAGCAGCAGACGGCGTCCACAAACTACATCCGTACATGACATGACAATCAACAATGTCCACACAAAGAAGGATAAAAACAACTGAAATATTCTTGATTGCTTAAACAAATTAGATGCGGGAGATATCGCTCAAAGGAAGACATGAAACTGCTACAGGAAAATACCAAAAAAAGAGAAAAAGCCACCAAAATAGGAGCGCAAGACAAGAACTAAAACACTACATACAGGAAAACACCCAAAAAGTCAAAATATGTCACGGCGTGATGTGACAGGTCGTGACAGTACACCTACTTTGAGACAAGAGCTATATTGATAGCTATATGTTGCTCTGTTGTTGTTGTTGTTGTTGTTTTTGTCTCTCTGTCTAATCCCCCTCTTGTCCCCACAATTCTGTCTTCCTTTTTTTCTCTTTCTATCCCCTCCTGCTCCGGCCCGGCTGCACCAAATGATAATGTAAATACATTTAATAAAGTCAAAATACAAATAAGGCAACAAGAGAAGTATCCTACACTTCTCTTTTGTAAAGTAAATCTGAACAGCCGATATGGGCATCTACATCTGCTATATGATTTGCCTGAGAAGCTGGGCAGGACATTTAAAAAAATAAATAAATAAAATAAAATAAAATAAAAAAAAGAGCTATATTGATGCATGCTTGGTTATGGTTTTAAGTCATGTCCAACAATTGCGACTTTTTACTGTCAACTGAGTTTCGTTTTTTTAATGATTTCTGCTGGTGGTGTGCCTCCGGATTTTTTCGACGCAAAAAATGTGCCTTGGCTCAAAAAAGGTTGAAAAACACTGCCGTACCCCACTAACAGCAACAGCAAGCCAAGTAGGTTGAAGGCAGCGGCCTTACATGTATCCCATTGCATCTCGGTGCTACTGCAAGTGATACCTGCGAGATCCCTTTCACACAGTGGCGCTGCATCTTTTATTACCTTACATAACCTCAATTATTACCAGGCATTATAACGATCATCGATGCAATTTGACGGCCAGCCGGCTGGGAGATTTAAAATGCATCCGACGGTGCTGCGATTTTGCGCCTTGCAAAGCTGGGGAATGATTTGAAACTGAGCAGGAAACACAGCAGGAGGGAAAAACATTCCTTGAAAAATAATTGTAATGTTTAGTGGCTTTAAGGGTTCTTCATACGTTTCAACACAGCATCTTTTTTTCTATTTGCACGTGCAGTTCAAGCATATTGTACTAATTAAGATACCATACAGACACAACATAACCAATTAGCTATTAACACCTTCTCCCTATTTCCTATAGGAATTGTCTTTGATTACTTTCCACCCTCTTTACTTTGGTTATTATTTTTGCCGACTGAGTGATTGCAACAGTGACCATCCTCAGAGTGTTTCCCTGCCCACTTGCTCCCATCCTTTCTGATGTTCCTTGCATTTATATTTGAATGAAAAAAATAGCACAATTCTGTCTTCAATTTGTTCACCCCTTTATTTATACAAGCTCATAAAATTTGTATTCAAGCACTTCAGCATCACTGGATGCTCCGTTTCCAAGGCAACCACATTCAACCATCGGTATTAGGTGCCTCAGCCCTGAAGCTTGTGCTGTATTGCTTGACTTTTTTTTTTTTTTTTTTTATATCCATCTTTAGGACTTTAATTTCATGATATTGCTCCCGTAAACCTTATCCAGTGACATCACAGTCATAGTGTTTTTTCATTTCATCCTGTAAATCCTATGGAGTCACACTGTACGCTGTGCTTATGACTTATTGTAAATGAAAAAGACAATCATGGAAGAAGATTTAATAGCTTTGTTAGGAAATAAACTGTGAATAGAAGTCAGCAGAACCCCCACAGTCAAGCAATCTATCCTGTAACATTAGTTGACTTCTTCAGTTATTTCGATTTCAAAATATTGTTTCCCATATCAAATCATGTAAAAAGTAATGTTATTTTATTTAATACATTTGAATAACTGCACAGGCCACATTTTAAATACAATTTTAACGTTACTGACTGTCATGCAAGCACAAAGGGAAAAAAAAGGAGAACTAACAACAGTGTAATACAAGCAATAATAGTAGTAGTAGGCTTACAGAGTAACATCAAAATTATTTGCAGTTCACAAAATGGAATGGGAGCGACCTCGACTGACAGGGATGGGCATTGTTTACGTTTGAACCAACACTTTACTTGTGAAACGGTACTGGTGCTAAAACGGTGCTCGAACCGACACATGCAATTTATTGTCCGATGGGGGAGGCTTCAGTGCGGGAGCTCTGAAGATCTGGAAGTGGATCTTCAGTGGAGCTACCCCTTAATCATCCTTCGCTCCCAGGTTCGCTCTGACCCAGAGTGATAGTACCTGTCAGGGTCCCAGCTATGGGCAGTGTTGGGTTAGTTACTGAAAACCAGTAACTAGTTACAGTTACTAGTTGCTTCAAAAGTAACTCAGTTACTTACACCAAAAAGTAATGTGTTACTGTGAAAAGTAACTATTTAGTTACTTCTTTTTTTCTTCTTCTTTTTTTTAAAGCTCCCATTAATGCCCTTTTAGCCTTCATTTCAGAACTGTTATTGCACTGGAGAATAATACAATCTGTTGATCAACTTGACATGCATTTGCATCACTGAACTCTGCTAAGCAATGTGCTCTACATACAACACACAAAGACAAAGATATGTTACAAAGGGCCAACTTATTTCAGGCCAGAACAAATTGACAAAACTATTTTAAATAGCTGCAACATAACATACATAAGTAACAAACAGCATAATAACAACATGGCTGTAAACCAAATAAGTACTTTAACTTTATTTTTACATACCAAAGCCTAACCAGGCGTTTTTTCTCCCAAGGAATTCTGAAATAAAATCATGTCTGAAGCCCAGAACACTCTACACATTTCCCCAGTTTTAGTTTATAGATAAGGAAATATTGGCCTGGCCCACTAGCATCCCTCTTTTTGTTTGTGAACTTTATAGTCTATACATTTAGAGTGATGTGATCATCAAACACTCTAGAAGTCTAGAATGAAAGAGTATACAAGAGAATTGACAGAGTGTGTGTACTATAATTCATAATAACATTGATTTTGAATCAATATTATGTTTTGAGCAATGACAGTTTGAAAGAAAAAAATCAGCTTTGTTTCATTAGTCAATATTGCAACTTTTTCTAAATTACATTTCACTTTTAAGCTTTTTCATTTCACTTTTGTTATGTTTTTGTTTATTTTAATAGTATTTTTAGAATGTGCTGTGAGCCTTTAAAACATGGCCCACAGCCTCCGGGGCACACTTTTGACACCCCTGCTATAGATAATAAAACATTGAATCTGATAAATCTATCGATAAAAAGCTGAGCCTGGCGACGCATGCATGTTAACAACTCTCTCGCTCTCTCTGTCTCCGCCCCTCCCTCACCAATGCTGCTGCCTGCACCCCTCCCCTCCCTCCCCTCCCCACACCCAGACACACACACAGCGCGCCTCCTCCGTGTGACACAAGAGATTCAGAAGAACGACGCCGCAGCGCTGCCACAAAACACACTCAGATCTTCTGTTTCTAGCCGATACTACATAAAAAAATAACGTAAAATAACGCAGTAACGCATCATGTAGTAACGGTAACTGAGTTACTGAATATAAAAAACAACGCGTTAGATTACTAGTTACCGCCGAAACTAACGGCGTTACAGTAATGTGTTGCTTTGTAACACAATAGTCCCAACACTGGCTATGGGTAAATAGTGAAATGCATTTTGGCAGGTGGGATGCACCTCAAGATCTCCACCGGAAGATCCTCTTTATGGACAACGGTGGACCTTGATGTTGGTGACCAGTCATGGCCTCTATACTGCTACTGGTGGTACATCAAATGCTTAAGGAGACAACCCCTACAGAAAATCCGGAGTGGAGCCCCAAAGGCGGTTTCTTGATCATACTATGGATGTCCGCTAACTTTTTGCAACTCAACGCTAAGAAAACGGAAATGCTGATTATCGGTCCTGCTAGACACCAACATCTATTTAATAATACCACCTTAACATTTGACAACCAAACAATTAAACAAGGAGACTCGGTAAAGAATCTGGGTATTATCTTCGACCCAACTCTCTCGTTTGAGTCACACATTAAGAGTGTTACTAAAACGGCCTTCTTTCATCTCCGTAATATCGCTAAAATTCGTTCCATCTTGTCCACTAGCGACGCTGAGATAATTATTCATGCGTTCGTTACGTCTCGTCTCGATTACTGTAACGTTTTATTTTCGGGCCTCCCTATGTCTAGCATTAAAAGATTACAGTTGGTACAAAATGCGGCTGCAAGGCTTCTGACAAAAACAAGAAAGTTTGATCATATTACGCCTATACTGGCTCACTTGCACTGGCTTCCTGTGCACTTAAGATGCGACTTTAAGGTTTTACTACTTACGTATAAAATATTACACGGTTTAGCTCCAGCCTATCTCGCCGATTGTATTGTACCATATGTCCCGACAAGAAATCTGCGTTCAAAGAACTCCGGCTTATTAGTGATTCCCAGAGCCAAAAAAAAGTCTGCGGGCTATAGAGCGTTTTCTATTCGGGCTCCAGTACTCTGGAATGCCCTCCCAGTAACAGTTAGAGATGCTACCTCAGTAGAAGCATTTAAGTCCCATCTTAAAACTCATTTGTATAATCTAGCCTTTAAATAGACCCCCCCTTTTTTAGACCAGTTGATCTGCCGTTTCTTTTCTTCTCTCCTCTTCTCCCCTGTCCCTTGCGAGGGGGAGTTGCATAGGTCCGGTGTCCATGGATGAAGTGCTGGCTGTCCAGAGTCGGGACCCCGGGTGGACCACTAGCCTGTGCATCGGTTGGGGACATCTCTGCGCTGCTGACCCGTCTCCGCTCGGGATGGTTTCCTGTTGGCCCCGCTGTGGACTGGACTCCCGCTGATGTGTTGGATCCACTGTGGACTGGACTTTCACAATGTTATGTCAGACCCACTCGACATCCGTTGCTTTCGGTCTCCCCTAGAGGGGGGGGGGTTACCCACATATGCGGTCCTCTCCAAGGTTTCTCATAGTCATTCACCGACGTCCCACTGGGGTGAGTTTTTCCTTGCCCGTATGTGGGCTCTGTACCGAGGATGTCGTTGTGGCTTGTACAGCCCTTTGAGACACTTGTGATTTAGGGCTATATAAATAAACATTGATTGATTGATTGATTGACTCTGACAAGACCCCGGCAACTCCTGCATCCATTGTCATCTCTAGCCGTCTTGACTATGCCTTGCCACTGGAATCATGTAATCCTGTACAAGAGAGTGTAGTCGACGCTGCGCAAGTTTTGTACATTTAAAACCAATTCATACGTTGAGGTACTACTGTATTTCTTGCACAAATTCAACTCGTATAACCTTAAAGGCCTACTGAAAGCCACTACTACCGACCACGCAGTCTGATAGTTTATATATCAATGATGAAATCTTAACATTGCAACACATGCCAATACGGCCGGGTTAACTTATAAAGTGACATTTTAAATTTCCCGGGGAACTTCCGGTTCAAAACGCCTTTGGAGGATGACGTATGCGCGTGACGTCGCGAGGTCCACGGAAGTGTTTGGACCCCATTGGACACTCTGTTTTCTTCGACAAAATTCCACCGTATTCTGGACATCTGTGTTGGTGAATCTTTTGCAATTTGTTTAATGAACAATGGAGGCTGAAAAGAAGAACGTTGTCGGTGGGATCGGTGTATTAGCGGCTGGCTGTAGCAACACAACAAGGAGGACTTTGTTTTATAGCAGACGCTAGCGCCGGCGACCTCACCTTGACTTCCTACGTCTCCAGGCCGCCGACCGCATCGTCGATCGCTGGAACGCAGGTGAGCACGGGTGTTGAGCAGATGAGGGCTGGCTGGCGTAGGTGGAGCGCTAATGTTTTTATCATAGCTCTGACGAGGTCCCGTTGCTAGGTTAGCGTCGTTAGCAACAGCATTGCCAGGCTTCGACAGGCGGCACAGCATTAACCGTGTATTTACATGTCCAGTGTTTGGTTCGGTGTCTCCTGATAGTAGTATTGTTGATCTTCTGTCTATCCTTCCAGTCAGGGATTTATTTATTTTGTTTCTATCTGCATTTGAGACAGATGCTATCGTGTTAGCTCATGCTAAAGAGCTTCGTCGATGTATTGTCGTGGAGATAAAAGTCACTGTGAATGTCCATTTCGCCTTCTCGACTCTCATTTACAAGAGGATATAGTATCCGATGTGGTTTAAAATACAAATCCGTGATCCACAATAGAACAAGGAGAGAGTGTGGATTCCAATGAGCCTGCTTGTACCTAAGTTACGATCAGAGCGAAAAAAGATATCTCTTGAACTGCATTCTAGTCCGTCACTCTAACGTTCCTCATCCACAAATCTTTCATCCTCGCTCAAATTAATGGGGTAATCGTCGCTTTCTATATATCTCTCGCTCCATGTAAACAACGGGGAATTGTGAGCAGCACTACCGCTTGTGACGTCACGCTACTTCCGGAAGGGGCAAGGTTGTTTTTTTTTTATCAGCGAGCAAAAGTTGCGAACTTTATCGTCGATTTTCTCTACTAAATCCTTTCAGCAAAAATATGGCAATATCGCGAAATGATCAAGTATGACACATAGAATGGATCTGATATTCCTGTTTAAATAAGAAAAAATTCATTTTAGTAGGCCTTTAAAAAGAAATGAAGAACAATTTAAATTTACAGATTTGTGACGTATTTTGGGTCACCGGTCTGGTTATGGAGTTTTAGTACCCATCCATATTCATCCATACTGATGGTTTGAACTCCAAGTTTTGTTTGACTTTTGAGGCATAGTTCTTCACATATTTTAGTTTGAACTCCAAATTATTCTACGTCGGGACTTTGTCTGACTGTTCTCCCTCCAATTCTAAATCTTTCACTTTTGTTTGACAACTATAAGGATTATAGTTTGTGATGCACTTAACCCCACCCTTACCCCAAGTCTTGTAACACACTAGTAAAGCCTTCACTTACCTAAAAGCACCTATAGCACTTATGCCACTTGCTGAATGTTCCCAGTCAGCCCAGCTAGCAATCTTGCAGGTGTGAATCATTTTAACTGCCTGAATTTGAAGCAGGGTGTCCAACTAAGAATGGACAAAAAGCACTCGCCAGCTCCCTTATGCGTGTCCTCCTGGAAACATCCACTAAGCCCACTCTTACACCTTAATTGGGAGCGGCATTTGACAGGTTGCTGGTCCTCAGAGAAAAGAGAGAAAAACATGTGGAGAGAAAAAATAATAAAAAAATCCTGAACTTCCCCTTAATGTTGTCCGAGACATCAGAACAACATTCACAGCAATTTCTGCAAACCACTTGGAATATGTAGCAGAATCTCAAATGCTGCATAACAAGTTCTAAAGTGCAAACCGAAGGAGGATTACAGATGGTCGTGCCTTTAAAAGGTTGAGTGTGATGTGCATTTGCCGCCAAGCCCTCAAGTCAAAAAGGAAAAACGTGTTTGAAGACCATCGTTTCAAAAGTGAAGAACATTATTGAAACAAACTTGGAGTCAATTTTGTACACTACAGCTTAGGCAAAACAATCTCACTGGCACGTAGCAAATTTGAGGAGGGTGGCAGGAACTCGGCCACACAAAACACTGCAAATGTGCTGACTTGCTTAACGGCATTCGTCACTCACCTTTTCTCCATTCGTTGCAAAGATACAACACCTGCGCGTAATTACTGATATCATGGCAAAAGTTGCAAAACAACCAAAGAAACAAAAAGTTTTTTCCAAATGACTATCGCCCCATGGATCTTCTGTGCCAGTGCATTGAGCAAGTCAAACACTGGATGTGCCAAAATTTCCTACAACTAAATGAAGATAAAACTGAGATAATTGTTTTTGGTGCTAAAAAAGAAAGGTTTAAAGTCGTCCAACACCTTCAATCACTGTCCCTGAAAACCTCAAATAAAGCCAGAAATCTTGGGGTTATTTTAGATTCTGATTTACATTTCGACAGTCACATCAAATCAGTAACAAAATCGGCCTACCATCACCTCAAAAATGTAACAAGACTTAGAGGGCTCATGTCAGCTCAAGACTTTGAAAAACTTGTACATGCCTTTATTACCAGTAGGCTAGACTATTGTAATGGTCTCCTTGCAGGTCTTCCCAAAAAAAACTGTCAGGCAGCTACAGCTTGTTCAGAACGCTGCTGCTAGAGTTCTAACAAACGACTTGCAACAGTTTTCGCAAATTACTAATACAATATGTCAAATTTCCTCTTTAAATAAAGGCTTAGTGGCCACATGCGTGGACAGCACCTTTTAGCTCTTATTTCCAAAATTGTGTACACTGCTGAATTGGGGTCTTATGCCGACATATGGACACTTATACTGCCATCTGGTGGTGTCAGAAGAGTATAACATACAATGGAATTTGGAAAAAAAAAAGTGTAAAAAAAAGAATTAGCATGTCACTAAACATGAAGTACACGTTTGTGTACTTATGGACTAAGTACATCATATCAAAAGATGATTCTTAGTTTTTATTATAATTAGGGTCCAATAAGCCCAAATAGCAAATATAAATAAAAGAAGCATGTAAACAAACAGCTTGGGCCTTAAGAGGTTAAAAAAGTAAAATTGTAACATTCATAAACCTTTATTTAAATGTAAACAGATTAGCTCCTCATTAAAATCCACTCTTTACATTGCTGGCAACAGAAAAATGTAAAATATTACACAATGTGCCTTTAAGAGTAATTGCACAACAAATACATTACCTGGACTGAGTAGAATCCCGGTGGAAAAACAAAAGATTGTGGTTTTTTGATTGATTAAAACTTGTATTAGTAGATTGCACAGTACCAGGGCCGGCCCGTGGCATAGGCCGTATAGGCACATGCTAAGGGCGCCGTCCATCAGGGGGCGCCACGCCAGTGCCACAAATGTTGAAAAAAAAAAAGAAAAAAAAGTTGGTACTATTATTTCTAAATACAAAAAATAATCCCACGTTAATTAAAATGCAAAGTAAAGCCTATTTAATAGAAATATTATTTGTTACAACATTACGCCCCCCCCCCCCCCCCCCTGCACCCCCCCCCCCCCTGCACGGTGCGCCCCCTCCCTTCCCGTATCATGACTTTTTATGGACGTCACCGCATCCAAAAATCAACACAAGATGTCAAAACGGCCAAAACTGTCAGGTGCCCAGGGAAGAAAAAGAGAAAAGAAGAGGAGGAGAAACGAGAAAAAGACAGAGGTAGCAGGTAGGTAACGTTAGCCTACATGAAATTATTTGTCTGTTACAGAATCTGATAGTAACCTGTTTTTTTTAGCATTAAGCTAATGTTACATGATTCGGCAATTGCTCATCAATAAATAGCTAGTTCTGTTTTAACGTCGGGTTAATATTGTGGAGGGGGCTAAATTTTTATGGAAAATAATAATGTAACGTTAGGTAATTACAGTACTCCCACCTTACATGCCTCAGGGACATTTGTATTAGATCTTTTAAGCAGGTGTTTTCTGTTTACATTGTTATTGCCTTCTGGTTAGCTAATGTTTGCCCTGCAGGTAATAGACACTTTTCCACCCCTTTATATATTAGGTATAGTTGTAAGCCTAGTTGTTAAAGTGCACATCATTAATGTTAATTAAGCAATATCACATGAGAGGGAATGCTGTTTTTTTAATTTGAGCACTGCTGTGATTCGGTTAAAGATAATCATAACATAACATTCTCATATAATATGTTAATTTGCTTTCTTTAAGTAAAAAAAAAGGCCAAAGACAAAGCTATTCGGTTTCTTGTGAGTATATACACTTCACTGCCGATGTGGGGGGGCGCCACCTAAAATCTTGCCTAGGGCGCCAGATTGGTTAGGGCCAGGCCTGCACAGTACAGTACATATTCCGTACAATTGACCACTAAATGGTAACACCCGAATAAGTTTTTCAACTTGTTTAAGTCGGGGTCCACGTTAATCAATTCATGGTAACTGAAATAACGTTTCTAAATAGATGATTGTGCCTTTTCTTATTTTGGCAGGCAAAAACAGGCTTATGTAAAAAAACTGGATTGTAACTAAAATGACTTGCGTTTAGTGAAGGACCTCGGATGTCTGGAACCTGGCTGCCGATCTTCGGTCATCATCAATCAAAAAAATCAATCAGCACTCTGCTGCCCGCTGAGGGCTTGGCTATTTTTGTGTGACAGCATGTGGTTAAATAAATTTAACGTTTCCAGAAACATTTTTACATCATCAGTCAAAAAAGATTGCCCGCCACCCAACTTTGTGGGTGATTAAGATTACCCGCCACTACAATCTACATGTATAAACGATGATACATTGAATATTAAGAGTATGTGAACCGTTCCTATCGTGTTTACTTCTCTAACGACCTTCTTAAAGGTTTGTAATCCATCAGTAATATCAAGCCATCCATCCATTTTCTATCAATGTCCCTCAAGCAACTAAAATGCGTCAAACATGTCGAAGTGTGGAAAGCGTTTTGCATATTACCCAACCGAGTAAATGGGTTAAATGGGTGTTTTTTTGAATTGTGTATGGTACTATTAGACATTTTGTTTATAATGTCCACATAGTTCAGTGGGCAAGTTGTGCGTTTTTGTAGCACATATGTTAACGTTCTGTGTTGGTTTTTGATTAATTGGACCATGAGTTGGAAATAATGTCTAAATTAGTACCGTCCAATATCCGGCCCGCGGGGAGTCCCAAGTTAAATTGTTGTTTATGTTTTATTTTATTTTTTATTTTTGTAAATCTGTCCTTTCTAATCCATTTTTCTACCGCTTGTTACTCTTGGTGTCTCATAGCCGCTCAGGCTATATATATATATATATATATATATATATATATATATATATATATATATATATATATATATATATATATATATATATATATATATATACATTTATTTTTAGACAATATATACATATAGTCAAGGTTTCTGTGGTTTATCCGTTATACAGTGCTCAATACCGGGGTAGAGCGGAATATACGTTAGGTCAGGAAAAAACAGAGGCTATTTCATCCCTACAAGCCTGTTTCGCAGGTTTCTCTGCTCTTTAGGGGCAGAGAAACCTGCTTTATAACCCGGTGCGCCTAAAGTAAGGAATACGTTTGGTTGAGATTACCCACCTAAAAGCTATTTTATTTGGTACATGGTGTAAGGTTGAGTGTGACCAGTAGATGGCAGTCAAACATAAGAGATACATGTAGGCTGCACTATGATGGCAATATGACTCAAGTATACACCAACATTTTATATGTTCCATTGAAAATATAGAACATTACACACGGTGCACAAAAATCTATCCCTACAAGCCTGTTTCGCAGGTTTCTCTGGCCCTAAAGAACAGATAAACGTCATCCCTACAGTGTCATCCCTACAAGCCTGTTTCACAGGTTTCTCTGCTCTTCAGGGCCGGAGAAACCTGCGAAACAATATTTAAATTAAATATTTAAAATATGGATTTTAAGTCTAAAGTCAGACATAATTAGGGATGGGTACTGAATTTGATAATTTCATAGCAAATCCCGGAGAATCAAACAAGCCTGTTTCGCAGGTTTCTCTGCTCTTCAGGGCCAGAGAAACCTGCGAAACAGGGCCAGAGAAACCTGCGAAACAGGCTTGTAGGGATGACGCTTTATAACCCGGTGCGCCTAAAGTAAGGAATACGTTTGGTTGAGCTTACCCACCTCGAAGCTATTTTATTTGGTACATGGTGTAATGATAAGTGTGACCAGCAGATGGCAGTCAAACATAAGAGATATGTGTAGGCTGCACTTTGATGGCAATATGACTCAAGTAAACAACGCCAACCTTTGTATATGTTTCATTGAAAATACAGAACATTACACACGGTGCACAAAAATCTATCCCTACAAGCCTGTTTCGCAGGTTTCTCTGGCCCTGAAGAACACATACACGTCATCCCTACAAGCCTGTTTCACAGGTTTCTCTGCTCTTCATTGCCAGAGAAACCTGCAAAACAATATTTAAATTAAAAATTTAAAATATGGATTTCAAGTCTAAAGTCAGACATAATTAGGGATGGGTACTGAATTTGATAATTTCATAGCAAATCCCAGAGAATCATACAAGCCTGTTTCACAGGTTTCTCTGCTCTTCAGGTCCAGAGAAACCGGCGAAACAGGGCCAGAGAAACCTGCGAAACAGGCTTGTAGGGATGACGCTTTATAACCCGGTGCGCCTAAAGTAAGGAATACGTTTGGTTGAGCTTACCCACCTCGAAGCTATTTTATTTGGTACATGGTGTAATGATAAGTGTGACCAGTAGATGGCAGTCAAACATAAGAGATATGTGTAGGCTGCACTTTGATGGCAATATGACTCAAGTAAACAACACCAACCTATTTATATGTTCCATTGAAAATACAGAACATGACACACGGTGCACAAAAATCTATCCCGACAAGCCTGTTTCGCAGGTTTCTCTGCCCCTGAAGAAACGGGCTTGTAGGGATGACATAGCCTCTGTGTTTTTACCTGACCTAACGTATGTGTATATATATATATATATATGTACAGCCCCGCCCCCGGCCAATTTTTTTTAACCCAATGTGGCCCCCGAGTCAAAAAGTTTGGGGACCCCTGGAATAAAGTGTACTAGTAAGTACTACCTTACACGTCACCACTATTGTTACCTTTACTTCAGTTGTGTTGCTTTTCCAAGTTTACAGTTGAACTGTTATCACCACATGTTCTGTCTTCCTCTTTTAATCACCTGCCTTACTTTGAGTAAGCCCCAGAAGTGTTTGAGCGGCTTACATTATATAACAAATGACGTATTATCTGAGCGAGGAAGAATGTTTCTAGTCCAAACCTCTCAATGGTCGCCCCTTTGAGGATGTTTGTTTATGTTGAGGGGGGCTGGAAGGAATTCGGATTCAGACTCATGCCAAGTAAGCAACGGGAAGGATGCATCTTGTTGGAGGATCAAATGCTGAAATGACCAACATGACAACAAGGACATTGTGCTTTTTAATATTCATTTACTAATCCCCTCCTGTAAAAGGATTTATTTTCATGTTCCTTTTGTGTTTCCAGACACACAAATAAATAACTAAATAGAAGCAAAGGATTAAGTAGTTTTTGTTTTATTTTAAGTCTGTTGTTTACCCAGCGGCACATAAAAGCAGAATGCATTTTGTTGAGACTAACAAAAGAAAAAAAGCTCCTCTCGTCAGTGAGGCAGATAACGTGAAACGCAAGCAGACTTGTAAAGAGGATGAAACGTAAACTTTCCCCGTTGAGTAAAGTCAAACAGCCCATGATATTTTATTTCCTATTTAATTGACTCGAACCGCAAAGCCAGCAAGCAACTACGTGACATTATAAGCAGTCAAAAATAAAAGTGTGATATCTTCACAAAATATCACTGTTGCTGTAGACATTTCTTAAACATTTACAAAATAATTATCCAATCCAATCCAATCCACTTGATTTATAAAGCACATTTAAACAACAACAATGTTTCCAAAGTGCTGCACAACAATATTAAAAACAGTATTAAAAACAATATTAAAAACAATAATCAAATATTATCCTTAGCTCCACCAATGACTGAATAAAAACAAAAAATAAATAAATATAGAACCAATATGAAAACAATATAAGAATAAATATGAATAAAAACAATTTCAAAAGGAAAAACCAATTAAAACAGTAAATACAAATCAAAATGTATAAAAAAACAAAACAAAACAAAAAACACGGAGGACAACAGAGGACAGAGGACCACACAACTCACGTAGTGTTAAAAGCCAAAGAATAAAAATTACCTTAAACGTGTACTAAATCTACTTAAGAGCAGAAAGTATTATCTGAAACTTAATCAATTATAAAGGATTCAGCCCTTAACGTAAATGACCGCCATAACCACAACACCAGGGGGTGCTCCACTAACCACGATAAACCCAGATTCCGAACTAACAAAGGTCTTAACTCATTCTCTTTCTATGCCACATCAATGTGGAATGCGCTCCCAACAGGTATAAAAGAAAGGGCATCTCTATCCTCCTTCAAAACCGCAATAAAAGTTCACCTCCAGGCAGCTACAACCCTAAACTAACACCCTCCCCGGATTGCTAATAATCAAATGTAAACAATCAAATGCAGATACTTTTTCTTTTTCTTATGCCTTCTGATCTCTCTCTCTCTCTCTCTCTCTCTCTTCTCTCTCTCTCTCTCTCTCTCTCTCTCTCTCTCTCTCTCTCTCTCTCTCTCTCTCTCTCTCTCTCTATGTCCACTACTTGATGTCCATATCCCCCCCCCCCCCTCCACACCCCTGATTGTAAATAATGTAAATAATTCAATGTGATTATCTTATGTGATGACTGTATTATGATGATAGTATATATGATAGTATATATCTGTATCATGAATCAATTTAAGTGGACCCCGACTTAAAGAAGTTGAAAAACTTATTCGGGTGTTACCATTTAGTGGTCAATTGTACGGAATATGTACTTCACTGTGCAACCTACTAATAAAAGTCTCAATCAGTCAATCAAAGGTACACATTTAAATTCAATATTTAAAGTATGGATTTTAAGTCTAAAGTCAGACACAATTAGGGATGGGTACTGAATTTGATCATTTCATAGCAAATCCCGGAGAATCAAACGGTTCCAGATTCAGATACCTGGGTTGCACATACGTCACATTAAGCGCTTGGCGGGAAAACGGGCGTATTCGTAGCGGACTGCCTCGAGGTAATGTTGAGATTTTCCATGCCAACAAAGCGAGCATGCCTGATAGAAAGCGCTCAAAAGTAAAGTACCACTTTTCAAGCGAGCTCGATGCTAACTTATATTGGATATGTCTTAAACATGCTACTGATTAGCATTGGCGATTTTGTACATGGCGATTTCAACGCCTCCTAATTTGGTAACAGCTGGTGTGTAATGAATACTGTACAATACACTTTGTAGGGCTCAACGGGACAGTACTGGTGCATTCAATTCAATACCAATAATTAAAAAAAAAGATCTTACTTTTGTATGTAATGTACTCAGTGGCCTAGTGGTTAGAGTGTCCGCCCTGAGATCGGTAGGTTGTGAGTTCAAACCCCGGCCGATTCATACCAAAGACTCTAAAAATGGGACCCATTACCTCCCTGCTTGGCACTCAGCATCAAGGGTTGGAATTGGGGGTTAAATCACCAAAAATGATTCCCGGGCGCGGCACCGCTGCTGCTCACTGCTCCCCTCACCTCCCAGGGGGTGAACAAGGGGATGGGTCAAATACAGAGGACATATTTCGCCACACCTAGTGTGTGTGTGACAATCATTGGTACTTTAACTTGAACTTTAACTTAATTGATACAATTATCGAAATGGAAGTGGTTTATTTTGCCTGTGTTTTCACTTGTTTAACAAAACAAAAATACAATAAAATCAAAAATGCATTTTAAAATAAAGTACTTCCTGACGAAGGATGGGTATCGTTTACATTGAAACTGACAGTAGTACCAAATCGGTACGTTTAAAACCGCTTAAACGGTGGCCGAACTGATACTTAAAAATGTGAAAACATGCAATTTTCTGTGCAAAACAACAACAAAAACAATGCCTTTTTATTGTATTATATGTTTTTTTACATTCAGGTTGAAGACGATAATAAATTGGAATATTTCAAATACCGTATTTTCCGGACTCTAAGGCGCACTTAAAATCTTTTTTTTTTCTTCTCAAAACTCGACAGTGCGCTTGATAAGTGTGACCAGTAGATGGCAGTCAAACTTAAGAGACAATTGTAGGCTGCACTATTACGGCAATATGACTCAAGTAAACAACACCAACATTGTATATGTTCCATTGAAAATATAGAACATTACACACGGCGCTCAAAAATCTATCAAAATGTTTTAGTACGACTTTGGTAAGCTATGAAGCCGCACCGCTTGATGTGCTTCAACATACGAGTATTATCATGGCGTGTGTATAAAGTAAGACATGTTCTGGCGTTTTGTTTCGCAACATTGTGCAAAAGCAACTTTTCTAACATTCTGGTACCCGCTGATTTGTATTTGAGATCTGCATGAATCCTGAAAAATTGCGTGGGTCCGCCTTTGTAGTCCGTGCCGACACCATATCGATAAGCATCTTCTTTTTCTCTACCTTCTTGTTTTGGGACATTCATCCTCCGCTGTTACCATTTCTTATATAAAGTAGTAAAAAGTTCTTACTTATATCTGTCATATCTGTCAGTAAAGTCGCCATGAAAGCGCTAAAACATACAGGTGTAGTGAGTTTACATTATTCACCCAAGGAACTTTAGTTATTAGAGAGTTCCGGTCGGATGTTTTTTCACGGGACACATTTCCAGTGTTATTATTTACGGATGAGGAGATGCTGCTCTGTTATTGATTGAAGTAAAGTCTGAATGTCATTAAAACAGTTAGCTCCATCTTTTGACACTTCTTCCACACCCGTCCTTGCACGCTACACCGCTACAACAAAGATGACGGGGAGAAGACGCTGCCGAAGGTGAGTGTCAGGTTCAAACACTGATGATATCTATTAAACAGACAAGAAGCAAGGAATCATGCAGAGACAGAGTTAAATTTAGCTCAATGAGGAGAGACGTTTTGGGTGGTACTCTTAGTTACAGAACCAACCTAAGCTCTAAGGTAACAGTCCCACGTGCTCCTCTATTTATTTGGGAGGTCCCTGGTTACATTACTGAGGCTGCCTCTGAAGGAAGGGGAGTAATCTCAGCAGCCCCAGTTAGACACAATATATACTATTCATGAAATGCGAATGTGCTGACACTCGTAAAATAGCCCTGTCTCTGCTCTGTCTGCGTCACGGCACTCGATGTTCGCCCTTGGCAGTCAGCAGGGGGGTTCTGGACACAAACACTGATACGAGACGATGTCCCTTTGCACAGATAGAAAAGTACAACTTCAGCACAATTGATAATAACTATAGCAACGGCCTTTAAGCATAGGAGTTGTGTGATAACTTACACATAATTATTCTAACAGTGAGCCACGTAAATAAGACCGCCCACAAAACGCCGCATCCGGAAGCGACTGTCAGAAAGCGGCTTGGAGATGGTCTGTAAAAAATAATTTATGCAACATTTTGACCAAAGAACCACCATTACATGTTATGTAGACCAGTGGTCCCCAACCACCGGGCCACGGCCCGTTACCGGTCCGCGGACCGATTGGTACCGGGCCGCACAAGAAATAAAAAAAAAAATAAAAAAAATAATAATAATTATGAAATCAACATAAAAAACACAATATATACATTATATATCAAAAATAGATCAATACAGTCTGCAGGGATACAGTCCGTAAGCACACATGATTGTATTTATTTATGTAAAAAAAAATAAATAAAATTAAATACCCCCCACCGGTCCGTGGGACACATTTTCAAGCGTTGACCGGTCCGCAGCTACAAAAAGGTTGGGGACCACTGATGTAGACCACAAGGAAGTGTTTTACATTTAGAAAAAAATAATACAAATATGACTCCTTTAATATTTAAGGTGTGCCTTATATACGAAAAAAGATCAAACATAGACCTTTCATCGCCTTATAATCCGGTGCACCCTATGGTCCGGAAAATAAGGTATATAGATTAAATGGTTACTAAGTAAAACGTTTATTCTAATTCTTAATTAGCTTTCAACTCTAGAGGTTCCACCGTAGTTAACGAGTGTCAAGCCCTGCACCCTGTCTGGGCTTCGGGGCCACAAATCCACTTAAGAGTTAAGTTAAGCAGTGTCAGCCTATGAGTTAAAAGCCACGGGCTGTCAACTCATTGTCCAGCACATCTTGTAAGGGGCTGGGTGCTCATAATTCCACAACACACCTGACAAATTACCTCCAACATCTACAGAAACGGCAGTTCATTACGGTTGTTTTGTTTTGCATTCCTACCTGTTCAAGAAATATGAAAAAGAGGCGAAGAAAATTCAATACACAGTAGCGCAGACGGTGGTATAGTCAGAGAGAGTAGGCACAATTAAAGGCCTACTGAAATGAAATTGTCTTATTTAAACGGGGATAGCAGGTCCATTCTATGTGTCATACTTGATCATTTTTCGATATTGCCATATTTTTGCTGAAAGGATTTAGTAGAGAACATCGACGATAAAGTTCGCAACTTTTGGTCGCTGATAAATAAGCCTTGCCTGTACCGGAAGTAGCGTGACGTCACAGGTTGTGGAGCGCCTCACATCTTTATTACTCAAGATGTTTCTGTAACAACAATATATAGAAATGTGAATGTACAGTAGTATATACCATTATAATAGCTATTGTGCTATGTAGAATATATGTTTTGAGAATGTAATATTGCATTTAGAGAATAATAATTATATTGTTATTGTGGATTATACGAAATATATATAATGTGTAATAAAGAGAGGAAACTTGGGAAGCTTCAAGGATTGTCCGTGTCTTCACTCTTCTGTGTTTTCCAGGGGTTAGACTATGAACACAACCTTTTGTCTACTGAACTCAGACGCCTGTGAGACCGGTAACATTTACAATCATTCCCACCAGCAACGAGAGCGATTCGGACCGAGAAAGCGACGATTACCCCATTAATTTGAGCGAGAATGAAAGATTTGTGGATGAGGAAAGTGAGAGTGAAGGATTAGAGTGCAGTGCAGGACGCCAGGGTGTATCTTTTTTCGCTCTGACCGTAACTTAGGTACAAGGGCTCATTGGATTCCACACTTTCTCCTTTTTCTATTGTGGATCACGGAATTGTATTTTAAACCACCTCGGATACCATATCTTCTTGAAAATGAGAGTTGAGAACGCGAAATGGACCTTCACAGTGACTTTTATCTCCACGACAATACATCGGTGAAGCACTTTAGCTTCGGAGCTAACGTGATAGCATCGTGCTTAATTGCGGATAGAAACAGAAGAAACAAGCCCCCGACTGGAAGGATAGACAGAAGATCAACAATACTAATATTACTTCTTCTATCAGGAGACACAGAACCAAACCCTGGACCTGTAACCACACGGTTAATGCTGTCCAGCCTGGCGAAGCCTAGCAATGCTGTTGCTAATGACACCATTGAAGATAACTTAGCTACGGGACCTCGACAGAGCTATGCTAGAAACATTACCTCTCCACCTACGCCAGCCCTTATCTGCTCATCATCACCCGTACTCACCTGCGTTCCAGCGATCGACGGCGCGACGAAGGACTTCACCCGATCATCGGTGCGGTCGGCGGCTAGCGTCGGATATCGCGTCTGCTATCCAACTCAAAGTCCTCCTGGTTGTGTTGCTGCAGCCAGCCGCTAATACACCGATCCCACCTACAGCTTTCTTCTTTGCTGTCTCCATTGTCCATTAAACAAATTGCAAAAGATTCACCAACACAGATGTCCAGAACACTGTGGAATTTTGAGATGAAAACAGACACGGTTTGTACATACCGAGACGTTTTCAGACGGATATTTCCCGGGAAATTTTAAATTGCACTTTATAAGCTAACCCGGCCGTATTGGCATGTGTTGCAATGTTAAGATTTCATCATTGATATATAAACTATCAGACTGCGTGGTCGGTAGTAGTGGGTTTCAGCAGGCCTTTAAATGTGGCAATATTCAACAGTTTAAACGGACCATGTGAATAAATGTGAGCAGGGACCTGGCTCGACTTTTTAAAAGGCTCCCGGTCGGCCGAGGCGAGCCAGAATGTCCGCAGCTGGAAGGTGTCACAGGCGAGGCCCTGGTGAAATGTTGGCATTTGTACACCGCTTTTCTCGCCAAGCCTCTTGCAAACAGAAGTTGAGTCCCCAACCAGCAACAAGCATCTGCTTCTTTCTATCGGCACATTTCATCCTAACTTATTGAAATCATTATCTGCTTGAAATATGCACCCTTGACTAACGTGAACGCCACTCGGGTCATTTTGGATAATACTCCAATTTCCTTAAAATTCTTATGCAACAATCTGGTGGTAATATTTACTTTCTCAAACAAATGTAATATGTTTTTTTGTTGGGGTTTTTTTTGTGGCTTTTTTTTTTTTCAGTGTGAAAGGCATAAAATAAACAACAGTGCTGTTTAATCTAAATAAATTAGCCCCGGTTGGAGGCAGTAATATTGGAACACAAAAGCAATAAGCTGCTGTCTCCGTACAAAATGAAAGCAGTAAATATCCTGTCTGCTCCGAGCTTCATGCTGCTTTGGCGAAGAAAGAAACATGGTCTCCTCAGCGTTGAAAGCAATAAATCTAATTTAAAACCCACCATATGAGTTTTTTGACAAAAATACAATTTAATTGCATTTAAGGAACAGCTATTTCCTACAGTAACCTAATTCTACGCTGGCCTTTGATTTGAGCGATGACAAGCGGAGAATCTTTTTTCTTCCCTTTGTGCCGTAAAAAAATATGACAGGCACCGCTGGAGATGACATCTTGTTATCTGCAAACAACTCCAATATTTCGCTATGCGGTGTAATTATGTGTGTGACAATGCTCCACTGTGTTCCACTTCTTATAACCCAAATGCAATAGAAAATCAAGGGAAGACAGCTAAGATGCATTAATAATAATAACAATGACAATACTGTATATAATAATATTTCAGCCATAGGACTGACAGGATTGCAAGCTTGAAAGTTTGGTTGAGTTGATTGGACACATTAAAAGGGTCATATTATGTTTGGCTTGTCTATATTCAAAACACAATTCCTTGTGGTCTACATAACATGTAATGATGGTTCTTTGGTCAAAATGTTGCTTAGATTATGTTTTACAGACCATCTTTAAAGGCCTACTGAAAGCCACTACTACCGACCACGCAGTCTGATAGTTTATATATCAATGATGAAATCTTAACATTGCAACACATGCCAATACGGCCGGGTTAACTTATAAAGTGCAATTTTAAATTTCCTGCGAAACTTCCGGTTGAAAAATCGTTGAAACGGAAGTATTCGGACACATTGTATCCAATACAAAAAGCTCTGTTTTCATTGCAAAATTCCACAGTATTCTGGACATCTGTGTTGGAATTTGTTTAATGAACAATGAAGATAGCAAAGAAGAAAGCTGTAGGTGGGATCGGTGTATTAGCGGCTGGCTGCAGCAACACAACCAGGAGGACTTTGACTTGGATAGCAGACGCGCTACCCAACGCTAGCCGCCGACCGCATCGATGATCGGGTGAAGTCCTTCGTCGCGCCGTCGATCGCTGGAACGCAGGTGAGCACGGGTGTTGATGAGCAGACGAGGGCTGGCGTAGGTGGATAGCTAATGTTTTTATCATAGCTCTGTGAGGTCCCGTAGCTAAGTTAGCTTCAATGGCGTCATTAGCAACAGCATTGCTAGGCTTTGCCAGGTGGTACAGCATTAACCGTGTGGTTACAGGTCCAGAGTTTGGTAGTATTGTTGATCTTCTGTCTATCCTTCCAGTCAGGGGCTTATTTCTTTTGTTTCTATCTGCATTTAAGCACGATGCTATCACGTTAGCTCCGTAGCTAAAGTGCTTTGCCGATGTATTGTCGTGGGGATAAAAGTCACTGTGAATGTCCATTTCGCATTCTCGACTCTCATTTTCAAGAGGATATAGTATCCGAGGTGGTTTAAAATACAAATCCGTGATCCACAATAGAAAAAGGAGAGAGTGTGGAATCCAGTGAGCCAGCTTTTACCTAAGTTACGGTCAGAGCGAAAAAAGATACGTCCTGCACTGCACTCTAGTCCTTCACTCTCACGTTCCTCATCCACGAATACTTAGTAAATATATATATATATATATATATATATATATATATTTTTTTTTTTTCCATAAAGAAATACAATCATGTGTGCTTACGGACTGTATCCCTGCAGACTGTATTGATTTATATTCATATATAATGTATATATTGTGTTTTTTATGTTGATTTAATTAAAAAAAACAAAATATATATATATATATATATATTTATATATATATATATATATATTTATTTATTTATTTTATTCCTTGTGCGGCCGCGGCCCGGTACCTATCGGTCCACGGACCGGTACCGGGCCGCGGCCCAGTGGTTGGGGATCACTGATGTAGACCACAAGGAAGTGTTTTAAATTTAGAAAAAAATAAATGAAATATGACTCCTTTAATGCGCCTTATAATCCGGAGCGCCTTTTGTATGAAAAAAGATCGAAAATAGACACTTCATCGGCAGTGTGCCTTATAATCCGGTGCGCCCTATGGTCTGGAAAATCCAAATTCCAATCCAAACACATTCATTGACTATCACCAACAAGTTATTACTTAATGTATATCTAGGGTTCAATTATGAAGTGTACAATTAAGTCGACTAACTGTCCTTGTTCTCTATTTACTTAGGACATTTTTTTTCCAACAATTTCCTTACTGTCACATATTAAGTGAACTTATTTAAAAAATATAGAAGTTATGGTGTGAAGGATTTATCTGTAAAAGTCACGGAGTATTGGTAGGATAAATACAAATGTTGCTTCTTTTTAATCCTTTTCAGACAAGTTGAATTGTGCAAATATAACCGTGTGTTGTTCCTTAATGCAGTGTTTTTCAACCACTGTGCCGCGGCACACTAGTGTTACGTAAGATACAGTCTGGTGTGCCATGGGAGAAGATGTCATTTCACCTAATTGGGTTAAAAATATTTTTTTGCAAACCAGTAATTATAATCCGCAAATAATGTGCCGTTGTTGAGTGTCTGTGCTGTCTAGAGCGCGGCAGAGTAACAGTGTAATACTCTTCCATATCAGTAGGTGGCAGCAAGTAGCTAATTGCTTTGTGGATGTCGGGAACATGGTTTGTCGTGATCACAATATGCAGACCACAGCGGGAGGCAGTGTGCAGGTAAAAATGTATCAAATGCTTAAACCAAAAATAAACAAAAGGCTAATGCCGCTAAGAAAAGGCATTGAAGCTTAGGGATGGCTATGCAGAACGAAACTAAAACTGAACTGGCTGCAAAGTAAAGAAAAACAGAATGCTGGACGACAGCAAAGACTTACAGCGGGTGGAACAGCAGACGGCGTCCACAAAGTACATCCATACATGCCATGACAATTAAAAACAAAATAGGAAACACTACACACAGGAAAACACCAAAAAACTCAAAATAAGTCACAGCGTGATGTGACAGTTTGTGACAGTACACCTACTTTGAGACGAGCTATAGAGATGCATGGTTGGTTTTGGTTTGAATTTATATCCAAGAATTGCGAGAATTACTTTTTACCGTCAATATCGGCTGCTGAGTTTCATTTTTGTATGTTTTCTGCTAGTGGTGTGCCTCGGGATTTTTCCAATGAAAAAAATGTGCCTTGGCTCAAAAGAGGTTGAAAAACACAGCCTTAATGTACATGTTAAAAATGTCAGGAAAGGTAACCATAGCCATAATCATAACCATAAAACTAGTACAAGCGGTCTACCATACCCTCCCAAGTAAATCTCCCTGCATGCGGGGAGAGTGAAACATCTTTATGCCTCCTTGGAACATCTCCTCAGCAGCTGCCAAAAGGCCCTGGCAGATGGCCGCTACCGTTGGCGTCAATGACCAGGTGCTCAAGGCAGGTGCTAGGAGTTTAGCCGCAGCCTTCAGCACCAGCAGTCCCCACCATGCTCAAAAGAAGGTAATTTTGTTTGGCTGGAGAGAAGACCCCGTACGGTAGAGTATGTACAAATAACAACGGATCTACTTCACACAGCAGGTAGACTTGGGAAAGCAGCTAAAGCTATTCTATTCTGTGTTATATGTGTTTCATCTTGCGTGTTGGCGGCAAGTAAAATTCCTAGTTTGTGAACCCGTTCTCAAACAATGGCAATAAAAACTAATGATTCTGATGAAAGTTTGCGGCTTAAATTGCAATAACATCGGTGCGGCCGGACATGATCATGAGCTCTGAGGCTTCAAAACATCTGATCATGGTGGAAATGAAAAAGCAAATGAGAGGAAAGCCGCCAAGTATCAAAAACTGGTGGCTGTAGAAGCTTCGGAGGCCGGTCACTCTGCAGAGTCCTCTCTCGGATGGGCGTGCAGCAGCCAAGAAGAAGGCCATACAATCTGCAAAGTGAAGCCGCATAGAAAGCCACCAGGTGGCTTTGGGTAAAGAGGGCTTATCCGTGGATCGTTGTTGGTTAGGGCTTGATCAACCCTGGCCCGGTGCCTGGTCGAATATTTACTGTATGTTGTGAGACCCGATACACCCTGCGACCCCTGGCTACAATACTGAAGATGCGTCTAATTGCATCCAGGATATATTTACTCTTAAAGTGGAACTACTCTTCTTTGGAATTTTGTCTATCGTTCACAATCATTATGAAAGACATGACGACAGATGGATTTATATGTTTTTTTTAATGCATTCTAACTCGTAAATAAACATGAATAAAAGTCAATGGGAGGTCCTCTATTCCGGTCATAAAATCCCATCCAATCCAATTCAATCCACTTTATTTATATAGCACATTTTAAACAACAAAAATGTTTCCAAAGTGCTGCACAAAAATATTAAAAACAAGATTCAAATACTATCCTTAGCTCCACCAATGACTGAATAAAACAAAATAAATACATATAGAAAAAATATAAAAATAAATATGATCGAAAACGATTTTAAAAGGTAAAACCAATTAAAACAATAAATATAAATAAACATTTAAAAACACAGGGACACACAACTCACGTAGTGTTAAAATCCAGAGAATAAAAGTGGGTCTTAAGACGAGACTTAAAACACTCCACTGTGGGAGCAGTTGGAACATGGAGGGGCAGAGTGTTCCAGAGTTTAGGGCCGACCACAGAGAAGGCCCTGTCTCCCCTGGTTTTAAGTCTCGTCGGGCACCACGAGCTGGAGCTGGCTCTCGGACCTCGGAGCGTGCGCAGGAGTGTAAATTTGGATGAGGTCCGAGATATAATGAGGTGCCAAGTCCATGCAAAGCTTTGAAACCAAACCGCAACATTTTAAAGGCCTACTGAAATGAGATGTTCTCATTTAAACGGGGATAGCAGATCCATTCTATGTGTCATACTTGATCATTTCGCGATATTGCCATATTTTTGCTGAAAGGATTTAGTAGAGAACATCGATGATAAAGTTTGCAACTTTTGGTCGCTGATAAAAAAGCCTTGCCTGTACCGGAAGTAGCGTGACGTCACAGGTTGTGGAGCTCCTCACATCTGCACATTGTTTACAATCATGGCCACCAGCAGCGAGAGCGATTCGGACCGAGAAAGCGACGATTTCCCCATTAATTTGAGCGAGGATGAAAGATTTGTGGATGAGGAAAGTGAGAGTGAAGGACTAGAGGGCAGTGGAAGCAATTCTGATAGGGAAGATGCTGTGAGAGGCGGGTGGGACCTGATATTCAGCTGGGAATGACTCAAACAGTAAATAAACACAAGACATATATATACTCTATTAGCCACAACACAACCAGGCTTATATTTAATATGCCACAAATGAATCCCGCATAACAAACACCTTCCCCCTCCCGTCCATATAACCCACCAATACAAATCAAACACCCGCACAACACACTCAATCCCACATCCCAAAGTACTGTTCACCTCCGCAAAGTTCATACAGCACATATATTTCCCCAAAGTTACGTACGTGACATGCACATAGCGGCACGCACGTACAGGCAAGCGATCAAATGTTTGGAAGCCGCAGTTGCGTACTCACGGTACCGCGTATCCAACTCAAAGTCCTCCTGGTAAGAGTCTCTGTTGTCCCAGTTCTCCACAGGCCAATGGTAAAGCTTGACTGTCATATTTCGGGAATGTAAACAATGAAACACCGGCTACGACGTAGCCGCTACGTGTTTGTCTTGCTCTATCCGGCCGCTAATACACCGCTTCCCACCTACAGCTTTCTTCTTTGCTGTCTTCATTGTTCATTAAACAAATTGCAAAAGATTCACCAACATAGATGTCCAGAATACTGTGGAATTTTGCGATGAAAACAGACGATTTAATAGCTAATTAATAAATGATAAATGGGTTATACTTGTATAGCGCTTTTCTACCTTCAAGGTACTCAAAGCGCTTTGACAGTATTTCCACATTCACCCATTCACACACACATTCACACACTGATGGCGGGAGCTGCCATGCAAGGCGCTAACCAGCAGCCATCAGGAGCAAGGGTGAAGTGTCTTGCCCAAGGACACAACGGACGTGACTAGGATGGTAGAAGGTGGGGATTGAACCCCAGTAACCAGCAACCCTCCGATTGCTGGCACGGCCACTCTACCAACTTCGCCACGCCGTCCCCAATAGCTGGCCACAATCGTGTCCCAAAATGTCCGCTTCAATCCGTGACGTCACGCGCAAACGTCATCATACCGAGACGTTTTCAGCAGGATATTTCGTGGGAAATTTAAAATTGCACTTTACTAATCTAACCCGGCCGTATTGGCATGTGTTGCAATGTTAAGATTTCATCATTGATATATAAACTATCAGACTGCATGGTCGGTAGTAGTGGCTTTCAGTAGGCCTTTAAAATCAATTCTAAAATGAACAGGGAGCCAGCGCAAAGTCTCAAGAATCGGAGGTTATATGCTCGTGTTTCCTGGCCCCTGTTCAAAGTCGTGCTGCCACGTTCTGGACTAACCGAGAGAAAGCTTTTTGGCTAATGCCAGCAGCATAAAGTGCATTGCAGTAATCTAGGCCACTTGAAATAAGAGCATCCAATAAAAGCAATCCAATAAATAAACATCCAGAAAGTGCCAACAATACTCCGTTTACATTTCGTGATTTGAATATAAACCAAGTATCAGTGATATTGTTATTATAAGTGCTAACGCAGACAAACTATTTATAGCAGCGCCGTGATCACGGGCTTGTGTGCCAATGTTGACATGATCGACTGATCAGCTGCTTCTTCATTTCCTTGCTCGTCAAACTTTATTCTAGATCATAAATCATGCCTCTCACTTGGATAGTAGAAGGATGAAGACGTATTCCGACTAGCTGGCATACTTTGACAGCCAATTTAGACCCGGGATCGGAGAGAACGACACGAAAAGACCATGGTTCCGCCCCCCTTTTCTCCGTGAGGATCATGAGTCATTTTTCATCTAAATGGGAATATATGAACATCTTAGCTGTCGGCACACTAGTGACAGCAGACATTGTACAGTGAGTGATGTTTTATTATGTCTGTTGGCTATCATAAAGTGAATACTAATCAGAGATGTTGTTGGAAAAAACAAAACAAATTAATGCTTAAAATGATCAAACTACGTAAATATTAAATGTCATTATAAATGTGCTTGTTACTACATTACATATATACTTACACCAAGGGTGTCCAAAGTGCGGCCCGCAGGTCATTTTTTAACGGCCCCACGGCACATTTTAAAAAACCGATTAAAAAAAAAAAAGTAACATAAAAAGTGGTATAAAAGAGAAAACAGGTGAAATGTAACAAGAACATGTTGCAATGTTTACTCTAATAACACAAAGCTGCCATGCAGGCTGTTTCTTTCTTTAAAAAATAATAATGAATCAAAATCAATGTCATTATGAATTATTGACCTATTCAAGGCTCCAATTACGTCACATTAAATATTCCACTTTGAGATATTTTTTGGGGAAAATGTTGCATATTTTGTGTTTGCCATTTAAAAAACTGAGCTGTTTTTTTTTTTTTAAAGAAAGGCCTAAAACGAACAAACAAAAAACATAAACAACAATAAAACTTATATTTGACGGATAGATCTGAAGTTGATCTCCAGATTATTGGGTTGAAAGTAAACAGTAAAAAAAAAATATTATTTATTTTTTAACACTTTAATGAGTATGACCCTTGTGGATCCCTAATAATTGTAGTGTGATTTGTTTTTAAGTGTCATTGCTCAAAAAAGAATAATGAATCAATGGTGTTATGAGTTATTGACCTTTTTAAGGCTCCAATTATTATATAATCTCAAATATTCCACTTAAAAATTTTCTTGGGTGAAAATATTGCATATTTTGTGTTGTTTTCCATAAAAAACAGGGTTTTCTTTGACAAAAAGAGCATACAACTTAAATCTTTAAAAAACGTTATATTGGCAGATAGACCTAATGTTGATCTAGAGATTTAAAACGTGAACAATAATAAAAATAACAATACTGAATAATGACACTGTGGAAGGGGGCGTGGCCTGAGGGCCTGCCGCGGAACGGGGTGTGCCAGGACCGGCCTCAAAGACAGCGACAAGTGAGTAGATGGCCCAGGTGGGCCTTGTTATCTAATCACCTGTCGCCTTTATTAGCAGCAGCCGGAATGAGACACGTAGTTGGAGTTGGAGGTGCTGATGAGCGGACGCAGGGGAAAAAGACATTGTGCTGGAAAGCAGAAGTCTATTGCTATTTATGAGAATAAAACAGTGTTGTACCCTGAATTCCGAGCTCTCTTGGCAGTGTGTGGTGGTCCGAAGAACCCACTAGAGGGCAACCTCTACAGACACATTTTTTTTATTTTTTTTGGACCAAAACCCTTTGGGGTCCCTGGGATCAAGCCTGAGTGGAGGCCTAAATGTATATTTTTTATACATATATTGTATTGATTTTTAAAATAAAAAATATCAAAATGGCCCCCGCTTGCTTTGATTTTTCAGTGTGTGGCCCTCAGTGGAAAAAGTTTGGACACCCCTGACTTACACCATATGTATAAAACCTTAATGGAGGTGTTTGGATGGTTTTTTTTTCAAGGGCTCCCTCAGGCTCCATTTATATATTTATTCAATATTTAGAATGCATAAAAATAAAAATAAAAATACATCCATCATCATGTTTTTCATAATGATTGTAAATGATAGGCAAAATTAACAAGAAAGTGCAGTTCCCCTTGAAATAAAACATTAACTTGATAGTAAATGATGAATAGTTGTATTATATTGCTTGAATACCAGGCGGTGTTATGCTACAAGGCCATGTGTTCGATCCCTGGCCAGGGTTGCGTCCGGAAGGGCGGTCTGGCGTAAAAACTAAGCCCATTTATGCAATTGACTTTCTGTGGCGATCCTTGACAGGGATAAGTGAAAGAAGAATTAAATATATTGCCCGGTATTTTTTTTTTTAAATGACTTGAATTCCACTGCACAAAAAAGCGAGTGAAAATAAAATATCGCAGCATTTTTTTTTTGACTTCATCATGTGAGTGTTATAGCCTATTATATTATATATTGATAAAAGAAGCATGCAGAACAAGAGCTCTGGGAGTGGGCAGCCCCCCAACCCCACCAGATAGTCATCATTTCTCACTGATCCTTGTTTTAACAAGAGCAGTGAAGTGACACCTGACATAAGACAATCAAACAATGCATACTAGAGGGATTTTGTCACTTGGGTATACATTGATTAGAATCTGTCACACCTGTTTGCTTTCTATGCTGCACACTTAACTCAGATATCCATATGTCGAGGGAGTGCTCAACATTATTTCGACTCAACTGCAACATGTCAGTAGTTCTCAATATTAGTAAACCAATTACCGTATTTTCCGGTCCATAGGGCGCACCGGATGAGCGGGTTTATTCAGGTTTATTTTCATACAAAAGGCGCACCTGATTATAAGGCGCATTAAAGGCCTACTGAAATGAAATGTTCTTATTTAAACGGGGATAGCAGGTCCATTCTATGTGTCATACTTGATCATGTCGCGATATCGCCATATTTTTGCTGAAAGGATTTAGTAGAGAACATCGACGATAAAGTTCGCCACTTTTGGTCGCTGATAAAAAAAGCCTTGCCTGTACCGGAAGTAGCGTGACGTCACAGGTTGTGGAGCGCCTCACATCTGCACATTGTTTACAATCATTCCCACCAGCAGCGAGAGCGATTCGGACCGAGAAAGGGACGATTACCCCATTAATTTGAGCGAGGATGAAAGATTTGTGGATGAGGAAAGTGAGAGTGAAGGATTAGAGTGCAGTGCAGGACGCCAGGATGTATCTTTTGTGATAGCATCGTGCTTAACTGCAGATAGAAACAGAAGAAATAAGCCCCTGACTGGAAGGATAGACAGAAGATCAACAATACTACTATTACTTCTACTATCAGGAGACACCGAACCAAACCCTGGACCTGTAACCACACGGTTAATGCTGTCCCGCCTGGCGAAGCCTAGCAATGCTGTTGCTAACAACGCCATTGAAGCTAACTTAGCTACGGGACCTCGACAGAGCTATGCTAAAAACATTAGCTCTCCACCTACGCCAGCCCTCATCTGCTTATCACCACCCGTACTCACCTGCGTTCCAGCGATCGACAGCGCGACGGAGGATTTTACAACGATCATCGGTGCGGTCGGCGGCCTGGAGACGGAGGAAGTCAACCCAGGCACCGGTGAAGACAGAGGCACGGCGGCGGACGGCGGACGGCGTTGTGTTGCTATAGCCAGCCGCTAATACACCGATCCCACATACAGCTTTCTTCTTTGCTGTCTTCATTGTTCATTAAACAAATTGCAAAAGATTCACCAACACAGATGTCCAGAATACTGTGGAATTTTGCGATGAAAACAGACGACTTAAGCTGGCCACCGTGCTGTTCCAAAATGTCTGCTACAATCCGTGACGAACAAACGTCATCATACCGAGACGTTTTCAGCCGGATATTTCCCGGGAAATTTAAAATTGCACTTTATAAATTAACCCGGCCGTATTGGCACGTGTTGCAATGCTAAGATTTCATCATTGATATATAAACTATCAGACTGCGTGGTCGGTAGTAGTGGCTTTCAGTAGGCCTTTAAAGGGGTCATATTATGATTTTTTTTTTCTAAATTTAAAACACTTCTTTGTGATCTACATACAGGGCCAGCCCGTGGCATAGGCCGTATAGGCAAATGCTAAGGGCGCCGTCCATCAGGGGGCGCCACGCCAGTGCCACAAATGTTGGAGAAAAAAAAAAAAAAAAGTTGGTACTATTATTTCTAAATACAAAAAATAATCCCAAGTTAATTAAAATGCAAAGTAAAGCCTATTTAATAGAAATATTATTTGTTACAACATTACGCCCCCCCCCGACCCCCTCCCCCCGCACGGTGTGCCCCCTCCCTTCCCGTATCATGACTCTTTTTGGACGTCACCACATCAAAAAATCAACACAGGATATCAAAACGGCCAAAACTGTCAGGTGCCCAGAGAAGAAAAAATAGAAAAGAAGAGGAGGAGAAACGAGAAAAAGACAGAGGTGGCAGGTAGGTAACGTTAGCCTACATGAAATTATTTGTCTGTTACAGAATTTGATAGTAACCTGGCTTTTTAGCATTAAGCTAATGCTACATGATTCGGCAATTGCTAATCAATAAATAGCTAGTTCTGTTTTAACGTCGGGTTAATATTGTGGAGGGGGCTAAATTTTTATGGAAAATAATAATGTAACGTTAGGTAATTACAGTACTCCCACCTTACATTCCTCAGGGACATTTGTATTAGATCTTTTAAGCAGGTGTTTTTTGTTTACATTGTTATTGCCTTCTGGTTAGCTAATGTTTGCCCTGCAGGTAATGGTCACTTTTCCACCCCTTTATATATTAGGTATAGTTGTAAGCCTTGTTGTTAAAGTGCACATCATTAATGTTAATTAAGCAATATCACATGAGAGGGAATGCTGTTTTTTAATTTGAGCACTGCTGTGATTCGGTTAAAGATAATCATAACATAACATTCTCATATAATATGTTAATTTGCTTTCTTTAAGTAAAAAAAAAAGGTCAAAGACAAAGCTATTCGGTTTCTTGTGAGTATATACACTTCACTGCCGATGTGGGGGGGCACCACCTAAAATCTTGCATAGGGCGCCAGATTGGTTAGGGCCAGGCCTGTCTACATAACATGTAATGGTGGTTCTTTGATCAAAATGTTGCATAGATGATGTTTTACAGATCATCTTCAAGTTACTTTCTGACAGTCGCTTCAGGATGCGCCGATTTGTGGGCGGTCTTATTTACGTGGCTCAACTTCGACAGCGTCTTCTCCCCGTCATCTTTGTTGTAGCGGTGTAGCGTGCAAGGACGGGAGTGGAAAAAGTGTCAAAAGATGGCGCTAACTGTGTTAATGACATTCAGACTTTACTTAAATTAACAACGGAGCAGCATCTTCTCATTCGTTGCTCACTAGTGCAACAACAACAGTCCGACCGGAACTCTCTAATAACTAAAAATCCATGGGTAAATTATGTAAACCCATTCCACCGGTAGTTTTTAGCGCTTATCGGTTACGGTGTCGCCACGGACTACAATGGCGGACGCGCCTACATTTTCAGGACTTATGCATATCCCAAACACAGATCAGCGGGTACCAGAAGGTAAGAAAAGTTGATTTTGCATAATTTTGCGAAACCAAACGCCAGATAATATGTCTGATAGTTGGTGCCATTTTGCAGTCCTTATACATGCACCATAATAATACTTGTATGGCTGACTACGGTAGCCGCAATGCGCCAAAAAATGTGGCTTCATAGTTTACCAAAGTCGTAACAAAAAATGTTGACAGATTTTTGAGCGCCGTGTGTAATGTTCTATATTGTCAATGGAACATTTAACGTTTTGTTGTTGTTTACTGACGTCATATTGTAGTCTACACATATTTTTTATGTGTGACTACCATCTACTGGTCATACTTATCATTACACTATGTACTAAATAAAACTGCTTTAGGGTTGGTAAGCATAACCAGCATTAATCCGTACATTAGGTACACCGGGTTATAAGGCGCTTTGTCGATTTTTGAGAAAATGAAAGGACTTAAAGTGCGCCTTATAGTCCGAAAAATACGGTACTTATGTTTGATATTAGTTGCTGCCTAAAAATGTAGGTACTTCACAAAGTGACTGTAATTTTCTAAGAATCCAACCCACAGCTAGAGTCGTACCGAAAAATCCTGAATCAAGACGGTGCTCCGAATAACCCCCAAAATCTAACGACTTGTTCCCTTTCCCATTTCTGATATTTCCTGAAGGTTTAATAAACATCTGCCCATACATTTTTGAAATATATGTCTAACTAACAAATAGACACACACACTCACAAGCAAATCTAGGCAAATAGAAAGATACATTAAATTGATGAATTGTGTCTGTCAATTGCTTCCAAACAGCCTGTAAGAGGTTCCTTTTTTTGCATTCTATAGCAGAATGTTGAAAAAGTAAATTGACATAGGATACATATATATATATATATATATTTTTTTTTTTGTCAGTTTCTATATCTGAGAGGTCGGAAAGAGAAACTACAAGTTAGGACTGGGCGATATATCGAGTTTGTAAGATAAGTCGATATATTTTTATTTTTGATTCTCCCCCCACTCCCCATCCCTCTCAACACTCTTCATGGGCTATTAAACCCCTCTCCTTCCTCCTTCTTCCTTCCAAGACGTGCTTGCATGTATAAGAACATCCATGATTGGTTGGTTGTTTACTATGATGAGTTATTTGGACACTAGGGGAACATAAAAGGGTTTGTGTTAGGGTTACTAATAACCAATAATTCTGAGGTTATTGAGGGTAGACTCTTAGTTAATGGCTTAATAAGGCCATGCTGAATAAGGCATTACTACTGGCATCTGTTTGTCTCGAGAGACAATAGAGTTTTGCGCTCAAATGTCAAGTCCTGTGCAACGCCTGTTGTGACTATATAAGCCAATTCTTGACAGACAAGCTTTGTTGCAATTCCTGCACACATATTGTATTGTTGGTTGATTCAGTGGGGGTGTGACTGTTGGCTTTCTACGTTCACGCTTCTCCTCCCACTGTCTTACTCTTCTTAAGTCACTCTGATGTACGCCCTCCTCCACTAACTTCCTCCATTTCCCACGTTCAGCTGAAGAAGCTTCCCAGTTTAATGGGTTGATGTCACTGGCCTTCATATCACGCTTACACACATCTTTAAAACGAAGGACAGGTCTTCCCACAGCCCTTGTTCCAGAGGCCAGTTCTCCGTGCAGGATGTCTTTTGGAATGCGAGTGTCATCCATACAACTTACATGGCCAAGCCATCTCAGACGTTGTTGTGTAAGGAGAGCGAAGATTGTCTTCATTCCTGTTTTCTCGAGGATATCCTTATTCGGGATGCGATCCTGCCATTTGATTCCCAGAATCCGCCTTAGGCACCGAAGATGGAAGGAGTTCAAACGGCGCTCTTGGCGTGCATACGAGGTCCATGACTCACTGCCATAAAGTACAGTGCTGAGAACACAGGCTTGATAGATCTTCATTTTCGTGTTGATGGTTAGCAGTGTGTTCTCCCAAGCACGCTTGGAGAGTCTAGCCATCGTTGTCGATGCTTTGCCGATGCGGATGTTGATCTCGGCATCGAGAGAGAGATTGCTGGATATGGTTGAGCCAAGATAGGTGAAGTTCTCAACAACTTGCAGGGTGTGGTTTCCAATGGAGATCCTTGGAATGTTGCGCATATCTTGTCCCATAATGTTGGTCTTCTTGAGGCTTATAGTTAAGCCAAAGTCTTTGCATGCATCAGAAAAGCTGTTGATCAGCCTCTGTAGCCTCTGATGGTGAGGCCAGAGCAGCATCATCTGCGAAGAGCATCTCTCTGATGAGGACTTTACGCACTCTAGTCTTTGCCCGGAGACGTGCGAGGTTGAACAGTTTCCCGTCGCTCCTTGTGTGCAGGTAAACACCATCGTCAGATGATTTGAATGCTTCTGACAATAGCAACGAGAAGAAGATTCCGAAGAGCGTAGGAGCAAGCACGCATCCTTGCTTCACTCCATTCTCAATTGGGAATGGGGCTGATGCGGAGCCGTCATACTGGATAGTTCCTTGCATATCTTCATGGAATGATGTTATCAGCTTCAGCAGCTTTGATGGGCAGCCTATCTTGTGCAAAAGCTTGAAGAGAGCCTTCCTGCTAACTAAATCGAAGACCTTTGTAAGGTCGATGAAGGCGATATACAATGATCGTCTCTGCTCACGGCATTTCTCTTGTAATTGTCTGATAGAAAATATCATGTCAATGGTCGATCTCCCCGACCTGAATCCACATTGCGATTCTGGATATACACGGGCCCGCAAGCAATTGCAGTCTGTTGAGTAACACTCTAGCGAAGGTCTTCCCGACAGTGCTTAGGAGGGATATTCCACGGTAATTGTTGCAGTCGCTACGATCACCTTTATTTTTGTACAGTGTGATGATGTTTGAGTCACGCATATCCTGAGGAATTGTTCCTTCATCCCAGCATTGACATAGAAGTTCATGAAGATGGTCTAGAAGAACAGTGTCCTTACATGCTGAATAAGGCATTAATAAGTACTTAATAATGACTAATTAAGAGCCAATATGTTACTAATTTGCATGTTAATAAGCAACTAATTAATGGTGAATGTGTTCCCCATTCTAAAGTGTTACCTTATTTTGTATCTAAGTTTGATACATTTTGTAATATTTGCACAGCTATGTTATTTATTTTACGGAAATAATATTTTTCTATTTTATTATGTTATGCAATTATCTGCTACTTAAACAGTTTGTTTTTTTCTCTGCTGTTAATACCCATCTTGACTAACTGGGTTAATAAAAGTGCCACTGACTGTTTACAGTACAGTTGTCATTCACTTCCATTTCAGTGAACCTCGCTCTAAATTGAATATCTTTATATGTGTACTTTCACCGGAAAATACATGGAGATATATATCGAATATCGAGTTTAAGTAAAAATATATCGTGATATACTTTTTCGTCCATATTGCCCAGCCCTATTTCAAGTTAAATGTGATGTACTTTCATTTTGTTGTCAGCATGGAAGCCATTAGTGTGGTTGTACCAATAGTACACTGCAAAAACTGAATCTAAGTAAGATTAAATATATCAAATAAGGGTGATATTTGCTTATTTTCTGTCTGATAAGATAATTCTTCTCACTAAGCAGATTTTATGTTAGTGTTTTACTAGTTTTAAGTGTTTTGGTCCTAAATTATCACAGTAAGATATTACAGCTTGTTGCTGAGATTTTATGACCTATATTGAGTAAAACATGCTTGAAACTAGAATATCAACTGTGGCAAAGCTGTGTCATCAACACTCACACATATAAAACTGCTTTTTCAAAGTAATAATTTCTTATTTCAAGCATGAAAGAAAAAAATCATGACTTTGACACAATTGTGTCTCATAATTAAAACGGATGGACTTTGCTGTTTTATTTTCAATGAAACAAGAGACAATACGTACTCATATAGTAGTACAGTTGGCACAGCACAGTAAACGGACAGTTAATATTTAAACATTTAACATGTGACATTTCAAACAATTTTGAACAGAAATAGTTCATGCACATTCAGATACATTTTTCAAAATTACAATAAAAAATAAAATTGGCCGGGCGCCGGGCTGTAATTATATATATATATATATATATATATATATATATATATATATATATATATATATATATATATATATATATATATATATATATATATATATATATAGTCTTTGCACACTAATTTACTGAAAGAGCACGCACTTGGCGTGATGATGTCATGTTATCGATGGAAAAATGCATGTTTAGACAATATGATTTGCCTGAGCGGCTAGGAGACCGCGAGAGTAACAAGCGGTTGCCTTGTTGCCTTTCCATTAAGACAAATTAACTAGTTTTTAGAATAAGTTTGCTGGTTTCAAGAAATGTAATGCCGGGCACATATCATTATGTCAAGATAATGGCACTAGCATTCACTTAATTTAAGAATATTTTTCAACATATTGAGAAAAAGGTCTCATATTTGTTTTTTCTATCAAGAAAAGTGCACTTGTTATTAGTGAGAATATACTTATTTTAAGGTATTTTGGGGTTCATTGAGGTTAGCTAATTTTAAATGTTTTGGAAAGTCTTGTTCTTTTGGCAGATAATTTTCCTTAGTTCAAGTAAAATACCCCTAATTTTTGTATTTTTTTCTTGTTTTTGAACACTGACTTTTTGCAGTGTAGTCTTGCAATATGTGCAGTGATGCACAGAGAATCCAGACTAGAGGAGTGCAGTTTGCTGCCAAACCTAAAGAAAACATGTTTTTCGCACTCATGTTTAACAATGCTGCTTCAGAAGTTGAAAACATGACCTGACTGGAGGTGATTTCCATTGGCCAGACGTTACATTCCTACCTCTGCCATGTGCATGGAGAGCCAGCGATACAGCTACTGTACATGCAGCGCATTACACATTTCCTTGCTAAGAAACACAACAAATTGACAACTGCAGCTTGGAGGTGTGAGGTTCTGCTGGAGTTATTATACTTCCCCTCCCTGGCAGGTCTGGAGCGAATGCAATTATGCAGCGATGCTTTGCACAAGGTTATTTAGCTTGGATGTAACAGAATGAAAACATGTTTGGCCGTGGCTGCTGTGTGGGCTTTGTGTACACTCCCAGTGTGTGTGTTTGTGTCCACAGGGCAGCTGGATGCGGGTGTCAAAACAGGCATTTGGAGGGTTCTCTTTCACCAATCAACACACCACCAGGTGATTGAGAATGTGCCTTGTGGACCAATTGTACTCCCCTTCCTTCACGCTCCTACGCACACTAACAAAGTACTTTGCATAAACACACACAAGCCTTGATTTCCACTCTGTGAGTATTCAAACGTGTAATATTGGGGACTTTGGATTTGGATGTATTATTTTTTTTCACAAGTAGGGACATTTCTTTGTTATTGCTCTATGCGCATATTTTAATTATGCTGTAATTTATCTTCCAATGGAAATAAATTAACCCGACAAACAAGACAATTAATCATTGCAAGAAAGATGTTGAAGCACCACAACTAGAAAACTGTCTGTAAAAGTTAAAGGCCTACTGAAATGAAATTTTCTTATTTAAACGGGGATAGCAGGTCCATTCTATGTGTCATACTTGATCATTTCGCGATATTGACATATTTTTGCTGAAAGGATTTAGTAGAGAACATCGACGATAGAGTTTTGGTCGCTGATAAAAAAGCTTTGCCTGGACCGGAAGTAGCGTGACGTCACAGGTTGAAGGGCTCCTCACATCTGCACATTGTTTACACCAGCAGCGAGAGCGATTCAGACCGAGAAAGCGACGATTACCCCATTAATTTGAGCCAGAATGAAAGATTCGTGGATGAGGAACGTTAGAGTGAAGGATTAGAGTGCAGTGCAGGACGTATCTTTTTTCGCTCTGACCGTAACTTAGGTACAAGGGCTCATTGGATTCCGCACTCTCTCCTTTTTCTATTGTGGATCACTGATTTGTATTTTAAACCACCTCGGATACTTATCCTCTTGAAAATGAGAGTCGAGAATGCGAAACGGACATTCACAGTGACTTTTATCTCCACGACAATACATCGGCAAAGCACTTTAGCTACGGAGCTAACGTGATAGCATCGTGCTTAACTGCATATAGAAACAGACGAAATAAGCCCCTGACTGGAAGGATAGACAGAAGATCAACAATACTACTATTACTATTAAACCCTGGACCTGTAACTACACGGTTAATGCTGTACCACCTGGCGAAGCCTAGCAATGCTGTTGCTAACGACGCCATTGAAGCTAACTTAGCTACGGGACCTCGACAGAGCTATGCTAAAAACATTAGCTCTCCACCTACGCCAGCTCTCATCTGCTCATCACGACCCGTGCTCACCTGCGTTCCAGCGATCGACGGCACGACAAAGGACTTCACCACGATGATCGGTGCGGTCGGCGGCCCGGAGACGGAGGAAGTCAAGGTGAGGACAGCGGCGCGGCGGCGGGCGTTGTAGCTTTCAACGACACCCCGGCCGCCATCAGAGTCGGCAAGAAACATATATTTCCCCAAAGTTACGTACGTGACATGAACATAGCGACACACACGTACGGGCAAGCGATCAAATGTTTGGAAGCCAAAGCTGTACTCACGGTAGCGCGTCTGCTATCCAACTCAAAGTCCTCCTGCTTGTGTTGCTGCAGCCAGCCGCTAATACACCGATCCCACCTACAGCTTTCTTCTTTGCAGTCTCCATTGTTAATTGAACACATTGCAAAAGATTCACCAACACAGATGTCCAGAATACTGTGGAATTTTGCGATGAAAACAGAGCTGTTTGTATTGGGATACAATGTGTCCCAATACTTCCGCTTCAACCCTTGACGTCACGCGCAAACGTCATCATACCTGGACGTTTTCAGCCGGAAGTTTCCCGGGAAATTTAAAAGTGCACTTTATAAGTTAACCCGGCCGTATTGGCATGTGTTGCAATGTTAAGATTTCATCATTGATATATAAACTATCAGACTGCGTGGTCCGTAGTAGTGGGTTTCAGTAGGCCTTTAAGTTCAAAGACAAAATAGTGAGATTTACATGGTTTTCTTCATTTTTTTCATTTGCTGAATTATTGATATCACAAACTGGTCGAAAAATAATCCTGTTAAAATGTGATACAACATGTAAATCTTTTTCGTGATAAAATATTGACCCGAAAGGAAGATGACTAACTAAGTATATTTCAAACAAGGCATGCGAGCCTGAAACAAGTCAGAGTTTTTTCTTGTTAACACTCACACACACACACAGACCCCCGAGAAATATGTGTCCCAAAGAGGAGGAAATATCATGCACATTTTAAAATAAAGCAGTGTCCAGCAGCTAAGGAATATTGTATAATTGTTATTATATTTGGTGAGGCGGTATTTAACCATTATGGCCCCAACTGTAGAACAGCTTTCTGGGGAGCCTCAGGACTACAGATACATTTTCAAAAAAGGTTAAAAGCATACCTTAATTTACTGATCGACCTAGGTTCTTATTTTTTTTGTATTGTCTGTTTTGTTTATTGCTATTATTATTTCTAATATTCTCACCATTTTATATTTTTATTAATGTAATATCTATATAATTGTATTTATTACATACTTTACTAATCATAAAATATACAGTACGGGCAAAAAGTTTGGACACTTTCTCCTCATTCAATGCATTTTCTTTATTTTCATGACTATTTACATTGTAGATTGTCACTGAATGCATCAACACTATGAATGAACACATGTGGAGTTATGTGCTTAACAAAAAAAAGGTGAACTAACTGAAAACATGATTTATATTCTAGTTTCTTCAAAATAGCCACCTTTGCTCTGATTACATTTTTGCACACTTTTGGCATTCTCTCGATGAGCTTCAAGAGGTAGTCACCTGAAAGGGTTTTCACTTCACAAGTGTCATCGTTTTGATGCCTTCAGTGACAATCTACAATGTAAATAGTCATGACAATAGAGAAAACGCATTGAAATGAGAAGGTGTGTCCAAACCTTTGGCCTGTACTGTATGTTTTATGTTATTTTTAGATGGCAGTAATTTTAGTGTTTCTCCAGTTTGGATGCCTTTAAATATGGCATTTTTCCTCAATCCTCAATGTCATCCTGTGTTTTATTGTCAATAGTGGTTTGATTTCCAAATCTTGGGACTTATGCAGATCCCAAATACACACAAACAGGTACCAATAGGTAAGAACATTTGTTTTTTTGCATAAAATGTCCCTTTTAAAATGTGTTTTTTTCAAAAATGGGTTGTATTGTACTTTGGTACATAATGTTAGTACCATACCACACTAATATTCATACGTATAATTAGGCATAAACTAGATTTCCCTGTCTCTGATTGCATCTCCAAAGCTTATTGACTAGCTCATTGATCGTCTGCTTTGATTGATTGATTGATTGAGACTTTTATTAGTAGGTTGCACAGTGAAGTGCATATTCCGTACAATTGACCACTAAATGGTAACACCCGAATAAGTTTTTCAACTTGTTTAAGTCGGGGTCCTGATTCATGATACAGATATATACTATCAGATATATACTATCATCATAATACAGTTATCACACAAGATAATCACATTGAATTATTTACATTATTTACAATCAGGGGTGTGTGGAGGGGGGGGGGGGGTAGGATATGGACAGCAAGTAGTGGACATAGTGAGAGAGAGAGAGAGAGAGAGAGAGAGAGAGAGAGAGAGGAGAGAGAGAGAGAGAGAGAGAGAGAGAGAGAGAGAGAGAGAGAGAGAGAGAGAGAGATCAGAAGGCATAAGAAAAAGTATCTGTATTTGATTGTTTACATTTGATTATTAGCAATCCGGGGAGGGTGTTAGTTTAGGTTTGTAGCTGCCTGGAGGTGAACTTTTATTGCGGTTTTGAAGGAGGGTAGAGATGCCCTTTCTTTTATACCTGTTGGGAGTGCATTCCACATTGATGTGGCATAGAAAGAGAATGAGTTAAGACCTTTGTTAGTTCGGAATGTGGGTTTAACGTGGTTAGTGGAGCTCCCTCTGGTGTTGTGGTTATGGCGGTCATTTACGTTAAGGAAGTAGTTTGACATGTACACTACCGTTCAAAAGTTTGGGGTCACCCAAACAATTTTGTGGAATAGCCTTCATTTCTAAGGACAAGAATAGACTGTCGAGTTTCAGATGAAAGTTATCTTTTTCTGGCCATTTGGAGCGTTTAATTGACCCCACAAATGTGATGCTCCAGAAACTCAATCTGCTCAAAGGAAGGTCAGTTTTGTAGCTTCTGTAACGAGCTAAACTGTTTTCAGATGTGTGAACATGATTGCACAAGGGTTTTCTAATCATCAATTAGCCTTCTGAGCCAATGAGCAAACACATTGTACCATTAGAACACTGGAGTGATAGTTGCTGGAAATGGGCCTCTATACACCTATGTAGATATTGCACCAAAAACCAGACATTTGCAGCTAGAATAGTCATTTACCACATTAGCAATGTATAGAGTGTATTTCTTTAAAGTTAAGACTAGTTTAAAGTTATCTTCATTGAAAAGTACAGTGCTTTTCCTTCAAAAATAAGGACATTTCAATGTGACCCCAAACTTTTGAACGGTAGTGTACTTCGGTATCAGGGAGGTGTAGCGGATTTTATAGACTAGGCTCAGTGCAAGTTGTTTAACTCTGTCCTCCACCTTGAGCCAGCCCACTTTAGAGAAGTGGGTAGGAGTGAGGTGTGATCTGGGGTGGAGGTCTAGAAGTAACCTGACTAGCTTGTTCTGAGATGTTTGGAGTTTAGATTTGAGGGTTTTGGAGGTGCTAGGGTACCAGGAGGTGCATGCGTAATCGAAAAAGGGTTGAACGAGAGTTCCCGCCAGAATCCTCAAGGTGCTTTTGTTGACCAGAGAGGAGATTCTGTAGAGAAATCTTGTTCGTTGGTTAACCTTTCTGATTACCTTGGTTGCCATTTTATCACAGGAAAGGTTAGCCTCTAGAATGGAACCTAGGTAGGTGACCTCATCTTTCCTGGTGCTAAATACATATTGTGTTAATCCCCCAAAATATATGTATATTATTACTTCCTCGCCATCTTATTTTTGGGGGATGTCTAGCTCGGTTGGTAGAGCGGCCGTGCCAGCAACTTGAGGGTTCCAGGTTCGATCCCCGCTTCCGCCATCCTAGTCACTGCTGTTGTGTCCTTGGGCAAGACACTTTATCCACCTGCTCCCAGTGCCACCCACACTGGTTTAAATGTAACTTAGATATTGGGTTTCACTATGTAAAGCGCTTTGAGTCACTAGAGCAGGGGTCACCAACCTTTTTGAAACCAAGAGCTACTTCTTGGGTACTGATTAATGCGAAGGGCTACCAGTTTAAAAACACTTAAATAAATTGCCAGAAATAGCCAATTTGCTCAATTTACCTTTAACTCTATGTTATTATTAATAATTAATTATATTTACACTTAATTGAACGGTTTAAAAGTGGAGAAAACACGAAAAAAATGACAATTAAATTTTGAAACATAGTTTATCTTCAATTTCGACTCTTTAACATTCAAAATTCAACCGAAAAAAAGAAGAGAAAAACTAGCTAATTCGAATCTTTTTGAAAAAATTAAAAAAATAATTTATGGAACATCATTAGTAATTTTTCCTGATTAAGATTAATTTTAGAATTTTGATGACATGTTTTAGATAGGTTAAAATCCAATCTGCACTTTGTTAGAATATATAACAAATTGGACCAAGCTATATTTCTAACAAAGACAAATCATTATTTCTTCTAGATTTTCCAGAACAAAAATTTTAAAAGAAATTCAAAATACTTTGAAATAAGATTTAAATTTGATTCTACAGATTTTCTAGATTTGCCAGAATATTTTTTTTGAATTTTACTCATAATAAGTTTGAAGAAATATTTCACAAATATTCTTCGTCGAAAAAACAGAAGCTAAAATTAAGAATTAAATTAAAATTTATTTATTATTATTTACAATAAAAAAAATAAATTTACTTGAACATTGATTTAAATTGTCAGGAAAGAAGAGGAAATAATTTCAAAGGTAAAAATGTATATGTGTTTAAAAATCCTAAAATCATTTTAAGGTTGTATTTTTTCTCTAAAATTGTCTGTCTGAAAGTTATAAGAAGCAAAGTAAAAAAAATAATGAATTTATTTAAACAAGTGAAGACCAAGTCTTTAAAATATTTTCTTGGATTTTCAAATTCTATTTGAGTTTTGTCTCTCTTAGAATTAAAAATGTCGGGCAAAGCGAGACCAGCTTGCTAGTAAATAAATACAATTTAAAAAATAGAGGCAGCTCACTGGTAAGTGCTGCTATTTGAGCTATTTTTAGAACAGGCAGGCGGGCTACTCATCTGGTCCTTACGGGCTACCTGGTGCCCGCGGGCACCGCGTTGGTGACCCCTGCACCAGAGAAAAGCGCTATATAAATATAATTCACCTCAAATGTCAAATATGTGCGTAACTTCACACTGCTTAGCTATTCAGACAACACGCCCAGCATTACGAGTACCCACTTGAACATGAAACAGACACATTCTGTTGTGGCAGAGTCTTGAGGCCATTAACCTTTTAATTAACCTTTTGATTTTGGCAGCTGCTGTGTCTGCAAACAAGTGGCTGATGGAAGTGGACTAATATTTCATATTCATAAGATGCTGATGGATAAAATAGCATTGGTGATAGTGATGGTGAAGTCCTTTATTGTGCATCAAATGGTTGAGGCTCAACATCAACTAACGTCAATCAAGTTAACAGTTTAGAACTCTACTTGCTATTGTTGTGGTTTGTAAAGCTCTTCTAGGCACTTGTGATTAAGGGTTGTATAATTAAATTGTAATTGATTGACTGATTGAATGTAATTTGTCCCAAATAATTTCCAAAATAAATTTACAGGGAACAATTTTTCATGAATGCAACACCTGCGGATGCACTGCAATATGAAGTCCAATGAGGGTATGATTGTTTCGGGTTGCATCACGCTGGCCAGCTGTTGCCTTTATATAATTCATTTATAATTATCTGCAGTAATCAGATTGTTGCAAAATAAGATCAAAGATTTTCACATCTAATGTTTAATTTTGAGAATGTATTCAAAAGTGGATAAAAGGCTCCAATTGAAACCCGCATCATTAATTTATTTCATCATCATTCTTAATCTGCGTGGTTGGCCACTGTTTTTAAAAAGGAACAGAAATACAGTTTTGAATGAGAAAAGTGAAAACATGTGGATATAATTCAATTATAAAACAAGGCTCGAGCTTACATCATGCACTTCACTACAGAGTTATAAGGACATCAGTTCTGTCCAGTAGTTTTTTGTGTAGCACTACAATTAACTGACATTTAACAAAGTGTACTGAGGAAGAGGAACACTGATAACCTCATACCACTTATCTTGAATGCATCATTAATCCTCTATTATTTACAAAACTCAAAACCACTGAAGTTGGCACGTTGTGTAATTCGTAAATAAAAACAGAATACAATGATTTGCAAATCCTTTTCAACTTATATTCAATTGAATAGACCGCAAAGACAAGATATTTAATGTTCAAACTGAGAAACTTAATTATTTATTTTACAAATAATCACTAACTTAGAATTTAATGGCAGCAACACATTGCAAAAAAGTTAGCACAGGGGCATTTTTACCACTGTGTTACATGGCCTTTCCTTTTAACAACACTCAGTAAACGTTTGGGAACTGAGAAGACCAATTTTTGAAGCTTTTTAGGTGGAATTATTTCTCATCTTGCTTGATGTACAGCTTAAGTTGTTCAACAGTCCATGGTCTCCGTTGTGGTATTTTAGGCGTCATATTGTGCCACCTTTTTTCAATGGGAAACAAAACTGGACTACAGGCAGGCCAGTCTAGTACCCGCACTCTTTTACTATGAAGCCACGCTGTTGTAACACGTGGCTTGGCATTGTCTTGCTGAAATAAGCAGGGGCGTCCATAATAACGTTGCTTCATGTGCCAATCATGGCACCCACCTGTTCCCAAATAGCCTGTTCACCTGTGGGATGTTCCAAATAAGTCTTTAATGAGCATTCCTCAACTTTCTCAGTCTTTTTTGCCACTTGGGCCAGCTTTTTTGAAACATGTTGCAGGCATCACATTCCAAATGAGCTAATAGTTGCAAAAAATAACAACGTTTTCCAGGTCGTACGTTAAGTATCTTGTCGTTGCAGTCTATTCAATTGAATATAATTTGAAAAGGATTTTGCAAATCATTGTCTTCGGTTTTTTATTTACGATTTACACAATGTGCCAACTTCACTGGTTTTGGGGTTTGTATATAGTCATTACGTAGCAGTTATATTTTATAACATGTTTTTAACTATTCATAATACAATCTTAGTTGTTACTCCTCTACTTAGTTACTGTTTCACACATACCCTGTACTATTACTGTATCATGTTGTGGTGCTGTCAAACCATTCAATTATTTTAATCAGATTAATTGCACTTTTGCATTTTAAATTAGTCGCAATTAATTGCAGTATTTTCAGAGGATTCAATCCATCGCCACCGGACAGTTCAGTTTGTTTTAGGAGACCATTTGTCTCTCACCCGAGCAGGCTTCATCAGTCCATGCTCATAGAATTAGATTGGTCGGATCTACATTGATCTGACCAATGGAATTAGAGTTGGGATTTATGGCCCTTTGAAGGAAGCCGGATCTCGAGGAGCCATTCCTTTCAAAGCTGTTCAAAAGACTTGCTCCTTATGATATGAATAATTATATATCCATGCATCCATTTTCTACTGCTTGTCCTATATACTGTATATATATTTATATTAGGGTTGTATCAATATGTCTTTCGATACTTTGTAAATTAAAGGTGCCACAAAAAAAACTAAACATTTTTGACTACATTTTAACAAAAAAATCCTACGATCCTACTAATCTTCCATTTTTGAAGATTAGAATAAAAATTAAAAGGCATTAAAGACATCGGGCTTTTCTTGTTGCACTCAAATAACAATTTACAATTGTGTATATTACATACAGCCTGCCATGATCTAGGATTGGGTTAGAATAGAATAGAAAGCTTTAATGCACTTGTATTAAATGCTTCATGATTTATGGTTGTTGTGATTTAGGGCTGTATAAATAAACATTGATTTATTGATTGATACTTTTGGTCTATGCTTTAAGACAAATACCATCATGACTAAATACTAAAAACAATACTATAGCTAAAAGTACTGTATACAGATAAGACGTGTAATAGGTTATGTAGTAGAATTTCTGACCTTTTGAGCTATATTCATGTCTGTCAAGAATGTCTGCTCTAAAACATTGAAGGACTAGATGTAGGACAAAGTTGAATATGGAGTCGCTCTGACCATTCTACAAAATGTTTTGATTGTCTAAGCATGACTAAGGAATTCAAGGATGTTGCAAAACAAACATGTCAAAAACAACGGGACCTTGGGGCATGGGGAAACAGATAAAATGGCCAAGTGACAAGGGCTGAAGGAGATTGCTTGATTCTTGTGTCCTCCGGAGGACGTTTGTTTGTCTGCATGGGCAGCTCAATCCGACTTTGCACTTTTGACTATGGGTAAATAAACTTTTTGTACTGCACTCACTTTTGTTGCTGTTTAAGCTTCGGACAATCCACTACAGTAAAACATTCATTGTTAACCCTTGTGTAATGTTCATATTGTTGTTACTCAGCCAGCGTTTGTGGGTCTGATGGACCCGTTGCATTTTGTGGCTTTTAAAGCCTCACAATCAAACACTTTTATGTTAAAATACTGAACAGATGTTTATTGGGATAAAGTAAACATATGTTCAGTATTTTAACATAAAAGTGTTTGATTGTGAGGCATTAAAAGCCACAAAATGCAACGGGTCCATCAGACCCACAAACGCTAGCTGAGTAACAACAATATGAACGTTGCACGGAAAATTTATCTGCCAGTTTCTGCATCCCTCAGGGATTCTTCTTTTGTGTTTCTGCACCTGCGGTTCCCACACAAGGTTGCAACATTGTTTGTCAACACTTTCTGCTCTCATTTTCTCGCACATTTGACCCTCTGATGTTCTGTGTACCTACATTCTGTCCTCCTCCTGTCTAGGTCTGCTGTGTGTATGTGTGTGTGTGTGTGTGTGTTACACAGAACATCAATTTCCACACTTCTATTAGCCCCGGGTTCAGTGAACCCGGACATCTTATATCTAATAGAAATGTGTAGTGTGGGTGTATGGTGTATCGTCATTAAATATGTATTATGATATATGTTCTTCACAGAAAATGAGCCAAAGTCAGTGAGTCTCAGTTTGAAAAATTAATTAATTGTATCATTTTTCTTTTAATAAAAAATCAAAACGGGCCCCACAGACCCGAACACCACACAAGGGTTAAGGATTGAACACAAATTGTAAAAATGTTTTCAAAACATTCAGTCATTCCACCTGCATTAGTTTGCGCGACGTGGGCGGTTTGGATTCCGCTCATATTTGGCATCAAGCTTCTACGTTACTGTGTGTGCACAAAATAGGAGCTAGTTAACTTTATTGCCTGTTGATCTGACCGCTTGTTATTTAATTGTTCAGCTAAGTTTGAAGCTTATGCGTTAATACTTTAATCATGCTACCTTTTGCGAGGCATTTTTAAAGCAGAGCTTGCAGCGCGGCAGTTCTGTGTTTAAAGGGTCATCTTTATCCATCGTTTTGAAGGCCAAATACCTTCGTATTGCGCTTCACAGAGCCCTCTTTATTATCCAGTAGAATTGCCTTTATTTGCCATTTTTCCTCCTCGCGGATTTCCTTTGTGTGCTATGCTGACTGTGCGTGTGCTGACACACTCAACATGCTCCTCCGCTCTGTACGCCACCGCCGCATGAGGATGAAAGACAGTACCGGTACTTTTTAAAGACAGTATAGTACCGTTTTGAGTTCATTAGCACAGCGGTGCTTTACTTGTACCGGTATACCGTACAACCCAATTATGTTTTATATATATATATATATATATATATATATATATATATGTATATATATATATATATATATATATATATATATATATATATATATATATATATATATATATATATATATATATATATATATACATATATATATATATATATAGCCAAAGTTACTGTGGTTTATCCGTTAGACAGTGCTCAATACTGCGTTAGCGCGGAATATTCGTTAGTTCAGGAAAAAACACGGAGGCTATTTCATCCTTACAAGCCTGTTTTGCAGGTTTCCCTGCTCTTCAAAGAAGTTTATTCAGAATAAACTCCCCTGAGAAGCAGGGAAACCTGTGAAACAGGCTTGTAGGGATGTGATACCCTCCGTGTTTTTTCCTGACCTAACGAATATTTTCTATATTATATGCTCTACCCCGGTATTGAGCACTTTCTAATTCAGAATAAACTCCTCTGAAGAGCAGTTAATTCAGAATAAACTCCCCTGAAGAGCAGGGAAACCTGCAAAACAGGCTTGTCGGGATGAAATAGCCTCCGTGTTTTTTCCTGACCTAACATATGTATATATATATATATATATATATATATATATATATATATATATATATATATATATATATATATATATATATATAGATATATATATATATATATATATATATATATATATATATATATATATATATATATATATATATATATATATATATATATATATATCTATAAATAGATATATATATATATATATATATATATATATATATATATATATATATATATATATATATATATATATATATATATATATATATCATTGTATACAAGTGTCAATGTGACTTCAATATAATGTTCAACATTAACTAACCCTGCCCTGACTAGTAATAAAATGTGTCAGTCTGCGACAATAAAGAAACTGAAATAATGTTTAAGTGCATACGTTTGTAAGATCTCTCTTATATTTTCGGATACGGCTTGCTTTTCAACCAATAAATCACATGCAGGTCAAAGTAATGTTAAATCAGAGTCAATGCATACCTTTTAACATTTAAAGTGATGTTGACATTTATTTGCGTTCATCTTACTTTGTTATAGTTTGTTGTGCAAAGAAGCAGCCTCGTCTGTGTCAGGACAATTTAGTGGCACTACTTCGTTAGAGGCACACAGCAACCGGTAATGAAGAGTTTACATCGGATTATTAAGTCACTAAATTGGTCCTGATGGGTTTGTAAACCTCAAATAAGGGCAGATCTCTTTTGGTTTCCAAAAAGATTAGCTTGGGGTTTTAAAAGCAGGCGGTGGTAGGAGCTTATTCTATTAGGAGATAACATTAACGAGTTGTGTTCATTTACTTTCACTGAGGCCATTCCAGATTACCCTTTTAATGTTTGGTTTGGGGTTTTTTCAGCAGCTTCCTTCTGCTGTTCATAGATAAAAAAAAAAAAGATTAAGGTATTCCAAAATTGTTGCCATAGTACACATTAGGGTTGTCCTGATACCAAAATATTGGTGCCCATACCAAAACGTATTTTGTTACTGTTTGAAAATGTTTGATACTTTTCAAAATAAAGGCAACCGCAAAACAATTTTCATTATTGGCTTTGTTTTAACAGAACATCTTATGATTCGTTAAATATGTTTCTTGTTATAATTAAAGAACAATTGTGTCATTAAATAAAATAGTGAACATACTACACAACGTGTCTTTTAGTCGTAAATAAGAAAACGGGTTACAAAGGCTCATAATTTGGCTGCTGACAAATTGTGTCACTTCCAATTCTATTATTTTGTCAAAATTATGAGGGACAAGCAGTAGAAAGTGAATCATTAATCTACTCGTTCATTTACTGTTAATATCTGCGTACGTTCTGTTGTAACATGTTCTATCTACACTTCTGTTAAAATGTAATAAGTACTTGTTTAGATACTTTACATACGTTTTGGCTGATACTACGTATGTTGATGACAATCCAATACCTGTGTCCAAAGACTTATTTCCTGATTAATAAACAATAAAAAAAAAGAAAAAACGACTTTTGTGATAATAAAAAAGATCAATGTAATCATTGTCGTAACGACTATGTACGGCTCTTGTACTTGGTATCATTACAGTCAATGTATGTGTAGATCCACTCACGGCATTTGTTTACATTCAGGAGCAGTTTAGCTATCGTATCCTCCTACGGTGTGTCGAGAAGCATGTTTAGCTATTCATCGCACTACAGGGATGATACTGGTAAAAAAAAGGTAGTTTATTTGTCGCCACGGAGGTGAGGATTAGTGATTTAGAAGTCGCTAAAACACTGCCGACTATACTTTAGCGTTAATTGCGTCATCTTTATCGTTAGTTTTTAAGCCAAAACACATCCATTCTCCCTTTCTGTCTACACACTGTTTCTGCTTGCAAGTACTCCGTGCATGTGGGTTGTCTACCATGCACCTCTGCTCGTTTAACCAGCAATGTCCATAATTAAAAAAAAGTACCGATATTAATCAGGCGCAGTATAATATCAATTGTTGATTCATTAGTACCGCGGTACTTTATTAGTACCGGTATAACATGCAGCCCTAGTACAAATCGCTGATTTTTTTTTATTTAAACGGGGATAGCAGATCCATTCTATGTGTCATACTTGATCATTTCGCGATATTGCCATATTTTTGCTGAAAGGATTTAGTATAGAACAACGACGATAAAGTTCGCAACTTTTGGTCTCTGATAAAAAAAAGCCTTGCCCCTACTGGAAGTAGCGTGACGACACCGGAGGAAGGACTGCTCATATTTTCCTATTGTTTACACCAGTAGCGAGAGAGATTCGGACCGAGAAAGCGACGATTACCCCATTAATTTGAGCGAGGATGAATGATTCGTGGATGAGGAACGTTAGAGTGAAGTACTAGAATGCAGTGCAAGACATATCTTTTTTCGCTCTGACCGTAACTTAGGTACAAGCTGGCTCATTGGATTCCACACTCTCTCCTTTTTCTATTGTGGATCACGGATTTGTATTTTAAACCACCTCGGATACTATATCCTCTTGAAAATGAGAGTCGACAACGCGAAATGGACATTCACAGTGACTTTTATCCCCACGACAATACATTGACGAAACACTTTAGCTACGGAGCTAACGAGATAGCATCGTGCTTAACTGCATATAGAAACAAAATAAATAAATCCCTGACTGGAAGGATAGACAGAAGATCAACAATACTATTAAACCAGGGACATGTAAATACACGGTTAATGCTTTCCAATTTGGCGAAGCTTAAAAATGCTGTTGCTAATGACGCCATTGAAGCTAACTTAGTAACGGGACCTCACAGAGCTATGATTAAAACATTAGCGCTCCACCTACTTCAGCCAGCCAGCCCTCATCTGCTCATCAACACCCGTGCTCACCTGCGTTCCAGCGATCGACGGAAGGACGAAGGACTTCACCACGATCATCCGTGCGGTCGGTGGCTAGCGTTGGCTAGCGCGTCTGCTATCCGAGTCAAAGTCTTCCTAGTTGTGTTGCTGTAGTCCGCCGCTAATACACCGATCCCACCTACAGCTTTCTTCTTTGCAGTCTTCATTGTTCATTAAACAAATTGCAAAAGATTCACCAACACAGATGTCCAGAATACTGTGGAATTATGAGATGAAAACAGAGCTATTGTGTATTGTATTCAATGGGGTACCGATACTTCTCTTTCACTGGTTACGTCACGCGCATACGTCATCATCCAAAGACGTTTTCAACCGGAAGTTTAGCGGGAAATTTAAAATTGCGCTTTATAAGTTAACCCGGCCGTATTGGCAATGTTAAGATTTCATCATTGATATATAAACTATCAGACTGCGTGGTCGGTAGTAGTGGCTTTCAGTCGGCCTTTAACACAAATGGATCAATCCCAAATTCTCAAATATACGAAGGGTAGCTGGACCTGACCCTCAATTCCTGACCAATCACAACAAAGTAGGCAGTTCTAAGGCTGCAAAATGCAAGCACGGCCAAGAGAAGAAGAATGCAGATTTACAACGTACACAACTTGACATTTTTGGAATATTTCATCATAATACATTTCCTATCATGTCCTACTTGGATACAAAATAAAAGGCATCTTCTACATTTCATATATATGTGAAATTTCAACAAAAAAAGGCATACATTTTGAGCTATCTGCTCTTTAGTTGTTTTCTTCATCTTGAAAGACGAAAACACTTTGTGAAAGGATGAATACTGATGCATCAACAACGTTTCTCCCAAATAGCTACTTTGGCGTTTAAGTAGCAGCCACTTGGACAGCTCTTACCGCTCCATGAAGGCATGACCTCCACACTAATTCCGGCACTTATCAGTCACTTAATGTGGGGGCCAATGATGCTTTGTTAAGTTGTATGCACCGAGCTGAAGGTCGGTCACATTTAGTTGTAGACATACTATTATCTGTGGGGCTCGGCAAGTTTAAAGTGTGCATGATGTGAATATAATACAGATGACTGCACTCTTGCTGTATATTTACTGCAAGACAATGTTGGGAGTTGTAATTTCTCTGTGAATATCGGAATAGTGTTTACCCAAATTATGGTTTGTGTTAATTCCTAGATTAAATTTCATGTCGATTTTTACTTTGGTAGTATATATGGGTGTTTGCCTGTTGTACCTACTGTAACCTCAAAATAAACACAAATGTTCAACACAAAATCTAATAGTACACACACTGGGCTACTTTACTAAATGTTTGTGTGTAATAAAAGACGTGCAAACATGATAGCACATGCAAAACTGATCTACTAAACGTGTGCAAAGAGGTTTGTGCCTGTTAAGTGAGCAGATTAAGGTGTGCAATCTATTTTGTGTCTCTGTCTTCATTAATATGCAGAGTACATGCTGATCATCAAAACGCCCACTAGCCTCCCTCCCATGCACCTTCTGCGGTTGCAAAATTAAAAAAAAAAGTGGTGTCAACGTACAAAACCCAGAACCAGTGAAGTTGGCACGTTGTGTAAATCGTAAATAAAAACAGAATACAAGGATTTGCAAATCCTTTTCAACTTATATTCAAGTGAATAGACTGCAAAGACAAGATACTTAACGTTCGAACTGGAAAACTTTGTTATTTTTTGCAAATATTAGCTCATTTGGAATTTGATGCCTGCAACATGTTTCAAAAAAGCTGGCACAAGTGGCAAAAATGACTGAGAAAGTTGAGGAATGCTCATCAAACACTTATTTGGAACATCCCACAGGTGAACAGGCTAATTGGGAACGGGTGGGTGCCATGATTGGGTATAAAAGCAGCTTCTATGAAATGCTCAGTCATTCACAAACAAGGATGGGGCGAGAGTCATTACTTTGTGAACAAATGCGTGAGCAATTTTTCGAACAGTTTAAGAACAACATTTCTCAACCAGCTATTGCAAGGCATTTAGGGATTTCCCCATCCGCGGTCTGTAATATCATCAAAGGGTTCAGAGAATCATGCATGTTTGAAAACATAGCAAAACGCTGCAGGTAGGAGCATGATAACATGAATGTGCAGTGAATAAATGATTATTTCAGTAAATAATAGTGTCTCCACAGTGATGCCCCGTATAGGAGAAGCACAATCCTCATTTAAATAAGGCGGTCTGCCCCACTTTTCAGTTAAACACGCAGTCCTACAGCAGTATATCACACGCACCTGCTCAGTAATAGTACGTGCTATTTTATAGATTGCACACAATGTTTAGCGCAAGGTATTTAGATCTGTGTATTGACCAATCTTAGGCTACTTTATTTAACTTTTTGTACAAGGTTCCTAAGCCAAAGATGACTCATTTGACTAACACAATTTAAAGTAACACAAATTAGTTTTTAGCAAAGAATGACAAAATACATAAAATGGAACTAAACACAAAACAGTGATTCAACAAAAAATGTGTATTTCAACTAATGCTGTCAAACAATAACTTTTTTTAAAAAAGCAAATAAATCACACATTTGAATTTCGATAATCAGGATTGTCATAGTAAATTGCTTGTTTGCATGATTTAAATTAACTTAAAAAAAATAAAACACAATGCGCCTTTAGCGTTAGAATGTTATAAATTACTTTAAAAAATATATATAATTGACTTAAAACGTGCTAACGGTTTTATCAAAAGTCAGATTGTATTTTGAAGCAACACACCTTCTCATTCAATGCGTTTTCTTTATTTTCATGACTATTTACATTGTAGATTGTCACATCAAAACTATGAATAAACACATGTGGAGTTATGTACTTAACAAAAAAAAGGTGGAATAACTGAAAACATGTTTTATATTCTAGTTTCAAAATAGCCACCTTTTGCTCTGATTACTTTTTCGCACACTCTTGGCATTCTCTCGATGAGCTTCAAGCACACCCGTGAAGTGAAAACCCTTTCAGGGTGACTACCTCTTGAAGGTCATCAAGAGAACAGTAATCAGAGCAAAGGGTGGCTATTTTGAAAAAAGTAGAATATAAAACATGTTTTCAGTTATTTCACCTTTTTTTGAATAAATAAAGAAAACGCATTGAATGAGAAAGTATGTCCAATGATTTGGCCTGTACTGTGTATATATATATATATATATATATATATATATATATATATATATATATATATATATATATATATATATATGTCTGCGTAATAATATAATAGTATTATCTTATTATTTACAGCACTGATGTGCCATAGATATCATTTGTTTATTAGGGCCTTATTTGTATTAAAACTCATGATGTCAAACAATTATATATTTTTTTAAAACATCACACTTTTGAAATGAGATAATTCACGATTAATCACAGGTTAATACACGCTTTGCATAGATCAATATAACTTTTAAAAAGACCCAAATGCAGAGGACAAATTTCACCACATCTAGTGTGTGTGTGACAATCATTGGTATCTTTAATCTTTAATCTTTAAAATGTTTTGAGACAAAGGCAATTGTATTATCAGAATGTCATACAAGAATATTTTTACTTACTTACACAAACATCATGAACATACTTTCTATTAGCTGATAACAGTATGCTTGTATTTTCCTTTATTTCAATTATAAATGATCATTTTGTAACCAGTTAGCGAGCAAAAGAAACACAATTGCTCAGATTTCTTGTTAGTGTCTTACACACGCCACTCGTGGCCGGAGTGGATTTGTGCAATCGTTTGTGCACCGAAGTGTAGGCCTTTATGGTCTAAATGTTGAAAAAGCACAGCCCTGTTATGCATACTCACAAATGTCCACTGCAGAGGACACTGGCTGTCAGGAGGATACGTCAGTCAATGTCAGTGTTCAACAAAACAAATTTCACGGCATCTCTTCACCAGTCACATTCTGTACATAACATGAAATGTATTTTAATCGTCCACCCGCAGCCAAACTGACATAATGCATGCCATTTCAAAGGGAATTGTGATTTCTCGTCCTGTATTCACTTTCTCGGAAGAAAAAAACACCAAAAAAAACGCATTGTTTCTCTGGTATTTTTTGAAATGAGAACTAAATGCTGCAAAGTTCAGTTGCAGTTCACATATTTTTAAGCTCCTGGCAGAGGTAGATATAACATTTTAGTCATTCAGATTAGCTCTTGGCACAAGAAGATCAGGAGAGAAAACACACACACACACACACACACACACTTATGCACGCTGTGTTAATATGCCTTGGTTCAACAGCATCACGGTGCACAGTGGTTTAACATCACCCTTGGTAACCCGTCACACTGCAGATAACACGTGGAGCCGTGGCAGAATTTTATTGCCCCAGTTTAAGTGTTTGCTGCCAACTTCCACATCAGCCATGGAACTTGTTCCAAAGCATTTGTTGCCATTATTTGCCCTTCAGAGCTCATGCAGTGCTCTCAGGGTATTTGCTTCAATACAGTACAAATAATCAATCCGTCCTGATCTCGATAATGGCATCGGATGACAGCCAATATTTGTCTTTTTTAACCGATGGGGTGATGAGCTGCCGAGCCCGGTCGATCTTTACCAAGCTGTGTCCCAGTGTTTACATGGTTTAAAGGCCTACTGAAATGATTTTTTTTTTTTTAAACGGGGATAGCAGATCTATTCTATCTGTCATACTTGATCATTTTGCGATATTGCCATATGTTTGCTGAAAGGATTTAGTAGAGAACAACGACGATAAAGATCGCAACTTTTGGAATCTGACAAAAAAAAAGCCTTGCCCCTACCGGAAGTAGCGTGACGTAGTCGATTGTACATTTCCGCAAAGTTCCCTATAGTTTACAGTGATGGCGGCCAGAAGTGAGAGCGATTCGGACCGAGAAAGCGACGATTTCCCCATTAATTTGAGCAAGGATGAAAGATTTGTGGATGAGGAAAGTGCAAGTGAAGGACTAGTGGGGAATGGAAGCGATTCAGATAGGGAAGATGCTGTGAGAGGCGGGTGGGACCTGATATTCAGCTGGGAATGACTACAACAGTAAATAAACACAAGACATATATATACTCTATTAGCCACAACACAACCAGGCTTATATTTTATACGCCACAAATTAATCCAGCATAAAAACACCTAGGTGTTTGTTATACTAGCTCCTAGCTCCTAGCTATAGCTAGGAGCTAGTATACTAGCTCCCGTCCATATAACCCGCCAATACAATTCAAACACCTGCACAACACACACAATCACTCAGCCCAAAGGACCGTTCACCTAACCCAAGGTTCATAAAGCTTATATATTTAACCAAAGTTACGTACGTGATACGCACGTACGGGCAAGCGATCAAATGTTTGGAAGCGCAGCTGCGTACTCACGGTACCGCGTCTGCGTCTGTGTATCCAAATCAAAGTAATTCTGGTAAGAGTCTGTGTTGTCCCAGTTCTCTACAGGCGTCTGTGTATCGAAGTCCAAGTCCTCCTGGTAAGAGTCTCTGTTGTCCGAGTTCTTCCATCTTGACTGCATCTTTCGGGAAAGTAAACAAACACCGGCTGTGTTGTGTTGCTGACTTCCCTCGCAAAATACTCCGCTTCGCACCGACAACTTTCTTCTTTGCTTGCTCAGCTTCTTTCTCCATAATGCAATGAACAAATTGCAACAGATTCACCAACACAGATGTCCAGAATACTGTGGAATAATGAGATGAAAACAGAGCTATTTTGTATTGGCCTCAATGGGGGAGCCATACCTCTGTTCTACTGGCTACGTCACGCGCATACTGCATATCCAAAGGAGTTTTCAACCGGAAGTTTAGCGGGAAATTTAAAATTGCACTTTATAAGTTAACCCGGCCGTATTGGCATGTGTTGCAATGTTAAGATTTCATCATTGATATATAAACTATCAGACTGTGTGGTCGGTAGTAGTGGCTTTCAGTAGGCCTTTAGATTGTACTCATGTGAAAGATTACTTCAAAATGGATGCACGCTGAGGGAGACAATTACATTTCATTATTCCCTTCATGCAGGAGGTGCATGAATTCCAGGGGGGTGCATATTTTGCCAGAACACCGGCTCGGATATGAGTGCAAGCTGCAATGAACGTCGATCGTCCATCCCCAGTGCAAAGACACGTCTAATATACTAATACTCACCACCATGGCAAAAAATTAAACAACGTTTCCTGCATGTATCATTATAAATGGAGGACTCGAGGAAAAGGAATGGCTAAGCATGCTACACATAAACACACGCCCAGCAGGATGACATGAGAAGCTAACCGCTAAAGTTTTCATTTTTTTAAATGTTTTTTCATTTATTCATCTATTTCAGGCAATGACATGAAAAAAAGTACAATGTAGACAACACATAGTAATATAAATTAATATAATGCAAAAGGTAATGTACAGTATGTAATAATGCATGATGGTCCAGTTTTGCCTGAAAGGGAGTGGGAAGAAGATAATTTATTTAATCCCACCCCCAGTTCTCCATTCAGTGAGTAATACATTGAGTTTCACTCTTACTTTGTTTAGGAATTATAATACAAATGTTGCATCATGATGGCATTACCACAGGTAACAATAATTATTACACTGTAACAATAATTTGTATTAACAATGTAGGAAGAATGAACATACCAACAATGGTAATAGACATAATACCAACAACGGTAATAGACAAAATACCAACAATGGTAATAGAGAACATAGCACATGTTAACACTTTGAGACAGAGTACAACAGCAGGTCAAATTAAAGACCCACATTTCTATATTTGAACCAGACCCCATGTTTGTATAGTAGTTTAAATCGACTAATAGTTATAACCACAACACCAGGGGGAGCTCCACTAACCACGTTAAACCCAGATTCCGATCTAACAAAGGTCTTAACTCCTTCTCTTTCTATGCCACATCAATGTGGAATGCGCTCCCAACAGGCATAAAAGAAAGAGCATCTCTATCCTCCTTCAAAACCGCAATAAAAGTACACCTCCAGGCAACTACAACCCTAAACTAACACCCTCCCCGGATTGTTAATAATAAATGTAAACAATCAAATGCAGATACTTTCTCTTATGCCTTCTGATCTCTCTCTCTCTCTCTCTCTCTCTCTCTCTCTCTCTCTCTCTCTCTCTCTCTCTCTCTCTCTCTCTCTCTCTCTCTCTCTCTCTCTATGTCCACTACTTGCTGTACATATCCTACCAAGTCAGACCTACACTGTTCCAATATCCATTTCTCTGTTCTCAATTGTTGATGACTGATGATAACAACCAAACCTAATCCCCCCCCCCCCCCCCCCAACCCCCTCCACACCCCGGATTGTAAATAATGTAAATAATTCAATGTGATTATCTTGTGTGATGACTGTATTATGATGATAGTATATATCTGATAGTATATATCTGTATCATGAATCAGGACCCCGACTTAAACAAGTTGAAAAACTTATTCGGGTGTTACCATTTAGTGGTCAATTGTACAGAATATGTACTTCACCTACTAATAAAAGTCTCAATCAATCAATCGCGGTTTTTTGTTGATGGAGCAGCACCTTTAAAGCAGAACGCATCGAATTGGCTCAAATAAAAAGGCAGAAAGCAAAGTCTATGGCAGTCAACTTCTTTGTGTTCATGGTCATTATCAAACTCGATCGACGTCTTTGAACATATACTTTGCGCAAAGGAGACGAGGGGCTTGCTTCCATCGATCATTTCGTGTTTGAAGACAAAAATCGTTTTTTAAGTAGAATCTACCTGACAGGAAGTGATTGCTTTGAGCTGCTGACTGTTCTTTTAGGTGGCCACTCTTTTCTTTGAGCTCCACTAAAGGAAGAAGGCAAGTCATGACATAGTAAAGGACAGGAGTAGGAACCGAGAACTAAAAACAAGTACAAGAGACCAAGACATGTAAGTTGGGAATAAGTCCGGCCAGCACTGTCATCACTCTGTGAATTCTGACAGCAATCCTCAAGACAAAATGTTTCCTTGCAAGAGTGGACACGGTCGGCCATAAAAAGTGAATACATGTTTAGGAAGACTAAAAAAGCATATAAGATGTGGGCGATCGTGGTCCTTTGACATTTCCCTTTGGGATTCCAAAACGTACTGAAACTTTTTATTCCGAGATAGAAAATATAAGAATGAAAACTCCTGTCATAGGTGAGGTAATTGTCAACAGGGGCAGATTTAGGACTAAGAACATTCCGGGCTTAGCACACATGAATAATGGCAATGTTAGCATGTGCAAATAATTACTCAGTCAGCCAGAGAGCATCAATCAATCATCAATCAATCAAAGTGTATTTATATAGCCCTTAATCACAAGTGTCCCAAAGGGCTGCACAAGCCACAACGACATCCTCGGCTCAGATCCCACATCTGGGCAAGAAAAAACTCAACCCAATGGGATACAATGAGAAACCTTGGAGGGGACCGCAGATGTGGGGACCCCCCCAAAGCGACCGGTGCAATGGACGTCGGGTGAATGTAATTAATAGTGTGAGAGTCCAGTCCATAGTGGGTCTAACATAATAGTGAGAGTCCAGTCCATAGTGGATCTAACACAATAGTGTGGGAGTCCAGTCCATAGTGGATCTAACATAATATTGAGAGTCCAGTCCCTAGTGGATCTAACATAATAGTGAGAGTCCAGTCCATAGTGGATCTAACATAATTCACTGTTTACTCAACACAGCCTAAATGTTAGCGTAATGTGTTTTCTCCTTAGCTACCTGTGCCTGGGTTTTTAAGACATAAGACACTTTTATGGCCTTGATACATTCTTAGAGTTCGATAGAGATGACTCCAAACCCCCATTTTCTCCAGAGGCAAAATGTGCTTTGCTGTTGTAAGATCACTAATTTATGTAATATTTGTCTTTTCGGTCAAAGGTTATTTTCCTTTTTTTATTTTTATAATTGATGTTGTATTAACTGCGGTCCCCTCCAAGGTTTCTCATTGTCATCCCATTGGGTTGAGTATTTTTCTTGCCCTGATGTGGGATCTGAGCCGAGGATGTCATTGTGGCTTGTGCAGCCCTTTGAGACACTCGCGATTTAGGGCTATATAAGTAAACATTGAAACATTGAAGCGTTCCATGCTGGCTTTGCCGCTACCAGGAGGAATGACCCATTTTGCAATTTTTGCAAGGGGGTGTAGTTTGTGTTACACATTCCTATATTAGATTCAAACCTCATTATTGAACTTTTACAGCAAAATCGACTGGATCCTAACTTTTATGATGTCGCTTATTAAAACTGACAGATTTAAATACATTAAAAAAATCCCCACCCCTTGGGTGGCTGTGGCCCTAAACAACCTCATAGAGTGTTTGTGCGACGGGCCGACCCTGACTGTGTGGCAAGATTATTTTTTTAAATACACATTGTCACTCGTGCATATGAATTGTGTTGATTTAAATGTAAAACATCAATTCCATGTTTTGATTACGTTGTGAGCTTTGTGTATTTTATAACTTACAAGCTGAGAGGTACATTGTTCAGGTTATTACGGGAAACTATTCTCACAGGATTGACCCGAACATATGTTGGTATTTTTACTCTGAAAGTCTGAAAAAGACAAGTTGTCTTATATTTGGAGTCTAAACATTTGGAGATATAAACCGACAGATGGCACTGGACTACTTCTCCTGTCAGAGCTTTTCTTCCAGTCACCCAAACACATCACTGACCTGAAAGGAGATGCGGTTATAAATTGAAAAATTGTTAAATGTTAGCATTTTAGGAAAAAGCAAGAGTTTCCGGGTTAATTTGAAGAAAATGGTGATCAATGAAGCAAACAAAATATAATATATTTTTATTCATGTTGTCCCCTGTTGTATATTTAATGGTCGTGTGATGGGTGATGAGCCAAGAAGACGCCAACGAGGAATCGTCAAACAAAAAGCTTTATTTGTTTCAGCGAGCCTCAGACTGGAACTGCAGTTTCCAGTAGAAATATTATGGGCCTGATTACTCTTCTGCTGTCTTCTTGGACAACTGTCCTTAAATACCGTTTACACGAAGACAGTTACTCTTTGTTTTTGTAGCCTTGGGGCCGGCCAGTTTGGACAACACCCCGTTTGTTGCATGGCCAGTCAACATATTTCTTCTAACGCCTATCCTCTACTTCTACTTGTGAGGGCTTCCTACCAGATGTCTTTGCACTTCCTCCTAAAATCCAAACCTGCATTCCTGTTGGATTCCAATTTCTTGGGGGTAAGAGCCACCACTCTCTGGAGAGCTTGTGATGGACATGTGCACTTTTGAAGCTATTTAAATGCCTACTGAAATGATATTTTCTTATTTAAACGGGGATAGCAGATCCATTCTATGTGTCATACTTGATCATTTCGCGATATTGCCATATTTTTGCTGAAAGGATTTAGTAGAGAATATCGACGATAAAGTTCGCAACTTTTGGTCGCTGATAAAAAAGCCTTGCCTGTACCGGAAGTAGCGTGACGTCACAGGTTGTGGAGCTCCTCACATCTGCATATTGTTTACAATCATGGCCACAAGCAGCAAGAGCGATTCGGACCGAGAAAGCGACAATTACCCCATTAATTTGAGCGAGGATGAAAGATTTGTGGATGAGGAAAGTGAGAGTGAAGGACTAGAGGGCAGTGGAAGCGATTCAGATAGGGAAGATGCTGTGAGAGGCGGGTGGGACCTGATATTCAGCTGGGAATGACTAAAACAGTAAATAACCACAAGACATATATATACTCTATTAGCCACAACACAACCAGGCTTATATTTAATATGCCACAAATTAATCCCACATAACAAACACCTCCCCCCTCCCGTCCATATAACCCGCCAATACAAATCAAACACCCGCACAACACACTCAACACCACAGCCCAAAGTACCGTTCACCTCCCCAAAGTTCATACAGCACATATATTTCCCCAAAGTTACGTACGTGACATGCACATAGCGGCACGCACGTACGGGCAAGCGATCAAATGTTTGGAAGCCGCAGCTGCGTACTCATGGTAGCGCGTATCCAACTCAAAGTCCTCCTGGTAAGAGTCTCTGTTGTCCCAGTTCTCTATGTGTTTGTGTTGCTGCAGCCGGACGCTAATACACCGCTTCCCACCTACAGCTTTCTTCTTTGCTGTCTTCATTGTTCATTAAACAAATTGCAAAAGATTCACCAACACAGATGTCCAGAATACTGTGGAATTTTGCGATGGAAACAGACGACTTAATAGCTGGCCACAATGGTGTCTCAATATGTCCGCTACAATCCGCGACGTCACGCGCAAACGTCATCATACCGAGACGTTTTCAGCAGGATATTTCGCGGGAAATTTAAAATTGCACTTTACTAATCTAACCCGGCCGTATTGGCATGTGTTGCAATGTTAAGATTTCATCATTGATATATAAACTATCAGACTGCGTGGTCGGTAGTAGTGGCTTTCAGTAGGCCTTTAAGGGCATAATTCCTTAGTAGAATAATCGTCTAAAAGATTCTGTGACCAAATACAAACACATGCCAACTCACAATCAGATAAGAACATGGCACATTTTATAATTCACCACACCCAAAACAGATGTTTTTTTAGAAAATGGTGGTTTTGTATTTCAGTGTCAACTTATATTCGGGTCAATACAGTTTATTTACGACTGTAAATGTTTGGTGTTTGAAAGTATAAAGTTACTAAACATAATGAATCCACTTAATCACAGACAGTAACACAGTAAAGGTTGTCCTGGCAGGTCCAGCAATATTATAAAGCACTAAAGTATGCAACCCATAGTTACCATTGCAATGTTAGACACACCATATTCTCCTTCTTTTAAGTTGGGGTGACGTGATTTGGGAGTTGTTGTCTTCTCAAAAAGTCAATAACTACTTTTTTCTACTTTCTTATCTTGCGATGACAAATGCTTTTCACTCGCTGTTCTTTGTGAACTGCAGCCTCCAGCTAAGGCTGCAGAGATGGGAGACCGAGCAGAATGACTCATTTGTTTATGAAGAAAAAAAAAAGATGGCGACAGTCTGCCACAGATCTGTCAGTCGTCATGATCAAAGAGGAGGCAGATTAATCGCCAAGAACTTTTCATTTCCCGGCCCAGACATCTGTGGCAAAGCTGCAGTTTTATATCCGACGAACACACAATGAGGCTTTGACCCAAGTCTGCATCGTGGATGACTGAGTCAGCGTTATTGTAGTACGCGTGGCGGTGGGGCGACTACTATATTTGACATTTTTGGCTGACATTTTCCTTGAATTTTTGATTACTTGTCATGTTTTCAAATGTTTTGCAACAAAAGGACTTTTCGGAAGTCTTTGTCATTTATTGACTGCAAGCAACTAAGCCATGAAACAAAAGAAAAACTAAGTAATGGACTGCAGTTTAACAAGCCGGGGATGCTTTCTTTTGTATCTTATCTTGAAAGAAAACAATTTTTCTCACATGAATGATCACAGCATGCCTTTTTGTCCCAAAAAGACAAGTATTACCTTGTTATTTTGTCATTAAAGAAACGTTGTATACTTCTCTAAACTGTCAACTCTTATGTTTTTTGTGATAGAGTGATTGGAGCACATACTTGTTGGTCACAAAAAAACATTCATGAAGTTTGGTTCTTTTATGAATTTATTATGGGTCTACTGAAAATGTGACCAAATCTGCTGGGTCAAAAGTATACATACAGCAATGTTAATATTTGCTTACATGTCCCTTGGCAAATTTCACTGCAATAAGGCACTTTTGGTAGCCATCCACAAGCTTCTGGTTGAATTTTTGACCACTCCTCTTGACAAAATTGGTGCAGTTCAGCTAAATTTGTTGGTTTTCTGACATGGACTTGTTTCTTCAGCATTGTCCACACGTTTAAGTCAGGACTTTAGGAAGGCCATTCTAAAACTAGCCTGATTTAGCCATTCTTTTACCACTTTTGACGTGTGTTTGAGGTCATTGTCCTGTTGGAACACTCAACTGCGCCTAAAACCCAACCTCCGGGCTGATGATTTTAGATTGTCCTGAAGAATTTGGAGGTAATCCTCCTTTTTTCATTGTCCCATTTAAAGCACCAGTTCCATTGGCAGCAAAACAGGCCCAGCGCATAATACTACCACCACCATGCTTCACGGTAGGGATGGTGTTCCTGGGATTATAGGTCTCACTTTTTCTCCTCCAAACATATTGCTGGGTATTGTGGCCAAACAGCTCAATTTTTTGTTTCATCTGACCACATAACTTTCCTCCAGAAGGTCTTATCTTTGTCCATGTGATGCCATTTATCTGCTTTCTTTTGCATTTCAATGTATCATTACATATATGTATTGTTGCATTTGAACAACTGTATTGTTGATAATAGATGTAAATTATAATAATGCTATTTCTATCGGTATTTGTATTGCTCCATTTGTAGTGTAATAATGTTCATTGTCATTTCTGTATTATTAATATTTATTTCAGTAACTGCTTCTCTGCTTTCAATTTTACTCTCATATTTGGACATATCCTATTTGCTGATGTTTTTCTGTTGTTGTTGTTGTCTCTCTGTTTTATCCCCCTCTTGTCCCCGCAATTTCCTTTTTTTTCCTTTCTATCCCCTCCTCCCGCGGCCCGGCTGCACCAAACAATAATATAAATCAATTTAATAAAGTCAAATACAAATAAGGCCACAAGAGAAGTATCCCACAGTTCTCCTTTGTAAAGTAAATCTGTACAGCCGATATGTGCATCTACATCAACTATATGATTTGCCTGAGTAGCTGGACAGGACAAAATTTTTTTAAATAAAATAAAATAAAAATGACAGCTAACGGCGGTTATCCAGATGGCTATTAATAGCTAACAACACCTAAAGCTAATGCGTGTGCATGTGTTACGTACCTACATAATTACGTTATTACGTACGAGAAGCCGTACGAGGGCGGGATATACTGTGTAAAATACACTGGACAGTTGGCGCCCTCTAGGCATCAGTGTAACTCAGTGGTTCTTAACCTGGGTTCGATCGAACCCTAGGGGTTCGGTGAGTCGGGCTCAGGGGTTCGGCGGAGGTCAAGACACACCCGACTCATCGTGTAAATAAAAACTTCTCCCTATCGGCGTATTACGGATATGGCAACAGCAGAAGTCAGACTGATTTGCAGGTGTGTAAATTGTTGTGAGTTTATGCACTGTGTTGGTTTTGTTCTTTGAACACGGTGATGTTCATGCACGGTTCATTTTGTGCACCAGTATAAAAACATGGTAACTCTTTAGTATGGGGAACATACTCACCATTCATTATTTGCTTATTAACATATTGGCTCTTAACTAGTCATTATTAAGTTCTTATTAATGCCTTATTCGGCATGGCCTTATTATAACCCTAACCCTCTAACCCTGGCCCTAACCCTCTAACCCAGACCTGGGCATTCTGCGGCCCGCGGGCCACATCCGGCCCTTTGTGCGTCCCTGTCCGGCCCGCGTGAGGCCAATCATAAATTACAAAATAAATGTAAAACAGTATGTATGTCGAGTGTGCAATACAACGGTGCTGCTTTTGTTTTGAAAAGCGTTATTTGTATTACTTCCGTGTGGACGTATGCGCGTGCGTGATTGTGAGTGAATGTGAACAGCTGCAATCACAAATTACAAAATAAAGTTGAAAAAAAATCTATGTCGTGCGGGCAATACAACTGTGCTGCTTTTATTTTGAAAAGTGTTATTTATGGCCGTATGTGTAACCTGTGAGTGAAGGTGCACAGCGACAAGTGATGCACGGTTTACACCCGAGACGCTAAAAAGAGAATAGTTGATGAAGAATGGCGTGTTTTCAATAAGACATGGACTGCCAAGCAACGTTCCCTCTAAGGTTGCGCACTGCTCAAGCGTCCTCTGCGCACAGCAAATATATACCGCGCACCAAATCAAACCCGTCTGAATTCTAAACAAAATAAACACATTTATTCTATGTAATTTTGCAATGCAACTTTGAGTGACAGTGACAACAAGCGGCCCTAACGGTGTTCAATTGAACACCGTTCAATTATTGTAACGTCTATCGAGATGCTTCGAGGCCAGGAATTATATCGATCACTTTATTGAGCAAAACTGTTTATATTCGGCCATAACCACACCAAAAACATGAGTAAAACACTTCTATCTCGAAAAACTAGTCATTTTCTGCCGTACAAACCAGGCCAAAACCAACTTGTCATCTGTCACCAACACGCATAGCACTAAACCACTGGTGCGTTTATGGCCACACAAAAAGTCGGACAACTCAAACACCACACAAAGTTACCCTATGACTCCTCAGTCATATGTGTGCTTTTTTTTTACTGTCATTTATTATTAATGTTAATTTATTTATATTAGTCATGGAATGCTGTTACTAGAGAAAGTTACAGGAATGCACACTTCATCCTATGCTTACATTTCATTGTGCAACATGAGGATGTTTAAGGGGAACTAAAGGGGTACAAATGATTTCCAAAGCAGTGCTTTTGGTATAAAGTTAAGTTAGGTTAAATTAAAGTATTATTATTATTAATTATTATTATTATTATTATTATTATTATTATTATTATTATTATTATTTATCTTACGGTATATATCAAAAATAATATTGAGCAAAATTTAATTGAAATATTGTCGATGTGGCCCTCCAGCAGTGCTCGGGTTGCTCATGCGGCCCCCTGTAAAAATTAATTGCCCACCCCTGCTCTAACCCTAACCCTAACAAAATAACTCTAATATTAAGTCTTTGTTACTTAGAATATGTTCCCCATAGTAAAGTGTTACCAAAAACATATAACTTTGTCTTGAATTTGAAAAAAAAACATTGTATTTTTCACTAAAGAAGGGTTCGGTGAATGCGCATATGAAACTGGTGGGGTTCGGTACCTCCAACAAGGTTAAGAACCACTGGTGTAAATGTTGCATACAAGTTGAAGTACTTCTGTGTTTTAATTTTTTACATTTGAAAACAATAAAATGCATCAGTTTTTTGAAAAGTACTTATTTATAATAACAGTCCAGTGGTGATTACCATGTGCAGCACCTTCTTTTGCTACATTTTTGTTCAATTGTGCGTAAAATAATCCATAAAAAAACCCCATTCGGCTGCCTCTCTGTTTTTCTAAATATTGTTTCATTACTGTGAACAAAAGAAACGTATGCAATTGCAATAGATTGTGTTTGTTCACCAAATGACCCACAGCAGTACAATACACATTATTATTGTAGGAACCCAGGAGACGCCTTGCTGTATATTGACTTGTCTTCATCATGACTCAACCAGGAGCAATGCACCATCCATCCATCGAGAAATGTTTGTCTAAACCTGGTAACCACCAAAACTACGTCCCTGGCACAAGGTCAGTCCATTTCTAACTTTTATTGGAAAGGTAAGCTGACGATTTGCAAGTGTTTTGTAAAATGTAGAATACTGTTATAATACCACGAGAGCGCAACGTGTTGAGGAATGGAGGATCGTTACAACTTGGTATTTGCACAAATGAATTGCTTTGCCTTTAGGTGCTGACCTTAGCCTTCAAGTAATGATGAAGAATTCTGCCCTGAGTCATGGTGTCACTTATTGTTTTGTATAAAGTAATAACACATTTGTTTTGAAGCAGCTTCCTCTGCTGGTCTGTTCCATTCAGAGCCAGAGTGTCTGTTTTCTCCTTTTAGTTTAATCAACAAGGAAAACTGGCTTATGCATTAGTTCCGCCTTGACAGTCATAGTTTTGTGTTGTAGAGCAGTGGTTCTCAACCTTTTTTTTTAGTGATGTACCCCCTGTGAATATTTTTTTAATTCAAGTACCCCCTAATCAGAGCAAAGCATTTTTGGTTGAAAAAAAGAGATAACGAAGTAAAATACCGCACTATGTCATCAGTTTCTGATTTATTAAATTGTATAACAGTGCAAAATATTGCTCATTTGTTGTGGTCTTTCTTGAACTATTTGGAAAAAAATATATAAAAATAACTAAACTTGTTGAAAAATAAACAAGTGATTCAATTATAAATAAAGATTTCTACACATAGAAGTAATCATCAACTTAAAGTGCCCTCTTTGGGGATTGTAATGGAGATCCATCTGGATTCATGAACTTAATTCGAAACATTTCTTCACAAAAAAATAAATCTTTAACATCAATATTTATGGAACATGTCCACAAAAAATCTAGCTGTCAACACTGAATATTGCATTGTTGCATTTTTAGCACAGTTATTTTTGACAGACATTTAAAAAAAATCTCATGTACCCCTTGGCATACATTCAAGTACCCCGAGGGGTACACGTACCCCCATTTGAGAACCACTGTTGTAGAGTATACCGGTATTAGTATAGTACAGCGATACTAATGAATCATATTCGGTACTATACCGCCTCTGAAAAGTACCGGTCCTCCACCACCCCCGCTCCCCAGTCGTCGTCACGTCGTGTCATTTCTGGTTTACGAGCAGACGAGCATGTTCGGCAGCGCACAATCACAGAGTACTTCCAAGCAGACACAGTGTGTAGACAGAAAAGGGAGAACCGACGCATTTTGGCCTAAAAACTAACGATAAAGGTGAAGTTATAACACTGAAACGCCCTCAGGAAGAGGTGCTTTAAGACATGGCTATATAGCTAGCGGCTAAAGTCCATCCGCAGTCGGCAGGGTTTTAGCTACTTCTAAATCACTAATCCTCGCCACCATGGCGACAAATAAAGTAAGTTTCTTACAAGTATCATCCCTGCAGGACGAGGAATAGCTAAACATGCTTCACTACACACCGTAGCTCACCGGCGTCAAAATGTAAACAAACGCCATTGGTGGATCTACACCTGACATCCACTGTAATGATACCGAGTACAGGAGCGTATCCGGTCGATACTACTATGATTACGTCTATATTTTTTGGCATCAGAACATCTGCTTTCGTTTAAATAAAATGTATATTATATTTATAAAGTCAGGAAATATGTCCCTGGACACATGAGTACTTTGAATATGACCAATGTATGATCCAGTAACTACTTGGTATCGGATGGATACCCACATTTTTGGTATCATCCAAAACTAATGTAAAGTATCAAATAACAATAAGTGATTATTACATTTTAACAGAAGTGTAGATAGAACATGTTAAAAATATATATTAACAGTAAGTGAACACATAGATTAATAATTCATTTTCTACCACTTGTCTTTAATATTGTTGATGAAAAAGAATGATAAATGACACAATATGTTACTGCATATGTCAGCAGTTAAATTAGGAGCCTTTGTTTGTTTACTTACTAATAAAAGACACATTTTCTTGTATGTTCACTATTTTATTTAAGGACCAACTTGCAATAAGAAACATATGTTTAATGTACCCTAAGATTTTTGTTAAAATTAAAGCCAATAATGCAATGTTTTAGCTTTATATGCCAAATAGATGACCCCCTCCCCATTGCCTGCATTGTTAGACACCTCTTGCCAGCAGTTTTTCACTATTTAGAATGCACAGAAAAGGGAAAGACACGAGTGTTCTTGTCTCACATAAAGATTGTGAACGATGGGCAAAATTCTAAAAAAGAAAGTGCAGTTCCCTTTTAACGATAAACAAATTAGTAGATATATACAAGCTTAAAAGACTGACAGATACAATGAAGTGAAGTGAAGTGAATTTAATTTATATAGCGCTTTTCTCTAGTGACTCCAAGCGCTTTTACATAGTGGAACCCAATATCTAAGTTACATTTAAACCAGTGTGGGTGGCATAATGCATAAATACATCAATAATATTGGCTAAAAATAATGTATTACCTATTTCTTATATTATAATAGATGATAGACATTCTTTGTTGTTAACGTGGCGCCAAAATATTACCCTTTTTCAGGAAGCATGAAATGTCATGTCATTCACAAGCAATATACAAAATTATGAATAATAAAAAATAAAAAAAAAATAAAAATTAAAAATCAACCAGAACAAAAAAAAATGGATTTCCAAAAACTAGGGATGTCCGATAATGGCTTTTTGCCGATATCCGATATTCCGATATTGTCCAACTCTTTAATTACCGATACCGATATCAACCGATATATGCAGTCGTGGAATTAACACATTATTATGCCTAATTTGGACAACCAGGTATGGTGAAGATAAGGTAATTTTTTTAAAAATTAGTAAAATAAGATAAATAAATAAAAAACATTTTCTTGAATAAAAAAGAAAGTACAACAATATAAAAACAGTTACATAGAAACTAGTAATTAATGAAAATGAGTAAAATTAACTGTTAAAGGTTAGTACTATCAGTGGACCAGCAGCACGCACAATCATGTGTGCTTACGGACTGTATCCCTTGCAGACTGTATTGATATATATTGATATATAATGTAGGAACCAGAATATTAATAACAGAAAGAAACAACCCTTTTGTGTGAATGAGTGTAAATGGGGGAGGGAGGTTTTTTGGGTTGGTGCACTAATTCGGCAGGCCGATATTATCGGACAGCTCTACCAAAAACTGAATTCCTGACTGAATTCCTGACTGATCCGCTTCAACCGGCCTTATTCATTGTAGCCAAATGACCTTCGCTGGTAATAATGACTATATTACATTAATGGCTGATGATGGATGACTGTGGCGCTCAGGAAAAGGTCGGCGAAAGTAAACCTTAAACAAAAGCTGTAGAGGTTGCACTGTGTTGACACAAACTGAATCATTTATCACCACTTTTTGAGTACAAGACATTTTTCAAAAGCGTATGAAGAAACTAATTAAAAAGAAAGCTAAATGATTTGGAGTCCATTCAAGCTCGATGCCAACAGCAACTAATGTGCAGACAAGACGCAGTTTGAATAGAAAGATCAAACTAAATGTCTGTGCCAATCAGAGCATTGACTTTCTTCTTGCCAGTTGGCCTGTCAGTCCGGTTCAGCAGACAGCGAATGAGCGCAAGAACTGATCGAAGAAGTTACCGAGAAACAACAACTGTTATTAGGCTGCTGAATTTGCCAGCACCGCCAGGCCCTAGGGCTCCCGTTGAGACACCGAGCAGAGAGACAAGGCCAAAAACACAAAAAGACATCAACGGTGGTGAGATACTCTCAAAACCTTGGATGATCTAACTCGGGGGTGTCCAAACGTTTTCCACTGAGGGCCGCACACCGACAAATCAAAGCATGCGGGGGCCATTTCGCTATTTTTCAATTCGAAACACTGCAAAAAAAAAGATGTCATAATATAAGCTAAAACGACTAGATTGTATGAAAACTAACTCTTCTACTCCTCAACCACAGAGCACGATAAAGTAAAATGATGTCAAAACATGCAAGTTTGATCCCATGAATTGGATTGACTTGGAATTTCTCACACACTCTGTGCCAACAAATGCACTGTAACTTTAAGGCGTTTAAGTGAGTCACTCCGAAGTTGAGTGCTCACCTTTTACAGTACACGCGAGTACAATCTGAGCATGGTTGGTTGCAAAACATGGTCACTATCAAACAGATGCACGATTTAGCAACTAATTGTCCATGAGTAACTAAGCCAGTGGTTCTAAACCTGGGTTCGATCGAACCCTAGGGGTTCGGTGAGTCGGCCTCAGGGGTTCACACTCATTTACACTCATCGTGTAAATAAAAACTTCTCCGTGTCGGCGTATTATGGATACCCCCAAACAATAATCCCTTTAATTTTCCATATATGTGAGCAAATGCAAAAACTCCTTGAGCATTCAGTGGAGCACATGTGAGCGACGTCAGACCTGCAGCACACCCGTCCCAAACCTGACTAAATAACAAGTTCAATGTTTTATTATTGTAATCAAATGACAGCTGTCATTTCCATGAGATTATTTTCTGATATAAGTGTTTTGGCCCACTTACAATGACTATAACATATTGTTTTTCATGAGCTGTGTACTAGTATTATATGTCTGGTTGGGGGGGGTCCTACTTTGGAAATAATGTGTACCCCTTTCAGATATCGCATTTAGTTCCCACTAAAACATTCACATGTTGCACAATGAGATGTAAAGATGGGATCATGTGCACATTCCTGTAACTTTCTGTTTGTAAAATATACCTTTATTAGTCCATCCATGCCCTGCGATGAGGTGGCGACCAGGGTACACCCTGGACAAGTCGCCACCTCATCGCAGGGCACCTTTATTAGTATTTCTTTAATATAATAACATCATTTTATGATTACGGTTCGGGTTCTGTGAATGTGCATATGAAACTGGTGGGGTTCGGTACCTCCAACAAGGTTAAGAACCACTGAACTAAGCAATTATCTACCGATTGATAAAACATTGATATCTACACTACCGATCAAAAGTTTGGGGTCACATTGAAATGTCCTTATTTTTGAAGGAAAAGCACTGTACTTTTCAATGAAGATAACTTTAAACTAGTCTTAACTTTAAAGAAATACACTCTATACTTGCTAATGTGGTAAATGACTATTATAGCAGCAAATGTCCGGTTTTTGGTGCAATATCTACATAGGTGTAAAGAGGCCCATTTCCAGCAACTATCACTCCAGTGTTCTAATGGTACAATGGGTTTGCTCATTGGCTCAGAAGGCTAATTGATGATTAGAAAACCCTTGTACAATCATGTTCACACATCTGAAAACAGTTTAGCTCGTTACAGAAGCTACAAAACTGACCTTCCTTTGAGCAGATTGAGTTTCTGGAGCATCACATTTGTGGGGTCAATTAAAAGCTCAAAATGGCCAGAAAAAGAGAACTTTCATCTGAAACTCGACAGTCTATTCTTGTTCTTAGAAATGAAGGCTATTCCACAACATTGTTTGGGTGACCCCGAACTTTTGAACGGTAGTGTATATTACATGTATCCCAAAGCAACAGATGTCATTTACATATAATGACCGCATTGCTACAAAGCTACAGTTCCACATGTCATGATTGCACACTTAGTTTATATTATGTTTTCTCATAGAAGGGCAATAATGTCCCACCAATCAAAAACTCCCAACCCAAACTGGTTTGGGAGTGATTCTACAGTGATTACATTTGAAACTTTCCAGAAGCTTAAACAAAATATGAAGTCAAATGCAAAGAAAAGTAACAGAAATTGTGTCCTATGCAGTTCATGCCACCAGGAGGTACCTTGGTTGTTCACAAAAATGCTTCTGCAATAATTTGTTTATTGTACTGAGCAAATAAATGGATATAATGCATTATTGTGGCTTTTTTAGGGTGGGGGGGAAAAAAGCATTCAAGAGGATCCCAAATATGTTTTTTTGCAGCAAATAGCTCGGTTTAGTGCATATTTTCTCTTCGTATTTTCAACTGCAGGGGAACGCAAACAAAGCTTGCCATGCATAGAAAATATTGAGGACAAGCTACTAATTACAACAACCTTATTCGAACGACAAATCCAGTCGGTGCTGTTGGCTGAGTGCCTTTGCATTAGCATAAACACAGAGTAAGTATGGCTTTAGGGCTAAGTGTAGACTCCAAGAAGGAGACATCCATCACAACTACGGGATTGTGTTAGGAGTCCTATTGGACAAACCGCAATTTGATTTCTACTAAGTAAGGCGAACAACAAACTCTTGATTAAGGCAGTAATATCCTGTAGGAGTGGGAATAAAAAAAGCTTGTTTGTCAATTTACTAGAAGGAAGTGAAGTAATAAATACAAATATACACATTTTTTGCATAACAGACTGGAATGAAAACATAACCTACTTGAGAGAGTTAATGAAGTTAAGAGTAACATTAGTTTTTGTTTTTGTGGATGATAAGCTTGGCAAAAAAAACACTAAAGAGTTTAAAGGCCTACTGAAAGCCACTACTACCGACCACACAGTCTGATAGTTTATATATCAATGATGAAATCTTAACATTGCAACACATGCCAATACGGCCGGGTTAACTTATAAAGTGCAATTTTAAATTTCCCGGCAAACTTCTGGCTGAAAACGTTTCGATATGATGACGTTTGCGCGTGACGTCAATGGTTGAACCGGAAATATTGGTACACCATATCCCAATACAAACAGCTCTGTTTTCATCGCAAAATCTGTGTTGGTGAATCTTTTGCAATTTGTTCATTTAACAATGGAGACTGCAAAGAAGAAAGCTGTAGGTGGGATCGGTGTATTAGCGGCCGGCTGCAGCAACACAACCAGGAGGACTTTGAGTTGGATAGCAGACGCGCTATCCGACGCTAGCCGCCGACCGCATCGATGATCGGGTAAAGTACTTCGTCGCACCGTCGATCGCTGGAACGCAGGTGAGCACGGGTGTTGATGAGCAGATGAGGGCTGGCGTAGGTGGAGCCCTAATGTTTTTATCATAGCTCTGACGAGGTCCCGTAGCTAAGTTAGCTTCAATGGCGTCGTTAGCAACAGCATTGCTAGGCTTCAACAGGCGGCACAGCATTAACCGTGCTGTTACAGGTCCAGTGTTTGGTTTGGTGTCTCCTGATAGTAGCATTGTTGATCTTCTGTCTATCCTTCCAGTCAGGGGCTTATTTATTTTGTTTCTATCTGCATTTAAGCATGATGCTATCACATTAGCTCTGTAGCTAAAGTGCTTCACCGATGTATTGTCATGGAGATAAAAGTCACTGTGAATGTCCATTTCGCGTTCTCGACTCTCATTTTCAAGAGGATATAGTATCCGAGGTGGTTTAAAATACAAATCCGTGATCCACAATAGAAAAAGGAGAACGTGTGGAATCCAATGAACCCTTATACCTAAGTTACAGTCAGAGCGAAAAAAGATACGTCCTGCACTGCACTCTAGTCCTTCACTCTCACGTTCCTCATTCACAAATCTTTCATCCTCGCTCAAATTAATGGGGTAATCGTCGCTTTCTCGGTCCGAATCGCTCTCGCTGCTGGTGTAAACAATGTGCAGATGTGAGGAGCCCTTCAACCTGCGACGTCACGCTACTTCCGGTACAGGCAAGGCTTTTTTTATTAGCGACCAAAAGTTGCGAACTTTATCGTCGATGTTCTCTACTAAATCCTTTCAGCAAAAATATGGCAATATCGCGAAATGATCAAGTATGACACATAGAATGGATCTGCTATCCCCGTTTGAATAAAAAAAAATCATTTCAGTAGGCCTTTAAACATCAACTCTGGTCTACTGCAGTGAGATCTTTGGATCGGATCTACATGGACACCCCTGCCTGAGTGCATAAACATTCAAGTGCAGTCTGCTCATTCAGCTCAAAGGTTCATAATTATGGATGGATTTCAGATATTTCTTTGTTTACTCTTTAAGAGGGCTGAGTGACAGTCCAAAGCCAAACAGCATCACCGCATTCTATTATTAGTACGCCTTCACTGTTGCAAAAAAGCCGGTCTTAGCACCTTGACAATGTATCTCACGTAACAATGTATTTTGAAATATGGCTGTTTTTGATACTATTTCTAATAAAACACATTCGATCAGTGAGCCTCATTGTGTCATCCACTTAAACATCAATGCTAACATTGCCCAATATGATCTGGTAAATTCTCTAAACTCCTACTAAAAGTAAATGCTACTGATATTGGACACCAATACACTCAAAGTTCGATATAACGCGGTCGTTGTCCTGATACCAATATTTTGGTACTGGTACCAACATTACTTTTCTAAATAAAGGGGCCCACAAAAAATTGCATTATTGGCTTAATTTTAACAAAATATCTTAGGGTACATTAAACATGTGTTTCTTATTGTAAGTTTGTCCTTAAATAAAATAGTGAAGATACAAGACAACTTGTCTATTATTAGTAAGTAAGCAAACAAAGGCTCCTAATTAGTCTGCTGACATATGACGTTTTCAATTCTATTATTATGTCAACATTATTAAGGACAAGTGGTAGAAAATGAATGATTAATCTACTTCTTCATTTACTGTTAATATCTGATTACTTTCTTACTTTGCTTACTTTGGTACCAGTACCTGTACCAAAATTATTTTGATACTTTTCGGTACTTTTCAATACTTTTTTAAATAAGGAGGACCACAAAAAATTGCATTATTGGCATTATTTTAACGAAAAATCTTACGGTACATTAAACATTTCTTATTGCAAGTTTGTCCTTAATGAAAATAGTGAACATACAACACATACAAGACTATTTTAGTAGTAAGTAAACAAACAAAGGTTCCTAATTTAACTGCTGAAAAATGCAGTAACATATTGTGTCATTTTCCATTCTATTATTTTGTCAAAATTATTAAGGACAAGTGGTAGAAAATGAATTATTAATCTACTTGTTCATTTACTGTTAATATCTGCTTACTTTCTCTTTTAACATGTTCTATCTACACTTCTGTTAAAATGTAATAATCACTTATTCTTCTGTTGTTTGGATGCTTTACATTAGATTTGGATGATACCACAAATTTGGGATTCAATCCGATACCAAATAGTTACAGGATCATACATTGGTCATATTCAAAGTCCTCAGGTATCCAGGGACATATTTCCTGAGATTATAAACATAATATAAATAAATAAAAAAAACAAAAGAAGAGGTTGTGATGCCCAAAAATCGACGTAATCATAGTAGTATCGACTAGATACGCTACTGTACTTGGTATCATTACAGTGGATGTTAGGTGTAGATCCACCATTGGCGTTTGTTTACATTTTGACACCGGTACTTTTCAGAGGCGGTATAGTAACGAACATGATTCATTAGTATCGCGGTACTATACTAATACCGGTATACCGTACAACACTATTGGGGTCCATAAAATAACGATAGCGTTATTCCCGAGAATATATATTTTAAATCATTTATTTTTGGTGACTTTCATTAAGATTTACTGTATACGTTGGTAAATACATAATAATTTGGTGCAAAAAAACACGGTTGACTCTAGTGGAAAAAAAACGCAAACATTCGAGGTCCATTGCATGACATTACATAGGACCGCACAATATCGATCTTTGAGTGTAGTTCAAACATAATACATTTTCCTGACTTGAATTCACACTTTGCTTCATAGTTTGGTTGGACCTTTCGACTTATATTCAGGTGAAGTGCGACTTATATATCAAACTATGTACTGTATCATTTTAACATGTTTTCAATCTTAATTCATACTGACTGGTATGAACCAAGAAGTAAACATTACAGTCTACACCCGCCACAGGGCCCTCCAGGCTCGTGACAACTAAAGTCTATGCTGGTAGTCTGACTAAAGCCCTGTGGATGCAGAGGTGGATCTTCACCTCCCTCATGGAGTTGGTGGACTAGTTCAGAAATGACAGCAAACATGAATAATTCAATGGATGGACCTTGGGGAATATGCTACCGGTAACATACTCGTTGGACCCGCAAGCTTGTTATGTTAATTTAGCCTATTCAGGTATCACCTTTGTGCTATTGTGTAGCTTATTGACTGGAAGGTTAACCTAAACGTTAAGGGTTAAACAATATATTGATTTATTTTCCTTAGATTCAATGACACAGATCATCAGAATCAGAATCAGAATCAGAAATACTTTATCAATCCCCAAGGGTAAATTGAGATTTTCAGCACAATCCCATTCAAGAGCAGACCAACATTACAGGGAGACAGAACAGGATCGCTGACGGGTGTGCACACTTCCAGCACCCCTTTCAGAAAAAGGTGGGAAACCGGTAAACAGAAACATTTCTAATTGTTGACATAAATAGTCATATATTAAAATTTGAGAGCACATAATGACAAAACCAAAGGTCGACAATTCAAGTTGTGAATGTGCTTTTATTTTGAAGGTTTCGCCCAGGATGTTTCAGCTACTGGCAGCAAAAAAAAATAAAAAATATTACCGGTACTTCATTTTTTTATTGTAACATTGCATGGTGAAAACAAGCTTGGTGGTACAGTAACTTTGTACATGGTGCTTATTAGTTTATGTCAATGTACTTGACAAAAAGTCCACTCATGTATGCGAGAGAAAAATAGAGAGGCACAATACAGGATTAAGGTGCATTTTTCAATCTAAAATGCTTTTAAAAACAATGGACATGAAATAATTTAAAAAATAAAAAGGACAAATAACATTCAAAAGTACACCTGAAGCTTTCATATTTAAACATGTCCCCATAAATACCATAATTAGGTCACAAACGGAATTGGTAATTAATTTTTTAAGGTATTTTACAGTTTTAAAAGCCTAAAGCTTAAAATTGCTCTCACTATAATTAATATTCAGGATGTACGTATGTGATCTGTGATCAGCAAGTTTGCCTTCTGGAAGCTAGGTTTTGATCCAACATTGTTTAAAAAAAAAAAATATATATATATACACTACCGTTCAAAAGTTTGGGGTCACCCAAACAATTTTGTGGAATAGCCTTCATTTCTAAGAACAAGAATAGACTGTCGAGTTTCAGATGAAAGTTCTCTTTTTCTGGCCATTTTGAGCGTTTAATTGACCCCACAAATGTGATGCTCCAGAAACTCAATCTGCTCAAAGGAAGGTCAGTTTTGTAGCTTCTGTAACAAGCTAAACTGTTTTCAGATGTGTGAACATGATTGCACAAGGGTTTTTTAATCATCAATTAGCCTTCTGAGCCAATGAGCAAACACATTGTACCATTAGAACACTGGGGTGATAGTAGCTGGAAATGGGCCTGTATACACCTATGTAGATATTGCACCAAAAACCAGACATTTGCAGCTAGAATAGTCATTTACCACATTAGCAATGTATAGAGTGTATTTCTTTAAAGTTAAGACTAGTGTAAAGTTATTTTTAGGGATGTCCGATAAATGCGTTAAAATGTAATATCGGAAATTATCTGTATCGGTTTTTTATTATCTGTATCGTTTTTTTTTTTTTTTTTTTTTTTTTTTTTTTTTTTTTATTAAATCAACATAAAAAAACACAAGATACACTTACAATTAGTGCACCAACCCAAAAAACCTCCCTCCCCCCATTTCTTTCTGTTATCAATATTCTGGTTCCTACATTATATATCAATATATATCAATACAGTCTGCAAGGGATACAGTCCGTAAGCACACATGATTGTGCGTGCTGCTGGTCCACTAATAGTACTAACCTTTAACAGTTAATTTTACTCATTTTCATTAATTACTAGTTTCTATGTAACTGTTTTTATATTGTTTTACTTTCTTTTTTATTCAAGAAAATGTTTTTAATTTAGTTATCTTATTTTTTTTTTTTTTTTAAAAAGTACCTTATCTTCACCATACATGGTTGTCCAAATTAGGCATAGTAATGTGTTAATTCCACGACTGCATATATCGGTTGATATCAGTATGGGTTGATATCGGTATCGGTAATTAAAGAGTTGGACAATATCGGAATATCGGATATCGGCAAAAAGCCATTATCGGACATCCCTAGTTATCTTCATTGAAAAGTACAGTGCTTTTCCTTCAAAAATAAGGACATTTCAATGTGACCCCAAACTTTTGAACGGTAGTGTATATATATATATATATATATATATATATATATATATATATATATATATATATATATATATATATATATATCAATTGTATCCATACTAGAAAAAGGAAATCATTGGATTCAAGAACGACATAATTTATATGAAGTTTAACACTTGTAATGATAAGGGCGTGAAACGTTATTCGAGTCGGTCTTCCCGTCTGTGACGTCATCGCCATCAGTCGGCAAAACAACAATGGCAGATAGCTACGGTGGCTGAAAAATATCGCAACAAATACAAACGCGACAAGACAGTATCATTAATTGCAACACAACAACTTTCAGCTACAGCACGTTTGCAAAAGCCACAGCAAACACAATGATATAAAAACAACTTTAAGCCACAAAACAACTTTAAGCCACATAATTGACAGCAGAGCAAGTTACGGCGTCGGAACAAATTCCTGAACATGTATGTTAGTATTATTGAAAACATTAAAAACAATTATTCATGACTTCACTTACTTTTCCAACTTCGTTCACTCCACCGTGTTCACCTTTTCGTCTTAGAAAGTCGCTGAACCGCCGAAACCTGTTGACTGTCACATCCCTTCTGTCACTTCCCTTCTGCATACGAGGTCAAGAGATGTATACATGCAAACCTACAAGGTGGCCCCAAACGAGTCAGAGCTTTTCTACCTGTCACACACACACACACACACAAACACCAGTGACCTGGAAAGCTACAGCCACAACGAGAGAGAAAGATTGTTTGACAAGTTAGCAAACAACAGATACGGCAATCATTTTTAATTCAATGTTAATTAATGAAGCAGAGTCATCAAACAACTGAGAAATGTGTTATCATTTTTTTACAACTAAGTACCAGTTGTTTGTTTCAGTGATTTTGTCATCATTTAAAAAAATAAATTAACATTCAAACAGATACTATATTCAGGGTCGCCTTATATTCAGATAAATACGGTAATTGAAACATAATAAATTATAATTACAATATCTCACAGCATTGAAGTGTACAAGCAGGCAAGTGTTATTGTGAGAGCCAATACAAATACTAGCAGGCTCAAAAATAATACATTTTAATACCTTTTCCTGAATTTTTTTCAATGAACTGAACACTACTATACTGTTGCAGTCTTAAAAGTGGGCAACTGGTTCCAAAATAGTCAAGTTCCGACACACTACAGCAGAGATGTCAAACTTATGGCCCGCGGTCCGGATCAGGCCCACGGACAGGTTTTATCCGGCACGCGTGATGAGTTTGCCAAGTATTAAAATGAGCTGCATTTGTTTTTTCTTAACGAAAGAAACTGCTGTTCTAAATGGGCCCCTCATTCAGCAACCGTTCTTAACAACAAATGTTGTTCTTAGGCCCACTTATGAAGTTTTTAAGGAGATTTTTGTATTCACCAATGTTTTCTTAGCTGGGATTTGTTCGTAGGTAAGAAATTAAATCTACAAGTGCTCCAGAACACTCTTAGGGTGGCCTATTTGTTCTTAAGTGTGACAAGTTCCCTTACTTATATTGTCTAATGTTAAATTATTAACATAGATAGATAGATAGCTATATATATATATATATATATATAGATACCGTAATTTCCGGACTATAAGCCGCTACTTTTTCCCCTCGTTCTGGTCCCTGCGGCTTATACAAAGGTGCGGCTTATTTACGGCCTGTTCTTCTCCGACACCGACGAAGAGGATTTCGGTGGTTTTAGTACGCAGGAGGAAGACGATGACACAATGATTAAAGACAGACTTTTCATATACCGGTAGGCTGGTTATTTTGATAACGTACAGGCGAGCACTTTGTATTACTTTGCACCGTTGTATTATTTGTACTCTGCACGAATGCTGTTCGGCTTGTCAAAGATGTGAAAGTTTGATTGAATGATTGAAAGATTTATTGTTAATAAATGGGACGCTTTGCGTTCCCAAACAGTCATCTCTGTCCCGACAATCCCCTCCGTGGTAGCAGGAACCCCTATATACTACGGTAATTACACATCAAAACCCTGCGGCTTATAGTCGGGTGCGGCTTATATATGGAGCAATCTGTATTTTCCCCTAAATTTAGCTGGTGCGGCTTATAGTCAGGTGCGGCTTATAGTCCGGAAATTACGGTAGATAGATGGATAGATAGATAGATAGATAGATAGATAGATAGATAGATAGATAGATAGATAGATAGATAGATAGATAGACAGATATAAATATAGAGATATATAGATAGATACATAGATAGATACCTTGTTGGGTACTGTGGCAAGGGGGGGAGAGCAGGCCTCGGCAGCTTTCCAAAGCCAAGCTTAGACCGGGCCTGTGGCAAGGAGAAGTGGCAACTGGTCCAAGAGGAGATCCGTGCAGAGGTGGAGGAAGAACGTTGCTGCCGGATGGTCAGCATGTCCAAACAAGGGGCGTGGACAAGGTGGGAGCATGCAGAACCTCGAAAACTCCCCTGGGCAGAGCTCTGGAGAGCTGAACCCACATGGAACTTAAAACCTGTTGTTTTATGACTTCTGCTTCAAACACATCATCATTTGGCACCCTCGCTGCCCTAAAATGTCTCTTGTCAAACACGAGAAAAGTGAACTTAAACCTTTTGAATAGTTTTTACCTCCGTTTATTACGGTTTGTTGAGTTAGCACTGACAAAAGAGGTATATAATACCTCGAAGAGTTTACATGTAGTGTTTTTTTGTTCAATCCCAGAAAGACTGTGACCTAAGGTTTAATCCTGGCTTTGTAGATACACTGAGACCAAGTCTTTTTTTGTTTTTTTGTCCTGTCCAGCTTCTCAGGCAAATCACAAAGTTGATGTAGATGCCCATATCGGCGGTTCAGATTTACTTTACAAAAGAGAAGTGTAGGATACTTCTCTTGTGGCCTTATTTGTATTTGACTTTATTAAATGTATTTATATTACCATTTGGTGCAGCCGGGCCGGAGCAGGAGGGGATAGATAGAGACTGATAGAGATAGACTAAGACCAAGTCTAAGCTCATTGTGTTTTTGAAATGGCACCAATTTCCTCAGAATTTACAACAAACTTGAAGTGTTTCTGTCCAGAGGATTAATTGTGAGTTGTACGTTTTTATATTGCGCTTGTTCTATTTTTAGCCAAAGTAAAACAAAGAAAACAACCTGGCGTTGTCTTTATTTTTAAGTTATCATGCCATGATTTTACCATTCCGGCCCACTTCGGAATAGATTTTCCTCCATGTGGCCTCTGAGCTGAAATGAGTTTGACACCCCTGCACTAGAGTGCTACATTTGTTGAATAATTGCTATTAAATCCTTGTGACAACAGGGGGTCCACACAGAAAAGGCTCAACCGGCTTTTAAATATTGTTCTCCGTTCAAGCTTATAATTAAGCAAGTATTATTTCTTCAATGGGGTAATTCTTACATGATTGACATCAATGTGATTTTTTTTATCCGGACACTGTGCCCAGCAGCTGACACATCCAGGCAACAAAGTTATGTTTGACTTCGCCATTTCTCGCAGAAGGAAGAGACGAGGTGGCAGCTTCTCTGACCGTCCGAGCTCTGCCGCCTGTAATTGGAGGCATTGGCGGCAGCGAGACAGCTGGGTTTTAATTGGACAGCAGCCAAGAAGTTGTGTGGATGGTGGTGTATGCCTCCCCTCCCCCTCTCCCCCCACCACCACCATCTCAATTACTCCCTGGGTGCAAGACTCCTTGTCGCCAGGCCTTACACACAACCTTAGTTTCTCTTTTAAACCTCCAAAAATGTGTGTGTGTGTTGTACAATACATTTGAGTTGCAGTCATCAATGTGACCGGGGTCCCCAAACTTTTTGACTCCGGGGCTGCATTGGGGTAAAACAATTTGGCTGGGGGCCGCGCTATATATATATATATATATATATATGTATATATATATATATATATATATATATATATATATATATATATATATATATATATATATATATATATATATATATATATATATATATATATACACTACCGTTCAAAAGTTTGGGGTCACCCAAACAATTTTGTGGAATAGCCTTCATTTCTAAAAACAAGAATAGACTGTTGAGTTTCAGATGAAAGTTCTCTTTTTCTGGCCATTTTGAGCGTTTAATTGAACCCACAAATGTGATGCTCCAGAAACTCAATCTGCTCAAATGAAGGTCAGTTTTTTAGCTTCTGTAACGAGCTAAACTGTTTTCAGATGTGTGAACATGATTGCACAAGGGTTTTCTAATCATCAATTAGCCTTCTGAGCCAATGAGCAAACACATTGTACCATTAGAACACTGGAGTGATAGTTGCTGGAAATGGGCCTCTATACACCTATGTAGATATTGCACCAAAAACCAGACATTTGCAGCTAGAATAGTCATTTACCACATTAGCAATGTATAGAGTGTATTTCTTTAAAGTTAAGACTAGTTTAAAGTTATCTTTATTGAAAAGTACAGTGCTTTTCCTTCAAAAATAAGGACATTTCAATGTGACCCCAAACTTTTGAACGGTAGTGTATATGTATATGTGTGTATAAATGTATATGTGTCTATATGTGTGTATATATATATATATATATATATATATATATATATATATATATATATATATATATATATATACATATATATATATGTATATGTGTATATATGTATATATATATGTGTATATGTGTGTATATATGTAAATGTGTCTATATGTGTGTGTGTATATATATATATATATATATATATATATATATATATATATATATATATATATATATATATATATATATATATATATATATATATATATATATATATATATATTATATTAAAATATAATATAATTTTTAGACAATATGATTTGCCTGAGTGGCTAGGAGACGGTAGACAATGGACTAGTAAGGACAAATTTAAAAAAAAAAAAATATATATATATATATATATATATATATATATATATATATATATATATATATATATATATATATATATATATTTTTTTTTTTTTTTTTTAACTTGGGCTTCCCGCGGGCCGGATTTTGGATGCTGGGGGACCGTATCCGGCCCGCGGGCCGTAGTTTGGGAACCCCTGGTCTACACGTTGAACTGCTAGACGGACAGGTGTGTGGAATGTTGGGATTTAGACTGCCTTTAAGGATTGCTCACAGAATATTCATGCACAAGAACGATTTTTCTCACTGGCACTCATTGAGGGCGGACGCTCCCCTTTCCTCTCCCTTATCTCTCCTGTTTCCTTTCTTTGTCTTGTCTTGTCTTGTCTTTCTGGTTGCCTCTTTTTGCACTGCTCTCCAAATCTAAACATTGGAACTAATTAACTGGCCTTAATGAAATTGACAAGATCTTGGATTTGGGGGAACCTGCTTGTCGTGACGGAGCGGTTGTTGCTGGACACACGACGGACTCCTGGGAGAAGGATGAGTGCCGCGTGCCTGGCGACCCTTTCAGTCGAGTACGTGAAGATATCCACCTATTCGGATTTATGACAACAGGAAATCTGCTGTTTGGAGTAAGCGTTGCTCTGGTTTGTCAACAAATTGGAAGTTGCTGGCAGTCTTCAAAGTGCCCCCAAGCTGCCACAAATAATTGGAGGATGAGGGAAGAACTGTGGACACTCTTGTGATTTGGATAACATCGGGCTGTCTGCCCCGCAGGATGAATTTGAGGACCAGTCAAAGAAAATTTAGAGTGAAAAGCTAATTTTATTTTCACTCGCATACAAAACATTCTAACTTGGATTGCTTCGAGACTCTCCTGAAGGACAGTGCAGCGAAAACACAAATGGACACGCACTTGTTGTTGTTGACTTTGGACTGACTAGCAACTGCACGACACCAAGGCCACGGAACAGAGACACGCGGCAGGCTTACACACACACATGCATCCACAAAAAATATACGCCACACCCCCCCATCCAACGCCCTTGACGCAAATCCCTTAGGGGTGATGGACGGCTGGGCAGCGCCTGAAGAGCTGCAGCCTTCCACCGTAGCCCCCACTCCCTCCTCTCTGTTGCTAGTCTTGAGATGGATGTTGTAATATGTATATGTGCTTTGCTACGGAGGTTTTTCCCCACTCCAGACTGGGCCCCCTTAGGAGCCCGGTCTAAATTGTATTTTTTTATTCATCCTTCCCCAGCGTTTACCTTTTCCCCATCTTTTACGGGGCGCCTTGTGGTGACCCATCAGCGTTCCTGTTTTGTAACCCTGTCCACTGTTTGTTTGGCTAATCTTGAACAGGTTTGTGCTGAAAACAAAGTTTTGTTGTACTTGTGCAATGACAATAAAGACCTACCTACCTCCCTACCTACCGATTAATATAGAAGACAGTATGCTCGCAATTACATATGAAATATGAAATCTGACTACGATCAAGTGTGAACAGGGAAGACGAAATAAGGCAAGCATTTTCTGTTCTTCAACAGTTTGTCAAGGACTTTGCTGAGTCACTGATTGAATCCATTTGGTCAAATCACTGGTCAGCACTACGCTCAGCTCACAAGTCATCAATAAAGAGACTGATACACTGACAACAGCTACCTTGTGAAACCCCCCCCCCCACTACAGTATAGGACAGGGGCGAGCAAACTACGGCCCGAAGGCCACATCCGGCCCATTGGTCCCTTTAATCCGGCCGGCCAAATAATAAAATAGAATTGAGCAATGTTTTGAGAATTGCCACAACACAACTGATACAAAAAAGAGTGATCGACAACAACAACACTGTTGCGCCTAAAAGAGAATGTAAATGTTAACCCTGTCCCCAAGTACCTGTGGAACTATTTCACCAGAGTAAGTGATGCTCACAGGTACTACACGAGAGGGAGTTCCTCAGAAATCGTCCCCCCCCAAATTCAAGACTCTCATGGGAAAAAATGCATTGTACTATTTTGCCACCACACAGTGGAATGCACTTGACCTTAAATTCAAACTTCCCTACTAAATTTGAAAACTGCCATAAAATAATGGCTCAGTTCAACCTCTACCTGATCTGAACCAAAATTGATCCCCAGCAACTTTCCGAAGCATCAAGCAGGTTTATATGTGGTTATAGTGTATATATATATTTTTTTTTTCTCGTTCTGTTTTGCACACTCTTGGAGTCAACATGTGCATAGTCATGTACATAGTGTCATGTACATAGTGTATATACCCCCCCACGCCCCCATTTTTTGTATATATTATTTTTCAAATCACCTGACTTGTATACGGTGTATATGTACATCATTTATCCATTTTTTTAACTATTTTTTTACATACATGTTACAGGTTATATATATTTTATTATTGAATGTATCAAATGTGATGAATATTTAATGGACCACAATACAAGCCTTTCGCCTTTTTGTGCCATTCATTTGCCTTTTTAAAGCATTACACGGATTAAATTCTTTAAGATGTCAATAAACCTCTCAATCAATCAATCCATCAAACCCTTTAATACCATGTGTCTTTCATGTATTGGTATGTTATTGTTGAAAATAGGTGTACTATGATTAAAATAGCCCATGTTTGAGAAGCCTAAACTTAGTTCCAACAGATGTGATAGGCTTTGAAATGCATCGTGTCTCAAATTTCAAAAGTGCGCCCACCCCTGGTATTGGAGTTGATAGAATTTGACAAAGTTCTTGCCCACACTTGATACGGATGTTGGTGACATGCGTGGACAACCTATGTAAGTAAATGTCTTTGTGTTGACACAAATAAATGTAACTGATTGAAAATTGAAAAGAGTGTCGGACTAAGTTTCTTCTACCTCTGATCAGAACTAACACGTGGATCGAGTGTGGGTTGCTGCAATCTGTCGCTGAACAGGAGAATTACCTTCGATTTAGACACAGTGATGGTAGACATGCACAACAACATTCCAAGATGGCGCCCACTGAATTATTTCCCAAGGACATGGTTTGCTTTCATTCTATTTGTGTCATTTTTCCTTAGTAAGTCATCGATTAAACTAACGTTTTTATGGTTAAGTTGTTGCTCTCATTTAAACCTGCAATATTTTTTTAAAGTAGCATATCTAAAGTTTAAACCTTCAAAAAGGTGTAAAAACCTGCACTGTTCATTGCAAAACAAAAAACATGAGCCTAATAATAATATTGAAGTTGATGCGTTGAGACAGAGGGAGGATTACTGCTTTATAGGTTAGTTGCTACAGGATGATTACAAATTTCATTCCCTTTGTAGTCTGCATTCTGTCCTTGTTTTTTTAACGCTTTGGCAGCATGACGGGAATAGTTAGCATGGTGCCGATATGCTAACGCCATGAGGCAGGTTGCAGATAAAACGTCTCTAATTGGCGACAAAACAAAAAGTGAGAGCCACTATAAAGTAATCCAGAAGCATGGAGGAAGCTATGCACTTACAAAAGCTAAACAGGCTGCACAATAACAAAAAAAAAACAACTAAATGCTGGAGAACAGCAAAGACTTACCACACATGGAAGGAAAAACATCCACATGGTACAATGTTCCAACAACATGAAGTCGCACCAGCTGAATCAAATAGGCAAGATAACAGCAAACTCAAAGCAGGTGCGAGGCGTCATGGCACAGAGGCAGGAGGGAAGTCCCTGCAGGTGAAAACACAATAAGAGCACCAGACAGGAACTGAAAGATCAAACAGATAAAATAAAATAAAATAAGATAAATAAATAAAAATTTTCTTGGATAAAAAAGAAAGTAAAACAATATAAAAATAATTACATAAAAAAATAGTAATTAAGGAAAATTTTAGTGGACCAGCAACACATGCAATCATGTGTGCTTCAGGGACTGTGTCCCTTGAAGTCTTGTCCATGTTGTGGGAACCAGAATATTGGTAGCAGAAAGAAACAACCCCTTTTGTGTGAGTGGGTGTGGATGAGTGTGAATGGGGGAGGGAGGTTTTTTTTGGGTTGATGCACTAGTTGAAAGTGTATTTTGTGTTTTTTGTATGTTGATTTAATAAAAAAAAAAAAAAAAAAAAAAAAGGAAAAAAAAAATAGATCAAACAGAAAAAACAAAACAAGACAGGTCATGACAGTTTTATTGCTATTGTGGATGTAAAAAAGGCAGTCACGTGATGTGTGGAGGGCTCTGTAATCCGTGGGGGGTCTCCATTTAGTGTGAAGAAGCTCATGTTCAATACCGAATAATTAGTAACAGGGTTCTTCAAATTTAATTTGATCACATATATAATAATAATAATAAAAATGTATCTTTCAAATTATGTTAAAAATATTATTTTGCACAAAAAAAGAAACATGTATTTCCATTATTGTATTATAGCACAAAACATGCATTCATTTCAAAAAGTAAAGCCTCAAAATATTTTTACATCAGTGATTTTTTGTGTTCTGTAAATAAATCCCACATCGGGCCCCAATTTAGCCCTGGTACTGAGCAGCCAGAACATATGGGTAAGCAGGTTTTACTGCTGTTCCTCATCACGACCAAAATCACCTCTCTCAGTTCTAATTACGCACTCTTTGATGATTGACAGTTCCGTGGTAAATCATCCACATGGTAGCCACCTTATTACAGCAGTTAGCTGCTAAAATATGGTGTAATGATCATAGCTTAAATGATTATGCACATTTTATGTATGTGGAAGTATGTAATGAATATACTTAGAGGTAATAAAGAGTGTTGCATAATGGTAGTGGGAGGAACTATCCATGGTGCTGAACACATCCCAAGCTGTTGGCTCTGTCCGAGGTTCTCAACTAAAACTTGTCTAACTTGTTTTATACAAACAGTGCTCAGTTATATTATCGCAACACTAATAATAATAACAATGGTTGTAAAAATACTACTTTTTAGGTAGCTACATATATGAAAAGGTATGTCAATTAATGCTATCTGATGTTAAGTGGAGCAGGACTGCATTTCATATTTATTATTAGAGTTTTTATTTGACATTATTACCCTTTTCTTTTGTGATGTTATGGGTTGAGAGCCTTGCATCTCCATATTTTGATACAAAAGATCCAAAATCTAACATTTATTATTAATTATTTGTTCAAAATGACTCAATCAAAACATGTTTTTCACACCGGCAAATGTTTCACTTTCCCAACTTGCACACAGTTGTAAAGATTAATTTAATCAATCCAATCCACTTTATTTATACAGCACATTTAAAGAACAAACATGTTTCCAAAGTGCTGCACAACAATATTAAAAACAGTATTAAAAACAGTATTAAAAACAATATTAAAAACAATAATCAAATATTATCCTTAGCTCCACCAATGACTGAATAAAAACAAAAAATAAAAAAATATAGAACCAATATAAAAACAATATATATATATATATAACAAAAAAAATGAATAAAAACACTTTTAAAGGGAAAAACCAATTAAAACAGTAAATAGAAATCAAAATATATAAAAAAAAATCAAAAAACATCACTACAAACATAAGTAAAATAACATCAAACTAGTGACAGACCACACAATTTCGAGGAAAGTGTGACAGTTCGTGTTAGTCCAGAACCCCAGGATGCCGAGACAGCAGGCAATTGCATGTAAAAAGCCCTCTTTATTAGGGAAAAGCAGGTAAACAAAAAAAACCGGGAGGTGCATGAACAGGACACGGGCGGTATGACGCGCAAAACAAGCAACTGTGGTTGAAAGAAAAGCATGAAGCACAGGGAAAACTATGCAGCATTGAAACACACACATCGCAATGATCCAGTCCAGTCCAGAGAACAGCTCAGAGAACAGAGCTGGCACAAAAAAGCATGCTGATTGCCAGCGCTCAGACATGAGAAGTAGTAGAGGCAAACAGGTAGTGGAAAACCAAAATAAGAGTGCTGGACAGGAAATAATACCGAAGTAAACTAAGTTGAAACCTTAACGTGAGAGCCTGACAGCAAGAGGAAGGTGTTTACATTCACCTACTGGTGTTTTATAGGTATTGATTACATATTAGGTTAGAATTTGTGTATTTACATTAGCACTTACTTCCATTTATAATTCTATGGTTATCATGACACTTTTCCTATTTGTAGTATATTAAAAAAAAACCTGACAAGTTCCAAAAGCTGAAATATCCTGACATTTCCCAATGTCTCGAATGATAAAGGTTAGAAATGATTTTGGTTGAACTCCACATTGCAAAGTGGAACATCCCTAAAATAGGATGTTCAATTTTGCAGGTTGGTGGCCAGCTTTTAAAAGTGAAACTTCCCATTTTAAAGGCCTTTAGAATGAACATTTGTCCCCTTTGCAAACGTTCCATAATAACTAGCTATTAACACAGAGGGCAGTTTTAGGAATCTATGGTCAAGGCAAACGTTAACAATGACATATAAAAATAACCTTGGCCTGAACTCATTTACAAAAAGTTAACGGCTATTAAGCACTCTAAGAGCCACATTGTAAAGATTGCCAATGTCAGCTGGGATCAGCTCCAGCTCCCTGCAACCAGAGGCGAGTGTGTGATTGTGAGAGCCTCATTTCATTGGGCACCAACAAGCTTTAATCCCCTTTTCATAACACTGCACTTCTCATTGCTTCACTTTCTTTCTTTTTTTTTTCTTTCTCCTCAATTTTTTTTTACTGCCTGAGCTGTGCTGTTATTGCAAAAGGCTTCGGCGAGCTTAATTGGGCTATTTGGTCGTAATATACACACATTCTATGGAACCATTGTGGCCTGGCTGTGAAAATGTCTTTTCCACACACAAAAACTACACTTTTAGCTTTTATTTTATGCACTGCTGGGAAAACGCATACAATGTGTGTTTTAGCTCGTCTACTGCAGTTAAAAAAAACTGTACTTAAGATACTGCAAAGTACAGTACTTGCCTTTTCATCAGAATGTGGGAAATTTGGACTTCTTTCACCTCAACTTTTATTTGATCTTTTTTAGGAAAACAAACTAAATTCAGTTCTAGTAGATCAAAATATGCTAGAAATTGTTTAATCAGATTAATCACATTTATGCATTTTGATTATTCATGACTAATCGGCGTAAATTGCTTGCATTTATAATTTAAATTCACTTGAAAAAAGACGCAAATGTAATTGTATTGGCAGAGTTTGCCATACATGAGCATTTGTGGTCCATATTGATTGAGCGATTAATCCGTCTATTAATTATGATTAATGCAATAGTATGTCGTGATTAATCGCATGAGTGAGAGCGTTACTGTTGGTAAAAAGATAAATGCTGTAGTTTTTCATGCAGATGAGAAGTATTGGGTGATCATTTGATACCATAAAACAATATTTACCAAAAATAATAAGTAATTATTGTTCAATAAATGAGTGTGAAATGTCAATTTTTTGGAGAAAAAACGTTTTTAAATTATCATTGGTGATGTATTGGTCAACAATCAATATTATAAGTAATATACCAAAAATATTAGATAAGACATCTTTTTTCTTTTTTTTTTTGAATTTGACCATTTTTGAATTTGTTTATTCCAATTTGAATTAATATTGGCGTAATAAATACACAATACAATAATTAATTATTACTAATTATTATTATGAGTTAAATACAAGTAAAAAATAAAAAATGGTCAAACATGAACAACATAAGGCATTATTACTCATCAATGACAATATATAATACAGTATATTATACAGGTCATAAAGTAATATCATAATTCCTTATTTTTAATTGAAATTTCTAGATAAAAAACAACAACAATATATTTATATTATTATTGTTGTAATATAACAACAATATAATAAATAATAATTATTCACCAAAAAAAATAAAATAAAAATATGTTATTTTTTGATTTGTTAAATAGAATTAAAAAATAATAAATAACTAATATTCTGTTGTACTTGATGAAGCCATATAACATAAATACTCAACTGGATAATACACAAAATGCTGAGTGATGCAAATGCCCCCGAGGATGAACAGTGGACACCCGTTTTAAATATTATTCCAAAAATATGTAGATTTTGTAATTAGTGTGGACTTTTTGGGCAAAAGCTCACAAAATCCCATGAGAATACATTGTCTATTATCACCACGCCATCCTTTTGACCTTACATCCCCGATGGCATCCAATTTTCAGGCTTGAAGTGTATGAGGCTGACATTTGCACTTAATGAGGCCACCATGTGCCACTTTGCCTCCTCACAACTTTTCTTGGGCTGAAGGGGTTGAGAGTGGCCGACAAAAATGGAAAATATCTTGGTAGGACATGGCCGAGTGCACGTACTCGGGCGCAGATAAACACGCTGTAAGCTGAATTGTTGTTCCACCGTCTCCTCGGCTCGCCTCACACGTCCCTGTATTTAAAGCGTTGTTTAATGATGCATGCCATTTGCTTTAAGCTGTTTAAGCCTGGAATATCCTTGATAGGGACGAGCGAATGCATTTCTCCAGGTAGTAAGGATTGGTGACAGTTAATTAGTAAGCTGGATGACATCTCCAATGACAAGGAAAGAAGGGGATACACCTATAAATGCACCACGGGTTGTTTCAACGTTGCACATAATGGAGAGAAACTCGGTAGATTTTGTTTCCATTGCTGGATAAAAAACATAATTTTTCCCTTTACATTTTGCAGCCAAATGCCAGGAAGCTAAAAAGAAGATTGCTCATTTAAGAGCTCATTTGACACACTGAGAGTTTCCTCATTTAAAGCCTTAACTTGGGGCCACCGATTGGTGCTTATAAGGGAGCAAATGAGATTATTCAAGTACTCCATTAAAGCCTTCATCTGCCTCCGTGAATACACAGGAAGTAAAAGCTCTGCTCTTTTTGCAGCCGCCCGTACTTTTTTATTACGGGATGTGCAAAACCACAGCCTGATGGGAGTCATAATGCAACCCTGATGATGCTGATACCAGTGGACGCACTTCACCCTAAAGCACCGATTTATCTCCTAGGAACTCAACATTTCTTTGGACCAGAGGGAGGGAAAGCTCTCGGGTGCGGGGTGGAAAAGAAGATGGGTATCCTTAATTGGCAGATGTTTGGAATTTTCTGGGTCAGGAGCGGTTAACCTCCTCAGTGGAATTACTTTGTGGTTAACCCGAGTTAACCCCCCGTCCTGTATGTCGCCGTCACTACTCGGATGGGAAGAGATAGGAGTGGGGTAAGGTTAAACAGTTTTTCTTGACCAAATATCGGATTCTCAGCTGTTATTGGTATGGGCCGCAGCAGTACTCAGTTGTAATACACTTTTCCACCACCTGTAGCAGTAATGACAATACCAATCAAACAAAAGAAGACTGGAGCTAAAGTCATAGAGAAATGTCTTAAGTGCAAAAAGTATGACTAAAGTGGTGAAGCTGTATTCTCATTTGCTCTTTATTGTTATTGATAGTTTATTTAAGAAACATATTTATTTTATAGTTTACTTCAGGGATGTCCAAAGTGCGGCCCGGGGGCCATTTGCGGCCCACAGGTCATTTTTTAATGGCCCCACGGCCCATTTTAAAATACGATTAAAAAAATAAAAAAAGTGGTATGAAAGACCAAACAGGTGAAATGTAACAATAAAATGTTGAAATGTTTACTCTAATAACACAAAGCTGCCATGCGGGCTGTTTCTTTCTTTAAGAAATAATAATTGAATCAAAATCAATGTTATTATAAATTATTGACCTATCCAAGGCTCCAATTACGTCACATTAAATATTGCGCTTTGAGATATTTTTTTGGGAAAATGTTGCATATTTTGTGTTTGCCATATAAAAAATTTAGCTTTTTTTTTTTTTTTTTAAAGAAGGGCCTAAAACGAACAAACAAAAAACATAAACAACAATACAAGGTATAATTGACGGTTAGGTCTGAAGTTGATCTCGAGATTATTGTGTTACAAGTAAACAGTAAAAAAAAATGTATAATTTATTTTTTAACACTTTAATGAGTCGGACCCTTTTGGTTCCCCAATAATTTTAGTGTGATTTGTTTTTAAGTGTCATTGCTCAAAAAATAATAATGAAATAAAATCAATGGTGTTATGAGTTATTGACCTTTTTTTGAGGCTCCAATTATTATATAATCTGAAATATTCATCTTAAAAATTTTATTGGGTGAAAATATTGCATATTTTGTGTTTTTTCCATAAAAAAACAGGGTTTTCTTTGACAAAAAGAGCATATGACTTAAATCTTTAAAAATGTTATATTCACAGATAGACCTAATGTTGATCTAGAGATAATAATACTGAATAATGACACATTTTAAATATTTTTTGGACCAAAACCCTTTGGGGTCCCCGGGATCAAGCCTGAGTGAAAGCCTTAATGTATATTTTTTATACATATATTGTATTGGTTTTTAAAATAAAAAAATATCAAAATGGCCCTCGCTTGCTTTGATTTTTCAGTGTGCGGCCCTCGGTGGAAAAATTTTGGACACCCCTGGTTTACTTATTTCAGCACAACATAACTAGTGTGTGAATGTGAATGTTGTCTATCTCTGTTGGGTGGCGACTCGTCCAGGGTGTAGCCCTCCTTCCAGCGTCTCCTCATCCGGAAACAACAACAAGGCTGTGAAAAACTCTTTAATAACTAAAGTTCCTTGGGTGATTAATTTAAACTCACTACACCGGTATGTTTTAGCGCTTTCATGGCAAGTTTACTGACAGATATAAGTAAGAACTTTACACTACTTTATATTAGAAATGGCAACCACGCAGGATGAATGCCCCATTCCAAGAAGGTGGTGAAAAACAAGAACCTTATCGACTACGGTGTCGGCAGGATTTATGATTTAAAATTTATGCAGATCCCAAATAAAGATCAGCCGGTACCAGAAGGTAAGAAAAGTTACTTTTGCATAATATTACGAAACAAAACGCCAGATAATATGCCTTACCTTATACACACAACATAATAATACTCAAATGTTTAATGTGCCACCAATCCATCAAGCGGTGCGGCTTCATAGCTTACCAAAGTCGTACTAAAACATTTTAATTGATTTTTGAGTGCCGTGTGTAATGTTTTATAATTTGAATGGAACATATAACATGTTGGTGTTGTTTACTTGAGTCATAGGACGTTCACAGTTCTACACGTGGTGACGCTTCTAGACCGTTTTTTTCTAGAATTCTAGCTTTTTTGATGATCTTGCTGATCTGCTGTTTTTGTGTTTTTTGCTCCTCGACTTACCCCTGTTTTTCCTCTGCCTTCAGTTCGCGACCTACAGTGTGTGCATGCCTCAGCCTGCTCTCCTTGACCACAAAAGTCAAGAACTACAAGCGCCCTCTTTTCCCTCTTGCTTTTTCAATAATAACCCCTGGACTTTGATTCATTTTTGCATTTGGGTCCACCAGTTATACCAATCGTGACAGATTGTCCCTGTAGAGAGCCCGGGATTGAACTCAGGACCTTCGTATTGTGAGGCACATGCACTAAACCCTGGGCCACCGTGCTGCCCGGGAGCAAAAATGTGCTTTGCAAATAACTGTTTGTCAAAATCTGTGCAAATTCTTCACCAAAAAAACATCATTACATGTTATGTAGACCAACATCAAGTGTTTTAAACCTCTTTAAACTTTGTTTTCATTTTTTTGTTTTATATAGTTTCACTTTCATATATTTGTTATATTTTATTAAAATCCCATTTTTTACAGTCTATTTTTTTTTCTTTCGGGTTCAGATATTCTATGATCAGATTTTTTTTTTTTTACTTTAGGCCAAAATTTAGCCTGTACTTTGTTGTGATTGTGATTTTGCAGCAACTCTTTGAAAAATTTGAGGAAAAATGTTGCCATTATTTGAGGCTCATTGTCTTTTGGGGCGGCGTGGCGCGGTTGGTAGAGTGGCCGTGCCAGCAACCTGAGGGTTCCTGGTTCAATCCTCACCTTCTACCAACTTCGTCACGGCCGTTGTGTCCTTGAGCAAGACACTTCACCCTTGCTCCTGATGGTTAGGGCCTTGCGTGGCAGCTCCCGCCATCAGTGTGTGAATGGGTGAATGTGGAAATAGTGTCAAAGCGGTTTGAGTACCTTGAAAGTAGAAAAGCGCTATACAAGTATAACCCATTTACCATATTGCCATCATATTGCAGTCTACACATTCTCTTGTGTGTGACTGACATCTACTGGTCACACTTATCATTACACCATGTACCAAAAAAAATTGCTTCGAGGTGGGTAAGCAAAACCTGAATTATTCCGTACGTTAGGCGCACCGGGTTATAAGGCGCACTGTCAAGTTTTGAGAAAAAATACAATATTTTAAGTGCGCTTTATAGTCTGGAAAATACGGTAATTAAGTTAGATGTAATTATAGATTATGATTAAAATCAAGAGTAACATTACTAATATTTGAGTGGGCCCTAGGTCCCTCTGTAGTGGAAAAGTTGGGCCCCGAGGTCAAAACGGTTAAAACCCCCTAGGGTTGAGGGCTATTAAGCAGAGACACACGGTCTGGGTCTTTTCCAGGCAGCCTTGAGGTTCTAGTAGTGTCTTTTGGAGGTCACTCTCTCTCTCTTATTTTATTAAAACGTGTCATTCATTTGGAATCAATACTCCTGTAATGGAAATTGGTTTAAAAAAAATAAACAACATCATGAAGTCTTTTAAACAGTCAGTCCCTCCAGGAATTCGCAATGTTCACCTCAGTTCAAGTGTGAAATCTAAACGGACCTGAAAGGTATGGACCAGCTCTTCAATCAGAAAGACATTGGCAAATCACAAAAAAACACATTGTCCTCAAAATACAATAACACGGCAACTCTGTAAAAAGCTGTTTCTGGACAAATGTTTTAACATAATATTATGGACATGTTATGGAACTGTAGAAAAAAAAAATTCTTAGCTAATTGATATTTGTTTGGCGACTCAGTTTCATTGGTAGCCATAAAGGATCGGTACCGAATTCGATACTTTTATAGGCACCAACCAAATTCCGTCGGCACTACGAGGTATCGATTCACGTAAGATCAAACGATGCCATATTTTGATACCATTGTTACTTGTGACGTCCCGTCCGGTTGCACTCTATACACTGGGTCAACACTTGGTGAGTAAACAAGCACCCACACAGCACTTAGAGCGGACTCAGCCAAACTATTCCTGTAAGTCAGGGTTGTCAAACTTACGGCCCGAACAGGTTTAACGCGGCCCGCAACATGAGTGTGCCAAGTATAAAAATGGGCTGCAATTTTTTAATGAAATAAACTGCTGTTCTAAATGTGTCCACTGGATGTCGCGATAGCAATTCAAGTTTAAAGTTGACTTTAAGTGCCCTCTGGATTAGCTTTAAGAAGAAATCCGCTGTTTCTGTTGTGGTTGGCAGCAAATGGCGTCAGACTGATGCAGTAACGACACAAAATACCTTATTTCATTGTAAATTATCCACTCAAAATGTAAAATAATTCAACATGACCATCATCTTTGAGTTCCGTGTAACGCTCCCACTTGGTTGACCGCGCTGAACTCTGTTGTAAAATGCGTGTTTCTACAATTGTTGTTTCTTCTATTTTATTTTTATGCTTAAATCTACCATGTTCACATTGGTTAAAGGCCTACTGAAATTATTTTTTTTTATTTAAACGAGAATAGCAGGTCCATTCTATGTGTCATACTTGATCATTTCGCGATATTGCCATATTTTTGCTGAAAGGATTTAGTAGAGAAAATCGACGATAAAGTTTGCAACTTTTGCTCGCTGATAAAAAAAACCTTGCCCCTACCGGAAGTAGCGTGACGTCACAAGCGGTAGTCCTGCTCACAATTCCCCGTTGTTTACAATGGAGCGAGAGATATTAGGAGCGAGAAAGTGACGATTACCCCATTAATTTGAGCGAGGATGAAAGATTCGTGGATGAGGAACGTTAGAGTGACGGACTAGAATGCAGTTCAAGAGATATCTTTTTTCGTTCTGACCGTAACTTAGGTACAAGCTGGCTCATTGGAATCCACACTCTCTCCTTTTTATATTGTGGATCACGGATTTGTATTTTAAACCACCTCGGATACCATATACTCGAGAGTCGAGAAGGCGAAATGGACATTAACAGTGACTTTTATCTCCACGACAATACATCGACGAAGCTCTTTAGCATGAGCTAACGTGATAGCATCGGTCTCAGATGCAGATAGAAACAAAATAAATAAATCCCTGACTGGAAGGATAGACAGAAGATCAACAATACTACTATCAGGAGACACCGAACCAAACACTGGACATGTAAATACACGGTTAATGTGTATTTACCTAGCAATGCTGTTGCTAACGACGCTAACTTAACAACGGGACCTCGTCAGAGCTATGATAAAAACATTAGCGCTCCACCTACGCCAGCCAGCCCTCCTCTGCTCATCAACACCCGTGCTCACCTGCGTTCCAGCGATCGACGATGCGGTCGGCGGCCCGGAGACGTAGGAAGTCAAGGTGAGTTCGCCGCTAGCGCGTCTGCTATCCAACAAAGTCCTCCTTGTTGTGTTGCTACAGCCAGCCGCATACACCGATCCCACCTACAACGTTCTTCTTTGCAGCCTCCATTGTTCATTAAACAAATTGCAGTGGAATTTTGTCGAAGAAAACAGAGCTCTGTGTATTGTGTCCAAAAGGGTCCAAACACTTCCGTGGACCTCACGACGTCACGTGCATACGTAATCCTCCAAAGGGGTTTTGAACCGGAAGTTCCCCGGGAAATTTAAAATTGCACTTTATAAGTTAACCCGGCCGTATTGGCATGTGTTGCAATGTTAAGATTTCATCATTGATATATAAACTATCAGACTGTGTGGTCGGTAGTAGTGGCTTTCAGTAGGCCTTTAAGTTTGTAGTTATGTTACCTTGATTTCGGCTATCATTTTGAGAATTATTTAGTTCATATTATAACTGTAATATATATATCTGTGTCTCCCCCAAACTACTGTGACTAATTCTTGCAGCAAAGTACCGTAGTCCTTGGCAGCAGCTCCAAATGTGATGTAGTCGGCTTTAAAGAGACAGAACCACACAGCCTCTCCTGCCATGTAGAGTTAAACTATTTATCTCCCCGACACTCCTGGTGCCACATCTCCTGACGGAGACGGATCTCTGGAGAAAAACAGATCCAAAGCCTTGGTCTGACAGCAGAGTTGCCATCAGACCGAGACTCGACCAGGGATGTGGAAATCGTGTTTCATTTTACATTACAGATGTTTTACGACTGGGTTGCCTTTCCAAGTAAATTTAAAAACTTGAGTTCAAGCTTGTAACACCAGCCAAGGCTTGAGGCTTGGGGAGTACAAATGGAGGGCTTATCGGCCGCTTGCATCCGGCTGGCTCTACATAAAGCTGGACAGTGGCATCGGGCCAGCAGAAACACTTTCTACGGCCCAAATGCACTCTGGGAAATGTGTTTCCCGAAATATGCTGTTTAAAATGGATTCATTTGCATCACTAAACACATACTTGGTTTCTCCTAAATATCACACAACATGACATCCATGTATAGGGAGGATTCTTCTCTAATCCTATCCAAGACATATATTGAAATGGAGTAAATGCTACGTTTCGGTGTGGCGTTGTTGGCCTGAACCCCAAGCTGCAGAGACGGCAGGCAAGTGGGATAACGTAGGTAACACACACAAAAAAAATGCACAAATAGCAAAGGCTGGCATGAAAAAAAGCATCCTGACTGGCAACCAGGGACAAGTTGCCAATCAGAGACAGGCGAGGTATAGCCAGCGTCCGGACAAGCAAAGTGGCAGAGGCAAACAAGAAGTGGAAAAATAGAAATAATAGCACTTAAAGGGGAAATTATACAGAAACTCAGGAAACTAAAAATAAAGTCCGAACTGTCATGCGCAATCATAAAAGTAGAGATCATTTAGTTGGTGTTATATTAAATTAGCCACATTTCTTGAACCTATGATGTATGTATTACACGATAATTCAGTTCAGTTCATTTTATTTCGAACATGCATACAGTACAATGTAATGCAGACCTGGGCAAATTAAGGCCCGGGGGCCACATGCGGCCTGTTAAGCTTTTCAATCTGGCCCGCAGGACATTCCCAAATATTTTTTTTAGATTTTTAAGATGGAAACTGTAGCTGCCATTATGATGTTTTCAAATGACCGTAAGTCTCGAACTATACAAAGTATTTCAACGGTTGGAATCTGCACTTTTGCATGCATTACTAGTTACTATGGTAATCTAATTAGTTACTATGGTCATCTCATTAGTTACTTTGGTCATCTAAATCAGTGGTCCCCAACCTTTTTGTAGCTGCGGACCAGTCAACACTTGAAAATTTGTCCCACGGACCGGGGGGGTGGGGTGAAATTTAAAAAAAAAAAAAAAAAAAAAATAGTTTTTTTTTTCATAAAGAAATACAATCATGTGTGCTTACAGACTGTATTTCTGCAGACTGTATTGATCTATATTGATATATACTGTATATATTGTGTTTTTAATGTTGATTTAATTATTTTTTATTTTTTTATTTTCTTGTGCGGCCCGGTACCAATCGGTCCGCGGCCCGGCCCGGTGGTTGGGGACCACTGATATAAATCACAGCAGCTCAGACAAGGCACCAAGCAGTGTGGGTGGGGAGTGTTTCCACAGAGTGTTTCCAGAGCGGCCAGCCTGGAATGCGGGTGTCAGGGACATACGCTGAAGGAGATTTTTACAACAAAGTTCTGCAAGAAAATTGATATTATATCAGATCGTAGGTGGGGTTTTTTTTACCCTTCGCGTTCATATTTCGCTGTTTGTTGCATTTTTGTTGCGTTTCCGCTTGATTGTAAAATATGTGGATGAAGAGGAGGGTGTGACGTTGTCAATATTCAGTGTTTTATCGTTCATAGTTAATATTGCAAACCCCACATTCTTTATTTTCATGCATATTCTGGGTGTCTCATTCAGTAAAAAAGTTTAGAATTCCATTCCGTTTTTTCATAACGTTTTTTAGCATTCAATCAGACATTATGGTGAGGTTTTGTATTATTGTTCCTAAAAAAATAGATATACCGGCCCCCAGGCACTTTGTTTCCGTCTAAATTTGGCCCCCGAGTCAAAATAATTGCCCAGGCCTGATGTAATGCATCACATATTTCTAGTTGTTTTTATTACAGCACGTCCAAAAAGGTGTATGAAGAAGCATCACATTACAATTCTCATAAGATTAGTTATAATGATTGCACTCCAAGTGTTCTGACCTATTTAATGCATTAGATTGCACCGACATCATACAGTTTACATCTGAAAAAACTCCAATGTAATGTCCAGTCAACACATTTATCTTTTGTTTTCGTGAATCTCAACTCATCCAAAAATAGATTAAAAAAAAATAAAAAATCATACTGTATTTCTTTGTTACTTTCAGGTTTGGGTGTTGTTGGTCTGGGTCCCCAGTATACAGAGACAGCAAGCAAAGTGCAAGTACAATCCCTTTTCTTAGGGATAACAATACAGAAATAGTGCAGCACGGAAGTGCACAGGAAGCAGAGGGAAAGCTATTTAGCACTTTGAGTTCAAGGCAAAATGATCCAGCCCAGTCCAGAGACGTAAAAAGCATCCAGGTGAGTGAGCCGGCGCTCAGACAAGAGAACTGATGGAAGTAAACAGGAAATGGAAACAAAAATATGAGCGCTGGACAAGACATAATACGAAAACCAAAGAATCTGAGGATAAAATCCAAATTGTCATGTGAGACCATGACATTTCTTAGTTTCATTGATCACCATTTTAATAAATTAGTGTTGATTCTCCTTTTTCCTTGCCAACAACTTATGAGACACTTTTTTTCCCGTAAGTCTCTCCAGGACACTGGTGTGCGTGAGTGACAGGAAATAAAGCTCTGATACCGAATATAAGACAACTTATTTCTTTTTCACATTTCTTTCGAGGGAAAAACAAAACAGTGTCTCATTTGTAAATCAAAATTTGCAAAACTTTGTATCGTGTAAAGAACTACATAAAAACTTACTTTTGTTAAACATTATATGCACAGTCTACCTAATCAAATTCCTTGCGTGCTAAACATACTTGACCAAAAAAGATTATTTGGATTGTACTTTTTTTTGAAGAAACACTTATTTTACAAAAGTGAAAAACTATTTCTTCTTTCTTTCTGGTTTTCTGGTATTTGGTCATTTGATACATTTGTTGCACCTGATAGAACGTTAAAGTTAAAGTTAAAGTACCACTGATAGTCACACACACACACTAGGTGTGGTGAAATTACCCCCTGCATTTGAAGTGCTCAAAACTAAGGCTCAACCTTTCAAAATGCACTAGCTCGATGCTAATTTACATGGGGTATTCCATATACATGCTACTGATGAGCATACTGTATGCGATTTTACATGGGGATTTCAACAACTTTAACTTTGGTAATCAATACTCCAACTAAGGGGTACGTAACAATCAAACAGCAAGTGTGTAATAACTTAGTACGGTACAAATGACAAAACTGGCACATTCAACTTAATGGCAAAGACTATTTCCTGACACCAGAAACACACCGAAGATAAACTAAAATGAATGCAAGCTGGCAAATGAGACCCAAAAGTGGAAGAAAACTAGATATAACAACTGGACATGAAAGTTCTCATAATCAGCTCAGCGTTATATGTTAAAAAATGTATTTTAATATTAAACAATTATCGGTAGCATTGAGTACCACATGAACACACAAAAACACAGACAATTGGTACCGTAGAAAACCATCAAATTTCATGGTAATTTGTCACAACATCATTACTATTTACAAAACCCAAAAGCAGTGAAGTTGGCACGTTGCGTATCTCTTAAATAAAAACAGAATACAATGATTTGCAAATCCTTTTCAACTTATATTCAATTGAATAGACTGCAAAGACAAGATATTTAATGTTCCAACTGAGAAACTTTTTTTACTAACTTAGAATTTATTGGCAGCAACACATTGAAAAAGAGTTGTCACAAGGGCATGTTCACCACTGTGTTACATGGCCTTTCCTTTTAACAACACTCAGTAAACGTTTGGGAACTGAGGAGACACATTTTTGAAGCTTTTCAGGTGGAATTCTTTCCCATTCTTGCTTGATGTACAGCTTGAGTTGTTCAACAGTCCGGGGGTCTCCGTTGTGGTATTTTAGGCTTCATATTGCGCCACATATTTTCAATGGGAGACAGGTCTGGACTACAGGCAGGCCAGTCTAGTACCCGCACTCTTTTACTATGAAGCCACGCTGTTGTAACACGTGGCTTGGCATTGTCTTGCTGAAATAAGCAGGGGCATCCATGATAACGTTGCTTGGATAACAACATGTGTTGCTCCTTTCAGCATTAATGGCGCCTTCACAGATGTGTAAGTTACCCATGCCTTGGACACTAATACACCCCCATACCATCACACATGCTGGCTTTTCAACTTTGCGCCTATAACAATCCGAATGATTCTTGACCTCTGTGGTCCGGAAGACACAACGTCCACAGTTTCCAAAAAAAAATTGAAATGTGGACTCGTCAGACCACAGAACACTTTTCCACTTTGCATCAGTCCATCTTAGATGAGCACGGGCCCAGCGAAGTCGGCGGCGTTTCTGGGTGTTGTTGATAAATGGCTTTCGCTCTGCATAGTAGAGTTTTAACTTGCACTTACAGATGTAGCGACAAACTGTAGTTACTGACAGTGGTTTACTGAAGTGTTCCTGAGCCCATGTGGTGATATCCTTTACACACCGATGTCACTTTTTGATGCAGTTCCGCCTAAGGGATTGAAGGTCTGTAAAATAATCGCTTACGTGCAGGGATTTTTCAAGATCCTCTGAACCTTTTGATTATGTTAGACCGCAGATGGTGAAATACCTCAATTCCTTGCAATAGCTCGTTGAGAATTGTTGTTCTTAAACTGTTCGACAATTTGCTCACGCATTTGTTCACAAAGTGGCGACCCTCGCCCCATCCTTGGAAGCTGCTTTTATACCCAATCCCGGCACCCACCTGTTCCCATTTAGCCTGTTCACCTGTGGGATGTTCCAAATAAGTGTTTGATGAGCATCCCTCAACTTTCTCAGTCTTTTTTTGCCACTTGTGCCAGCTTTTTTGAAACATGTTGCAGGCATCAAATTCCAAATGGGCTAATATTTGCAAAAAAACAACAACGTTTTCCAGTTTGAACGTTAAATATCTTGTCTTTGCAGTCTATTCAATTGAATATAGGTTGAAAAGGATTTGCAAATCATTGTATTCTGTTTTTATTTACCATTTACACAACGTACCAACTTCACTGGTTTTGGGTTTTATAGGTAACTGACCGGTTTCTGTGAATTTAGCTTACCAAATTTTGCATATACTGTTCAATAAGGACTATTGTTCATCTTACCTTTACCCAAGTACATTGTATTTGTTAAAAGGTCAGACCTCGGTCACATGTACCTCCAATATTGACATTCAGCCTCCCTAGGGGAAATAAAACGTGAAATCCTCCGGGGGTTCTTACAGCCTTACCAGGGACACAAGAGGCCCCACATTGGGAGCTTCAATCCACCTGCAAAGCTTGTAAAAGCCATCCATCCCTCCCTTGCCTCTTCTGAACGATTTCCCTGTTAATGTCTAATACAGCACGGACAGTTCATTATTTACTCCGTATGAATTAAGGTCAAATAAAATTGATTAAACACACCCGACTCAGCGCTCTGCCCTTTTAGATGTGCATCCGCTCCGGACTAAAAGATATCGACGAGGCGAGTGTGCGCTCCTCTGTCAAGCTTGTGGCAAAAGGCAGGCAGGAAAATAAAGTGTTGACAGGGAGCCGAGGAGAGTCGGCAGCTGTTCAATCTTGATGATTAAATCAGCAACGTGTGCGCCGAAAATATGCATGCAGGAGTTTTTTAAGAATTGGTTTTGGGGCTGGAATCTCTTAAGGCTTCTTTTTTTTTATTCTTCAAATTATCCAAGACTGCGTTGACCTCTTAATCTCAAGGCCAGGGTGTACCACCTTTTTAACTCTTTTATTTTATTTTATTTATTTTTTTTAAATCCATTTTTTATTATCTGTTTTCTGTTCCCATTTTGATGGCTTGGTAGGGCTCCTGGGCAGTATCAAGCAGCTTTTAGTTGAGAAAAGAAAGTCTGAAAAAAAGTTTGTCAGTTTGTCTTTTAATTAAAGGCCTACTGAAACCCACTACTATCGACCACGCAGTCTGATAGTTTATATATCAATGATGAAATCTTAACATTGCAACACATGACAATACGGCCGGGTTAACTTATAAAGTGCAATTTTAAATTTCCAGCTAAACTTCCGGTTGAAAACGTCTATGTATGATGACGTATGCGCGTGACGTCAATCATTGAAACGGAAGTATTGGTACTCCATTGAATCCAATACAAAAAAGCTCTGTTTTCATCTCAAAATTCCACAGTATTCTGGACATCTGTGTTGGTGAATCTTTTGCAATTTGTTTAATGAACAATGAAGACTGCAAAGAAGAAAGTTGTAGGTGGGATCGGTGTATTAGCGGCTGGCTGTAGCAACACAACCAGGAGGACTTTGACTTGGATAGCAGACGCGCTAGCAGACGCGCTAGCCGACGCTAGCCGCCGCTAGCCGCCGACCGCACGGATGATCGGGTGAAGTCCTTCGTCCTTCCGTCGATCGCTGGAACGCAGGTGAGCACGGGTGTTGATGACCAGATGAGGGCTGGTGAAGGTGGAGCGCTAATGTTTTTATCATAGCTCTGTGAGGTCCCGTTGCTATGTTAGCTTCAATGGCGTCGTTAGCAACAGCATTGTTAAGCTTCGCCAAGCTGGGAATTATTAACCGTGTATTTACATGTCCATGGTTTAATAGTATTGTTGATCTTCTGTCTATCCTTCCAGTCAGGGATCTATTTATTTTGTTTCTATCTGCATTTGAGCCCGATGCTATCACATTAGCTCAGCTAAATAGCTTCGCCGATGTATTGTCGTGGAGATAAAAGTCACTGTGAATGTCCATTTCGCGTTCTCGACTCTCATTTTCAAGAGGATATAGTATCCGAGGTGGTTTAAAATACAAATCCGTGATCCACAATAGAAAAGGGAGAAAGTGTGGAATCCAATGAGCCAGCTTGTACCTAAGTTACGGTCAGAGCGAAAAAAGATACGTCCTGCACTGCACTGTAGTCCTTCACTCTCACGTTCCTCATCCACAAATCTTTCATCCTCGCTCAAATTAATGGGGTAATCGTCGCTTTCTCTGTCCGAATCGCTCTCGCTGCTGGTGTAAACAATGGGGAAATGTGAGGAGTCCTTCCTCCGGTGACGTCACGCTACTTCCGGTACAGGCAAGGCTTTTTTTCATCAGCGACCAAAAGTTGCGACCTTTATCGTCGATGTTCTCTACTAAATCCTTTCAGCAAAAATATGGCAATATCGCGAAATGATCAAGTATGACACATAGAATGGATCTGCTATCCCCGTTTGAATTAAAAAAAATCATTTCAGTAGGCCTTTAACTAGAAAAGCACTCTAAGAGTGCAGACCTCCGCCAGGCCCTAGCTCCCATTAGTAAAGAAAATCACACACAGAGACACACAGGAAACACAGAGACGCTAATGCATGCTTTTATTACAAACCGTATAAATTATTGTAACGCTTTGCTTCCTAAAAAAGGTTATTGCACCTTTACAAATATGGGGAAATAACTACAAAAGCACACTTCATTCATTACCGGTGTTACCAAAAATATGAGTTAAAATAATACATAATGTTTAATATAGAGAACATTCAAACCCTTTATTCATTGAATCAAAAATACTGATATTCCACGACATAGTGAATTTGCAAACAGCTAAAATTATGCACAAAGCCAACTACAATCTGCTACCCGAGAATATACAACAATTCTTCTCAACTAAAGAGGAGAAACATAATCTTAAAGAAAAATGCAATTTAAAACATTTGTACGCACGTACAACACTTAAGACCTTCAGTATATCTGTATGTGGAATTAAATTATGGAATGGATTAACCAAAGAAATCACACAATGTACTTTATTTATCTTACCATATGAAATATAACTAACTTCACCCAATATCATTTATTTATTTTTAATGTCATTAGTTATGGAGTATATTGTGGATAAATTAAATTAAATACATGCAAATACACTACCGTTCAAAAGTTTGGGGTCACATTGAAATGTCCTTATTTTTTAAGGAAAAGCACTGTACTTTTCAATGAAGATAACTTTAAACTAGTCTTAACTTTAAAGAAATACACTCTATACATTGCTAATGTGGTAAATGACTATTCTAGCTGCAAATGTCTGGTTTTTGGTGCAATATCTACATAGGTGTATAGAGGCCCATTTCCAGCAACTATCACTCCAGTGTTCTAATGGTACAATGTGTTTGCTCATTGGCTCAGAAGGCTAATTGATGATTAGAAAACCCTTGTGCAATCATGTTCACACATCTGAAAACAGTTTAGCTCGTTACGGAAGCTACAAAACTGACCTTCCTTTGAGCAGATTGAGTTTCTGGAGCATCACATTTGTGGGGTCAATTAAACGCTCAAAATGGCCAGAAAAAGAGAACTTTCATCTGAAACTCGACAGTCTATTCTTGTTCTTAGAAATGAAGGCTATTCCACAAAATTGTTTGGGTGACCCCAAACGTTTGAACGGTAGTGTATATATATATATATATATATATATATATATATATATATATATATATATATATATATATATATATATATATATATATATATATATATATATATATATATATATATATATATATATATATAAATAACCATTGTTGTGGGTTGACTCCGCCGTTGGGGTATTCTTTCGTGAGATATGGCGTCAGGGGATAAGCTGGTTCACCCAAAATAAAAACAGGGTTCGGCTCTTCATCTTCCGGCAGTTGTTTGAGACACGAGGGGATGGTTCCATCTTTAAGCTGCGCGCGAATGGCGGAGTTAGCGAAGATGTGGGCATCACGCACGATGCCTGGCTATTTCACAGTCACTGTTATGTATGCAGGAGGAGTAGTGACGGCACAGTTCCACAAGAGGGCAATGTTGTTTGATGTATTTATTATATATATTGTGACAGTCACATCCATAAAGCAATATTTGTAGCCACACACTGCCTGTATCATATACATAGGAGGAAGGGACGAAGTTTTTCGGTAAATAGAATCACAGCTGCGAAAGTTCTCCTGCTGTCTGAGATGTGTTGTATCCGAAATAGCTGCGATCGCCCGTTTCCTTCACTTAAGGTATTCATGTGATATTTCCACAAGTGTCTGTACATTGAGAAGAAGGAGAAACACTGGCATGTCTGGATGACTCGACTCCATCTTTTTAGCTTCGGTTGTTATGAAGCTGGCTGTGGCGCGGTCTTTCTGGCGTCACTACCTGTGTCGAGCGCGGTCTTTCTGGCATCACTTCCTCTCCGAACTCACTTTGTGAACGATCAATGAGTCCATACAAAGCTAAGTGCCGGAGATTCAATAAATATACGGCGGACTTACCCGGGTAAAAATTTGTCCGAGGAGGGGGACCTTAAAGACCTACTGAAACCCACTACTACCGACCACGCAGTCTGATAGTTTATATATCAATGATGAAATCTTAACATTGCAACACATACCAATACGGCCGGGTTAGATTAGTAAAGTGCAATTTTAAATTTCTCGCTAAACTTCCGGTTGAAAACGTCTATGTATGATGACGTATGCGTGTAACGTCAATCGTTGAACCGGAAGTATTGGTGCACCATTGAATCCAATACAAAAAGCTCTGTTTTCATCTCAAAATTCCACAGTATTCTGGACATCTGTGTTGGTGAATCTTTTGCAATTTGTTTAATGAACAATGAAGACTGCAAAGAAGAAAGTTGTAGTTGGGATCGGTGTATTAGTGGCGGACTACAGCAACACAACCAGGAGGACTTTGAGATGGATAGCAGACGCGCTAGCCACCGACTTCACCTTGACTTCCTCCGTCTCCGGGCCGCCGACCGCATCTATGATCGGGTGAAGTCCTTCGTCGCTCCGTCGATCGCTGGAACGCAGGTGAGCACGGGTGTTGATGAGCAGATGAGGGCTGGCGTAGGTGAATAGCTAATGTTTTTAGCATAGCTCTGTGAGGTCCTGTTGCTAAGTTAGCTTCAATGGCGTCGTTAGCAACAGCATTGTTAAGCTTCGCCAGCCTGGAAAGCATTAACCGTGTAGTTACATGTCCATGGTTTAATAGTATTGTTGATTTTCTGTCTATCCTTCCAGTCAGGGGTTTATTTATTTTGTTTTTATCTGCATTTAAGCCCGATGTGCTATCACGTTAGCTCCGTAGTTAAAGTGCTTCGCCGATGTATTGTCGTGGAGATAAAAGTCACTGTGAATGTCCATTTCGCGTTCTCGACTCTCATTTTCAAGAGGATATAGTATCCGAGGTGGTTTAAAATACAGATCCATGATCCACAATAGAAAAAGGAGAAAGTGTGGAATCCAATGAGCCAGCTTGTACCTAAGTTACGGTCAGAGCGAAAAAAGATACGTCCTGCACTACACTCTAGTCTTTCACTCTCACGTTCCTCACGTTCCTCATCCACGCATCTTTCATCCTCGCTCAAATTAATGGGGTAATCGTCGCTTTCTCGGTCCGAATCGCTCTCCCTGCATTGTAAACAATGGGGAAATGTGAGGAGCCTTTCAACCTGTGACGTCACGCTACTTCCGGTACAGACAAGGCTTTTTTTTATCAGCGACCAAAAGTTGCGTACTTTATCGTCGATATTCTCTACTAAATCCTTTCAGCAAAAATATGGCAATATCGCAAAATGATCAAGTATGACACATACAATGGATCTGCTATCCCCGTTTAAATAAAAAAAATATTTCAGTAGGCCTTTAAACGCTGCTTTACTGTGGCTGAAACGGGGCTTAGGCTAAATAATTATTTGTTTAAGGGGTTAAACGACTTAGTGTAGACATGGCCTTAAAGTTGGCAAAACAACACAGGAACAGTAATGATGTGGCTGTAGAATAACTGGAGGTGTCCTATTTGTAGGGTTCTTTTTTATATTTAGGTCAATGCAACCATTTCAACCGTAAAACTGTTTCGGAATCGGAACAATTCGGCGTCAGTGAACGGATTGAGTTCCACCAAAGGGAAGTGAGGCCCTCCTGTGGTACGTTAAAATTCAATCAGCGCCGGCCTCCACGGTCAGCATATCACCTTGAAGACACACAACGAGCATGCGGTTTTCCTAAGACCGATATTTGGGATGGTGTCATGTGGGCTGACAGAGGTGTGAAATCCGAAGCCTCTGCCCTGGTCACACTTGAAACCTGCCCATTAACGTCCAGTCAGTCACAGACAAAAGACTCGCAGCAGGGATGGACCGACCTCCACAATTACTGCACAACCCCACCAGCTACAACAGGTACCGTAGAGTTAATGAGGTTTTTAAAAGCGGCCAACTTCACTCTGAAATGTAAAGAGAAGATTTATTCACCCATGAAACCAAAATAAATGAGGCCATGAAATTACGAATCCACACAGCTCACACCCTAACTTCCATGCATGCATCCACTTACTCTGTATGTACGTGAGCTTATATTTATATTGATCCCTTTACAAGATGTGTCCCATCTTCGGAGTTGCTGGGAGAATTCTCCAAGAAATGAACTGGAACAAGAGGTCGATTTAAAGTGAAAGCCTTTAATCTCGAGTAAATGCAAAGAGGAACTTCTTGAATGGGAAATGTATGATACAGAATTTCTCATCTTAAACCCTAATTAAAATCAATTGGAACCTTTTAAAGCTCTTCACAAACACCACGAGCCTTTTGAAGTTGTATGCTGATGTAACCTTGGAATATGAGTTTCAGGCTGATGGTACAGTAGCCAGCTCATAATAAGTATTGTTTCATCTCCTTTAGTGGTCAATAATGCTGCTGGGCCAGCCAGGACACCTCTCATCCAGCCCAGTATTGTCTAAATAAGCACAATGTAAAATGCCAATTAATGAGTGACAGGGCGCTTCATATGAAATGTTACCGTAAACATATTGCTAACCTGTTCCCCTGGCATTCACATCACCCCTTATTGCCCTCAGCGTGAGTGCTGAGCTAGTAAATAGTCGTACGAGGAACAAATCCTGGTCGGGATGACAGGAAGATATGATTATGGTTAGGGATGTGCACTGCCGATAATAGCAATGTGGTTGATATCAAATATTAGTTCCACATTTGAAGTTGAATTGCTGAAATGAATTGACTTTTGCATGATATTCTAATTGTTGGAGTTTTACCTGTACATGTTTTAAATTCCAACCTGTGAAATGGTGACGTTACCATTTCTTATGATGTGATGTGAACATGTCTGTGATGGGATTTATTGCTGTACATTTATTACTGTGTATATTTATCCCGTTGCATACCTTAGCAGAGGTTAACAAACTGCACAATTTCTCGGTCTTTATTTTAGGCATTCCTTTGTTAGCTAGGATAGGTAATTTTGTTTCCAACATGTCAAAAATTGCGATTTTTAACAACCACTTTAATGTAAACTTAATGTAATTGAAATGCAGATTATTTTGACAAGCGACATGTTTTTTTCTGGATGTACTGTATATGTATATACCTACTTTATACAACAACAGGTAGCGAATTTATGGATGCTCTGATCACAATGTGATGACACTTACGTGTGCGTGTTTATTTATTTTTTATTCAAGCACTTTACTTCATAAGGAATTATACAATGGGTTAGTTTAAGGGTCCCCAAACTTTTTGACTCGGGGCCGCATTGGGTTAAAACAATTTGCATTTGTAGACAATATGATTTTCCTGAGCGGCTAGGAGACACCGAGAGTAACAAGCGGTAGAAAATGGATTAATAAAGACAGATAAAAATACAAATAAAAAAAATTTAATAAAAAAAAAAAATTAAAAAAAAAAAAAAAAAAAAAAAAATATATATATATATATATATATATATATATATATATATATATATATATATATGTATGTGTGGGAAAAATTACAAGACTATTTCATCTCTACAGGCCTGTTTCATGAGGGGTTTCCCTCAATCATCAGGAGATTGAATCTCCTGATGATTGAGGGAAACACCTCATGAAACAGGCCTGTAGAGATGAAATAGTCTTGTGATTTTTCCCACACATACATATTACGCACGGTATCGAGCACTATTTTTTTGGATAATCTAATTAAGACATATATATATATATATATATATATATATATATATATATATATATATATATATATATATATATATATATATATATATATATATATATATATATATATATATATATATATATATATATATATTTCTTGGTGAGGATTATGAGACATTTTTCATCTAAATGGGAATATATGAACATCCTATCAGTAGTCATCCCAATGACAGCAGACATTGTACAGTAAGTGATGCTTGATTATGTTTGTTGGCTCTCATACAGTCTGCAGTGATTAATAATCAGTGACGAAGAAAAAAAAAAGCAAACGTGATGCGTTTTTGAAATTAGTCTGCCGCGTTTGCTTCAATTTGATCAAAATATGTAAATATGAAATGTTATTATCAATGTGCCCTTTACTGCATAACATAAATACTTAACTACATCATGACCCCTAACTCTAACCCCTAACCTCAATGGAGGTGTTTGGATGTTTTTTTAAGGGCTTCGTAGGCGGAATTGCATGGCTCCCATATATAGGCTCCATTGTAAGCTGACTTTTGATCGCATGTATTTAATATTTAGACAGCAAAAAAAAATAACATCCTTGGTCATCATGTCTTTCGTGAACGATAGTCGAAATTAAAATGAAAAAGTGCAGTTCACCTTTAAGTCTTTTGCATTTTTCCGAACAAAACACAGTCATTAAAATCATTGATGCAAATTATTCTCCTCTAACTTGGTCCGTCCCATTTTGAGCGAGTCAATTTGAGTGGAGAAGTCCTTACTTTCCTCATATTCCCAATATTTGGAAATGCATGCAGGTTGGCTTCCTCTTTAGTTGCATTGCTACCACCTGCAGCAATGCATCTGGGAGAAATCTTGGATCATTATTTCAAATCAGCACAAAATGAACATGGTTATGTGCTATCAAAACACAAACTACACAATATGAAATTGCCTCCAGTCTACTGTAAGTGACGTCAGCAGGCTGATGCAGGCCTGCCCACATTTTCAAGCTAAAAGTGGGCCTTTTTTAAAAAAAAATGTGCTGAAACCTGTTAGAAAAAACCCTATAATGTCTATTTTGAAGGTTATTTGACATGTAGACATAACTTCTAGGTACAGAACTATGAAATAAGCGCCAATGTTTTCAGGATTAGGAAGGCCCCTTTAATGCAGGGGTTCCTAACCTTCTGACAATTTTTTCCACTAAATAGGGGCCCGAGGCCCATTCAAATTGTATCACTGAATTAATAATTTTACAATGATTTAATTATTTTTATCCTAATCACATTAACTGCATTTGCATAGCACTTTAAATGTAGCACAAAGTAGCTAACCTACTTAGAGTTTACTACCTTGTCAAATGACATTCAGCTATGTGCTACTCACTAGGATTATTATGTATTTAACACATCAACCTTAGGCTTAGGTCAGGCTGATTACAAACATAGGTACTCATAAATAACTGATGAAAAAAAAAATATATACAATTATGTTGTGCTGAAATAAATACAATAAAAAATGGATGTGTTTCTTAACTAAACTGTCAAAAAAATTAAACTAAAAAAAATAAAATAAACTAAAATAAACTAAATTAAAAACAAATATATAGATTTTTTTAAAGTAAAATAACGCAGTGCAAAAATGGATAACAATACAAATTCAAAAAATAAATAATATACATGTTTCCTACATAAAATGTCAATAAAATTGTCAAAATAATTGTATCTAAGTTATCACAAAACGTTGTGTTGCCATGAGTTTCCGGCGAGAAGACAAAAGCTGCCTTTGATCCTACCAAGAAGAAGGCTTGTAAAATCCCACTGTGTAGGATGGGAAGCAACATGAAGGTGTTCTGTTTCTTTGATGTATTGTAATCCACAGAAAGATTCTGTCTTGACCCAAGAACTACAAAGCGGAGAGGAAGCAGGACAAGACTCCCCTCCAGGAAACCTTTTCTCTGAACTTTTTTACGACCTTTTCTTTGAACTCTTTTGTGAAAAGGCAGCGGCTGTTTACGACCCCCTTCCTTTAGAAACAGCTGTTGCCATGTAATCAGGGAAAGTACAAATAAAAGAGGAGGCGTACAATCTTTCGTCAGAGCGTGGAACACTGTACAATGGTACAGGTGTACCCGTTTCTCCTCATTGAGCCAAATTGAATTCTGTCTCTTTTTAATTCCTTGTTTCTTGTCTTGTTTAATAGGTGTCATTAGTGTTTGAACCTGACAAAAATGTAAGTGCAAATGAAAATACAGCTTTATCACTCCAGTCATCATTTTTGCGCTTAACACATTTTTCTATGACTTTAGCTACAGACTTTGATATATTGTCAATACTGCCAAATACGGACCAGAGCTGAGAAACAAATATTTATTGGCGGCCCTCTCGGGGGCACTTGCAGCCCAATGAAGGGCCACTGCTTTAAGGTAACACGCAGTATTTCTGTAACCGTGTTGGAGTGTAAGAAATAATGACTTAAAGTACCTGTTACCATACAAATGTGCTGTCAATATTCCAAACCCTGGTTATCAAATAGTTTGTGTTAAGACCATTTGAAAAGCCCAACAGAACATTTGTCATTCATATGTAGGGACTGCATCAGTGCATGTAGTCTTATGAAAAGCATCTGCCATCCACGTCACAGGGGTGCGGTGATAAAAATATGTCTCTTCACTTTGTCCACCTGCCTCACATTTCAAAGCCGAAGCGTGTTTCTTTCACCTTTCACTTGGAAGCAGCCATTAGTAATGTCTTCTTCCTGTCAGCTTGATGATGATGTGTGCAGCCCCCATTCAGAGTGAATTACAGAGACCCCATGGTGGCTGAGTGTATGATGTGGAAAGGAAGCTGTGTGTGACTCACCTTTTATTGAAATAACTTTCTACCTTCCGACAACACACGAAGGTAATAATTTTAGATGAAATGCATCGCTGCGTTAAAACAACCCGACCAAACTAAATACAATGCTAATCAATCTTTACCACGATATTTCATCTCATCTCCTGAACTTACAGGCGGAAAATGACGGCGCACATTAAAAATACTCGAAACACGTGACTCCCTCACCTCATTCCCCTTGACGCCCCCTTTTCTCTTGGAAAGGTTACGACTCTAGAAGTACAAAGACATCACACGGCTGGTGACTCTGCCATCGGATCTTGTGCATCCGTCAGCAAAGATCAACCTCGGGAAGACGGCAAAGTTAACACATAAATATTATTCAAAGCTCATTTTTTATCTGTCTGGTCTGTACATCAGAGGGTGTTGCATAAACATTAAATCAATCAATCAAAGTAATGGCAGATCAACTGGTCTAAAAGGGGGATCTACTTAAAGGCTATAGTATATAAATGAGTTTTAAGATGGGACTTAAATGCTTCTACTGAGGTAGCATCTCTAACTGTTACAGGGAGGGCATTCCAGAGTACTGGAGCCCGAATAGAAAACGCTCTATAGCCCGCAGACTTTTTTGGGGCTCTGGGAATCACTAATACAGTGGTTCTCAAACTTTTTTTGTCATCCCCCACTTTGGACAAGGGGGAGTTTTCAAGACCCACCTGCCCCCATCGCCCCAACAGAACGCTAATGCCAAGCTTAACATTTTCAAATTTATTGAACATCAAGTAACATCAAGCTGTATACATTCAAATTCACTAACATAAAATAACATCAAGTTCAATAATAAATAAAATAACTGTGCAACTGTCGTATAACTTGCATCAAGTTCAATATCAAATAAAATAACTTGCATCAAGTTCAATAATAAATAAAAGAAAGGTGTTATAACTTGCATCAAGTTCAATAATAAATCAAATAAAAGTGTTATAACTTGCATCAAATTCAATAATAAATCAAATAAAAGTGTTATAACTTGCATCAAGTTCAATAATAAATCATATACATGTGTTATAACTTGCATCAAGTTAAATAATAAATCAAATACAAGTGTTATAACTTGCATCAAGTTCAATAATAAATAAAAAAAAGTCTTATAACTTGCATCAAGTTCAATAATAAATCATATAAATGTGTTATAACTTGCATCAAGTTAAATAATAAATCAAATAAAAGTGTTATAACTTGCATCAAGTTCAATAATAAATCAAAAAAAGTGTTATAACTTGCATCAAGTTCAATAATAAATCAAATAAAAGTGTTATAACTTGCATCAAGTTCAATAATAAATCAAATAAAAGTGTTATAACTTGCATCAAGTTCAATAATAAATCAAATAAATGTGTTATAACTTGCATCAAGTTCAATAATAAATAAAAAAAGTGTTATAACTTGCATTAAGTTCAATAATAAATCAAATAAAAGTGTTATAACTTGCATCAAGTTCAATAATAAATCAAATAAAAGTGTTATAACTTGCATCAAGTTCAATAATAAATCAAATAAATGTGTTATAACTTGCATCAAGTTCAATAATACATAAAAAAAGTCTTATAACTTGCATCAAGTTCAATAATAAATCATATAAATGTGTTATAACTTGCATCAAGTTCAATAATAAATCAAATAAAAGTGTTATAACTTGCATCAAGTTCAATAATAAATCAAAAAAAGTGTTATAACTTGCATCAAGTTCAATAATAAATCAAATAAAAGTGTTATAACTTGCATCAAGTTCAATAATAAATCAAATAAAAGTGTTATAACTTGCATCAAGTTCAATAATACATCAAATAAAAGTGTTATAACTTGCATCAAGTTCAATAATAAATCAAATAAAAGTGTTATAACTTGCATCAAGTTCAATAATAAATCATATAAATGTGTTATAACTTGCATAAAGTTAAATAATAAATCAAATACAAGTGTTATAACTTGCATCAAGTTCAATAATAAATCAAATAAAAGTGTTATAACTTGCACCAAGTTCAATAATAAATCAAATAAATGTGTTATAACTTGCATCAAGTTCAATAATAAATCAAATAAAAGTGTTATAACTTGCATCAAGTTCAATAATAAATCAAATAAATGTGTTATAACTTGCATCAAGCTAAATAATAAATCAAATAAAAGTGTTATAACTTGCATCAAGTTCAATAATAAATCAAATAAATGTGTTATAACTTGCATCAAGTTCAATAATAAATCAAATAAAAGTGTTATAACTTGCATCAAGTTCAATAATAAATCATATAAATGTGTTATAACTTGCATAAAGTTAAATAATAAATCAAATACAAGTGTTATAACTTGCATCAAGTTCAATAATAAATAAATAAAAAGTCTTATAACTTGCATCAAGTTCAATAATAAATCATATAAATGTGTTATAACTTGCATCAAGTTAAATAATAAATCAAATACAAGTGTTATAACTTGCATCAAGTTCAATAATAAATCAAATAAAAGTGTTATAACTTGCATCAAGTTCAATAATAAATAAAAAAAAGTGTTATAACTTGCATCAAGTTCAATAATAAATCAAATAAAAGTGTTATAACTTGCATCAAGTTCAATAATAAATCAAATAAAAGTGTTATAACTTGCATCAAGTTCAATAATAAATCAAATAAATGTGTTATAACTTGCATCAAGTTCAATAATAAATCAAATAAAAGTGTTATAACTTGCATCAAGTTCAATAATAAATCATATAAATGTGTTATAACTTGCATAAAGTTAAATAATAAATCAAATGCAAGTGTTATAACTTGCATCAAGTTCAATAATAAATAAATAAAAAGTCTTATAACTTGCATCAAGTTCAATAATAAATCATATACATGTGTTATAACTTGCATCAAGTTCAATAATAAATCAAATAAAAGTGTTATAACTTGCATCAAGTTCAATAATAAATCAAAAAAAGTGTTATAACTTGCATCAAGTTCAATAATAAATCAAATAAAAGTGTTATAACTTGCATCAAGTTCAATAATAAATCAAATAAAAGTGTTATAACTTGCATCAAGTTCAATAATAAATCAAATAAATGTGTTATAACTTGCATCAAGTTCAATAATAAATCAAATAAAAGTGTTATAACTTGCATCAAGTTCAATAACAAATCAAATAACTTGCATCAAGTTCAATAATAAATAGAAATAAAAGTGCCACTTTGCAATCTTTGCAAAAAAAAAAGGAGGAGCTAATGCATTTTGGCAAGACAGGGCAAGTGAACATGAGTTTTACAGTACTCCAGCATTAGTGGCTGCAATGAGCCTGTTTTGCATCGCACAACTTTTCAAATCGGGGTTGCAGGCTTGACACTGCTACTCTTAAAACCTCATTGAGTTCGGGGCTGAGCTGCCTTGACGCGAGTGCTTCCCAGTGAATGACACACAGTGTGTCCAATGCGCATTTGGCGCAACCCTCTTTATTAGAGCCTGCAGCCCGTTTCTTGACTTTGCCATGGTCTGTGCGCCATCAGAGCAAAAGCCCACACAGTTTTCCCATTTAAGGTCGTGTTCTTTGAGGAAACTGTCCATTATATTGAACAGCTCATCAGCATTGGCTCTATTTTTTATGTATTTGCAAAACAGCAAATCCTCGCACAGTGACTCGCCATTCACAAAGTTTCCGCTTAGCCCCGCCCCCATTAGTTCCTGTTCCTATGTCTGTCAAACTTTCGCTCCTACCTAGAAATTTAAAGCCTACAGGAAAAATAAGTAATTTACATTTATTTATATAGCGGATTTCACAGACAGAATCACAAAGTGATTTACAGTGTGTATAGAAAATGAAAGCATAGTAAAAAAAAATATCTAAGAATATAATTGAAAAAAAAAATAATAATAAAGTAAAATTTCCTCCCGTTCCTCGCGCCACACCTGTCATGTCTCTATTCCCCACCAGTGGGGCGCGCCCCACACTTTGAGAAACGCTGCACTAATAAGTCGGAGTTCTTTGAACGCAGATTTCTTGCCGGGACATATGGTACAATACAATCAGCAAGATAGGCTGGAGCTAGACCGTGTAGTATTTTATACGTAAGTAGTAAAACCTTAAAGTCACATCTTAAGTGCACAGGAAACCAGTGCAGGTATAATATGATTAAACTTTCTTGTTCTTGTCAAAAGTCTAGCAGCCGCATTTTGTACCAACTGTAATCTTTTAATGCTAGACATAGGGAGACCGGAAAATAATACATTACGGTAATCGAGACGAGACGTAACGAATGCATGAATAATGATCTCAGCGTCGCTAGTGGACAAAATGGAACACATTTTAGAGATATAACGGAGATGAAATAAATAACATTGCACATCAGAAGCTTCTATCTTACATTGAGACGGAGCAGCTCCATACCATTCACAGCCGGTGAGATGCATGTGTGATGATCCGTTCCCCGGATCATGTTTTGTTTTAGTTTGATTCCCTTGGTTCTGTTTTCAGCACCCCTGGGTTTGTGTTTCTTAGTTGCCATGGGTGCTGATTATTTTCACCTGCCTCTGATTAGTGTTTGAGACGCTCACCCGCTCCCTGGCACTAATCAGGAAGCTATCGGCACGCTTTTCTGTCAATTTGTATTATGGACTGATTTATGGAAAATAAATAATTGTCCTACCTGCACTTTGCCTCTGGAGTTCCATCTGCATCTTGAGCAAAACGATCCGCGCATTACCACGCGACCACCCAACCGTAACAGCATGGATACATCAAATTATTTAAATTACAGTTAAATCTGGCAGTTATAAATTCTTACTCGTGAATAATTCAAAATGTTAGTTTTTTTACTTTGCTTAGCTATACTGCATGGAAATAATGTTTAATCTACTACCACTGACAGAGCTAAATAACAATGGACCTCTTTTGACCCTTTTTGTTTGTATGTCGTAATAATTAAACAATGACCCCTGACAGTGTCACACCTCAAAGCGAGATTTAACAGATTTGATAGATCCATAATGTATTTTGTAAAATTGCAAAGACTGTTTATTACCCTTCAGAATGGTGCCACATTTTTAAGGAACATGCATTCGTGAGATAAGCAGCTGAGCTGAATATATTCGTTAAGCCCATGAAAAAAATGCCAGATTTTCTTTACCATTACCAAGCATGTTATAGTGCTGTTTCTATTGTTATTATTGTTGTTATTTTGAACTTGTGTTACACCGCAGGTGCTGTCAGTCAGGTGTTACGTTCGGCAGTGAGTCCAGATTTCACCTACAGCAGTTGGTTCATCAGGTCAAAGGAGAACTGCACTTTTTGGGGGAGTTTTGCCCATCGTTCACGATTCTAGTCTACTTTTTATGTGCGTCGAAAAATAATGAACAACTGGTGATGAGAGTCATCTGTTCTGCTTATAAAGCACTCTTAAAAAAACATCCAAAAACAGTTAACAACACTCCATTTCCATTATTAACCAAGCTATGGCAACATTGTTATTGTAAGAGCTAACGCAGAGGAACTACTTTTAGTATTAAAGCGCTTTTCTCACAGAGACACAGCTTCCTCAGCCTCTAGTAAGAGGTAAGCTAACTAAAGAGCTACTGCTGTTGCTGAATCGCCTTTGAGTTTGAAAAAGTCAACGCTAAATCAAGTTCAATAATAAATCAAATAAAAGTGTTATAACTTGCATCAAGTTCAATAATAAATCAAATACAACTGTTATAACTTGCATCAAGTTCAATAATAAATCAAATAAAAGTGTTATAACTTGCACCAAGTTCAATAATAAATCAAATAAATGTGTTATAACTTGCATCAAGTTCAATAATAAATCAAATAAAAGTGTTATAACTTGCATCAAGTTCAATAATAAATCAAATAAATGTGTTATAACTTGCATCAAGCTAAATAATAAATCAAATAAAAGTGTTATAACGTGCATCAAGTTCAATAATAAATCAAATAAAAGTGTTATAACTTGCATGAAGTTCAATAATAAATAAAAAAAAGTGTTATAACTTGCATCAAGTTCAATAATAAATCAAATAAAAGTGTTATAACTTGCATCAAGTTCAATAATAAATCAAATAACTTGCATCAAGTTCAATAATAAATAAAAATAAAAGTGCCACTTTGCAATCTTTGCAAAAAAAAAAGGAGGAGCTAATGCATTTTGGCAAGACAGGGCAAGTGAACATGAGTTTTACAGTACTCCAGCATTAGTGGCTGCAATGAGCCTGTTTTGCACTGCACAACTTTTCAAATCGGGGTTGCAGGCTTGACACTGCTACTCTTAAAACCTCATTGAGTTCGGGGCTGAGCTGCCTTGACGCGAGTGCTTCCCAGTGAATGACACACAGTGTGTCCAATGCGCATTTGGCGCAACCCTCTTTATTAGAGCCTGCAGCCCGTTTCTTGACTTTGCCATGGTCTGTGCGCCATCAGAGCAAAAGCCCACACAGTTTTCCCATTTAAGGTCGTGTTCTTTGAGGAAACTGTCCATTATATTGAACAGCTCATCAGCATTGGCTCTATTTTTTATGTATTTGCAAAACAGCAAATCCTCGCACAGTGACTCGCCATTCACAAAGTTTCCGCTTAGCCCCGCCCCCATTAGTTACTGTTCCTATGTCTGTCAAACTTTCGCTCCTACCTAGAAATTTAAAGCCTACAGGAAAAATAAGTAATTTACATTTATTTATATAGCGGATTTCACAGACAGAATCACAAAGTGATTTACAGTGTGTATAGAAAATGAAAGCATAGTAAAAAAAAATATCTAAGAATATAATTGAAAAAAATAATAATAATAAAGTAAAATTTCCTCACGTTCCTCGCGCCACACCTGTCATGTCTCTATTCCCCACCAGTGGGGCGCGCCCCGCACTTTGAGAAACGCTGCACTAATAAGTCGGAGTTCTTTGAACGCAGATTTCTTGCCGGGACATATGGTACAATACAATCAGCAAGATAGGCTGGAGCTAGACCGTGTAGTATTTTATACGTAAGTGCACAGGAAGCCAGTGCAGGTATAATATGATTAAACTTTCTTGTTCTTGTCAAAAGTCTAGCAGCCGCATTTTGTACCAACTGTAATCTTTTAATGCTAGACATAGGGAGACCGGAAAATAATACATTACGGTAATCGAGACGAGACGTAACGAATGCATGAATAATGATCTCAGCGTCGCTAGTGGACAAAATGGAACACATTTTAGAGATATAACGGAGATGAAATAAATAACATTGCACATCAGAAGCTTCTATCTTACATTGAGACGGAGCAGCTCCATACCATTCACAGCCGGTGAGATGCATGTGTGATGATCCGTTCCCCGGATCATGTTTTGTTTTAGTTCGATTCCCTTGGTTCTGTTTTCAGCACCCCTGGGTTTGTGTTTCTTAGTTGCCATGGGTGCTGATTATTTTCACCTGCCTCTGATTAGTGTTTGAGACGCTCACCCGCTCCCTGGCACTAATCAGGAAGCTATCGGCACGCTTTTCTGTCAATTTGTATTATGGACTGATTTATGGAAAATAAATAAATGTCCTACCTGCACTTTGCCTCTGGAGTTCCATCTGCATCTTGAGCAAAACGATCCGCGCATTACCACGCGACCACCCAACCGTAACAGCATGGATACATCAAATTATTTAAATTACAGTTAAATCTGGCAGTTATAAATTCTTACTCGTGAATAATTCAAAATGTTAGTTTTTTTACTTTGCTTAGCTATACTGCATGGAAATAATGTTTAATCTACTACCACTGACAGAGCTAAATAACAATGGACCTCTTTTGACCCTTTTTGTTTGTATGTCGTAATAATTAAACAATGACCCCTGACAGTGTCACACCTCAAAGCGAGATTTAACAGATTTGATAGATCCATAATGTATTTTGTAAAATTGCAAAGACTGTTTATTACCCTTCAGAATGGTGCCACATTTTTAAGGAACATGCATTCGTGAGATAAGCAGCTGAGCTGAATATATTCGTTAAGCCCATGAAAAAAATGCCAGATTTTCTTTACCATTACCAAGCATGTTATAGTGCTGTTTCTATTGTTATTATTGTTGTTATTTTGAACTTGTGTTACACCGCAGGTGCTGTCAGTCAGGTGTTACGTTCGGCAGTGAGTCCAGATTTCACCTACAGCAGCTGGTTCATCAGGTCAAAGGAGAACTGCACTTTTTGGGGGAGTTTTGCCCATCGTTCACGATCCTAGTCTACTTTTTATGTGCGTCGAAAAATAATGAACAACTGGTGATGAGAGTCATCTGTTCTGCTTATAAAGCACTCTTAAAAAAACATCCAAAAACAGTTAACAACACTCCATTTCCATTATTAACCAAGCTATGGCAACATTGTTATTGTAAGAGCTAACGCAGAGGAACTACTTTTAGTATTAAAGCGCTTTTCTCACAGAGACACAGCTTCCTCAGCCTCTAGTAAGAGGTAAGCTAACTAAAGAGCTACTGCTGTTGCTGAATCGCCTTTGAGTTTGAAAAAGTCAACGCTAAATCATCACTGTGGAAGTCTGGTTTCACCGGGTTCTTCTGACCACCAACCACGGACATGACAGCAGCGTTCAGGGTTTGGAACAAGGTTTTATTTTTCAATAAACTGTCTTTCTTGTCCTTTCCAGCCATGTCCAATTTCTTGGCTGGCTTTTGCTCACACTTGTGCTCGCTCTTCCCCCACCTGAGCACACGAATGGTTTCTCTGTCTCTCGCGGCGTGCTCTGCCATCCACCAACAACCCCCTCTCCTTCCCGACTGCTGCCTTTAACAGAGCGACAGGTGATCAGACAAACACTCACAGGTGTCATCTACGCACCTGCCGCTAATCTCGAGGCCGGTCCTGACATGCCCCGCTCCTCCGCAGGCCGGCAGGCCACGCCCCCCCACAATCACTAGTACGGTAGAAGGTTGTGGCCATAAGCCGAGAAGTTGGTCAACTTTGAAATTCCATTTAGACCCCGAAGACATCACTTGAAAGACGCAGCAAGTTGCTTGTTTTATCACAGCATTTTTTATCGGAGGATTATGCTAAATTTACCAGCTAAACGTAGAGCACAAATTGTGCCGAAAAATATAAAAAAGCGGAATTTGAAAGCGACTCTTTTTTAACGTTACTATTTTGTATTTCTTAATTAGAAATTGGCTAGCTGTATATTGTTAGCACCCAGCTTCTAGTTCATCCTCCTTATATTTAGGCCACACATATATTTTCTGGATCATCATTTGATCCAAAGTAGTCGTCGTTGACTTTTACAAAACTTGCCATGACTAGCTGACGTAAATAACGTTAAAGCAATGTGTCCAGTAATGCTTAAAATGAGCAAAACACTGTACATTTTAAATTGTATTAATATATTAAATATATACTTACAGGATGTATATAATACGTTGGAGGGTTTTTGGAAATTTGGATGGATCGTATCCCTCCTACCTGCATTCTTAGCCGCCTCCTGCTAGCAGATTTTTACTACTTAAAATGCACAACAGAGAAAAATGCATGTGTGTTCTTTTCTTTACGTTGGGATTGCGGATGATGGGGAAAAAAGGGGTCCGCAACCCAAAATGTTGAAAGAGCCATATTGGACCAAACATACAAAAAATGAGTCTGTCTGGAGCTGCAAAAAATTAAACAACTTATATAAGTGTTATAATGAAGGCAACACATGATGTAAGTGTCTATAGTAGCTATATTAGCCTACTATTAAAGGCTGGCGCAAATCTTCGTTGACAGAAATGTTGTATTTACATTTGTATTCTACACATTTTTGCAACATTGCAAATCATTAGTAAAAAGGAGGCTTCTCACAGGATGAGATAACTTCTGGAAATTACTGGCTCAGAATGGCCAGAGGTATAGATGTGTGTGTCCAAGTTAAAGGAAACGGCAGGCTGTCTTCTTCTAATGGATTTATTACAATATTTGCAAGCTGGGTAGTGTTTGCTGTGGTCTGGAACAACATGGCACACAAACAACTAGAAATGCAGCCAATATGACATACAGATAATGTGTCATGAGACATGCAAATATAAATTAATTACATAGAGGGAATAGATAAAGGAAATTAAATAAGCTCAAATATACCTACAAACGAGGCATAATGATGTAATATGTACATACAGCTAACCTAAATAAATAACATGCCCCGATTAGCTTGCTGTCATGCACTGACCAAATATGCCTGATTAGCACTCCAACAAGTCAATTATATCAACACAGCTCACCTTTGTGCATTCATGCACAGCATAAAACGTTTGGTGGACAAAATGAGACAAAGGCCGAGTGGCATAAAACACGTCTTTCTGTGGCAGCATCGGAAAAAGTTGTACGTGTAAACAAACTACGATGAGTTCAAGAATCGCTGAAATTAGTAGGACAAAACGGTGCTTGCCAAATACTCTCATCAGCGAAGCACGTATAACATAAACAGTGGGATTTCTAAATAGGAAGGTTTGTGTCATGTTTGTTCTCCTACAGAAAATATATTTAAATAAAAAAAAAAAAATGTTTCTTCATCTTTTTCTATTTTCCACATTTCTGAAAGACGCCCAGGGAGCCACTAGGGCGCCGCTATAGAGCCGCATGCGGCTCTCGAGCCGCAGGTTGCTGACCCCCGGTCTATTGGTACCTCGATGTGTTGTTTTGGTTGGTCATGTAACACACACAAAAATACAAGTCACGGTGACAAAATACCAGATTTTATAGTTCATATATTTATATTTACAGTATATATATATATATATATATATATATATATATATATATATATATATATATATATATATATATATACATATATATATATATATATATATATATATATATATATATATATATATATATATATATATATAGTTTTTTAAAATCCCTGCCATACCTTTTTCCCAAAACATGGTCATGCAAGGGAAAAAGAGGGTATCTGGTTAACTGACAATGAGGAGTCACACAGGTTTGAAATTCACAATATTTAGCGTGCAATAAGAATTATATCGGATTTTCCAGTTTCATTATAGCCATATGGTTGGAAAAAATCTGAGGACGCACACTTAAATAGATTTTGCGACAAGGTGCAGCAGGATTTAGGTGAACTGTAGTCCCAATTTTGAGAAACATAATGCCACGACTAACACTTTTAAATCCTTGTGTGGGTGGGCTCACCGGCTGAGCAGGCTTCTGTGAAAGCTGAAGGCACCAAAAGCGGAGCTAAGTTGTTTTCATACATTTTCTAACCCCTTCATCATTTTCCGATACAAAACTCCTCATGTGAATTGAGTTTGGTTTTAATGCGTAAAGCCTCAAGTGCTGTGAGTATTAGTGAAATGTGACTGTTTTGTTTTTAGCAATGCAGTTTCCTATTTGGGGTCTTAGAGGAATGAGTCTTGAGTTTGATCACAGTCACTTTGTCAATAAAGAGAATAGTAAGATGCCCGTATACAGTCGTGGTCAAAAGTTGACATACACTTGTAAAGAACATAATGTCATGGCTGTCTTGAGTTTCCAATAATTTCTACAACTCTTACTTTTTTATGATTGAGTGATTGGAGCACATACTTGTTGGTCACAAAATACATTCATGAAGTTTGGTTCTTTTATGAATTTATTATGGGTCTACTGAAAATGTGAGCAAATGTGCTGGGTCAAAAGTATACATACAGCAATGTTAATATTTGCTTACATGTCCCTTGGCAAGTTTCACTGCAATAAGGTGCTTTTGGTAGCCATCCACAAGCTTCTGGCAAGCTTCTGCTTGAGTTTTTTACCACTCCTCTTGACAAAATGGACACAGCGTTGTACAACAGTGTTCTCCCGTATTAAGAAGATTACCCGACAAGATAAAGTGGATTTATTTTTTTATTCCTAATCATTGTAGGGACCTGGGTGTTAAAGTTAAAGGCCTACTGAAAGCCACTACTACCGACCACGCAGTCTGATAGTTTATATATCAATGATGAAATCTTAACATTGCAACACATGCCAATACGGCCGGGTTAACTTATAAAGTGCAATTTTAAATTTCCCGCTAAACTTCCGGTTGAAAACGTCTATGTATGATGACGTATGCGCGTGACGTCAATCGTTGAAACGGGAAGTATGCGGACACATTGAATCCTATACAAAAAACTCTGTTTTCATCGCAAAATTCCACAGTATTCTGGACATCTGTGTTGGTGAATCTTTTGCAATTTGTTTAATGAACAATGGAGACTGCAAAAAAGAAAGTTGTAGGTGGGATCTGTGTATTAGCGGCAGGATACAGCAACACAACCAAGAGGACTGTGAGATGGATAGCAGACGCGCTAGCCGCCGAACTCACCTTTACTTCCTCCGTCTCTGGGCTGCCAACCGCATCTGTGATTGGGTGAAGTCCTTCGTCGCACCGTCTATCGCTGGAATGCAGGTGAGCACGGGTGTTGATGAGCAGATGAGGGCTGGCTGGCGTAGGTGGATAGCTAATGTTTTTAGCATAGCTCTGTGAGGTCCGGTTGCTAAGTTAGCTTCAATGGCGTCGATAGCAACAGCATTGTTAACCTTCGCCAGGCTGGAAAGCATTAACCGTGTAGTTACATGTCCATGGTTTAATAGTATTGTTGATTTTCTATCTATCCTTCCAGTCAGGGGTTTATCTTTTGTTTCTATATGCAGTTAAGCACGATGCTATCACGTTAGCTCCGTAGCTAAAGTGTTTCGCTGATGTATTGTCGTGGAGATAAAAATCACTGTGAATGTCCATTTCGCGTTCTCGACTCTCATTTTCAAGAGGATATAGTATCCGAGGTGGTTTAAAATACAAATCCGTGATCCACAATAGAAAAAGGAGAGAGTGTGGAATCCAATGAGCCAGCTTGTACCTAAGTTACGGTCAGAGCGAAAAAAGATATGTCTTGCACTGCATTCTAGTCCTTCACTCTAACGTTCCTCATCCACAAATCTTTCATCCTCGCTCAAATTAATGGGGTAATCGTCGCTTTCTCAGTCCGAATTGCTCTAGCTGCATTGAAAACAATGGGGAAATGTGAGGAGCCTTTCAACTGTTGACGTCACGCTACTTCCGGTACAGGCAAGGCTTTTTTTATCAACGACCAAAAGTTGCAACTTTATCGTCAATGTTCTCTACTAAATCCTTTCAGCAAAAATATGGCAATATCGCGAAATGATCAACTATGACACATAGAATGGATCTGCTATCCCCGTTTAAATAAAAAAAAAATAATTTCAGTAGGCCTTTAAGTAGGTTTTGTCCGTTTGGATTTTTTATTAAATAGAAAGTTGATCCATCACCCCCTTCTTATGTTCAGTCGATATATTTTATATCGCAATTTATATTGTGTACAACATTTTATTAAAGTATGGACTTTTGTTTACATTGTTTCTCATGGAGACATTTGCTTCAATATACAAACCCTGTTCAAGAACCATTTAAGTTGATTAATCAACGTTTTGTTGTAATTGAATCCCTTCCAAAACATCATATTTTGTGTGCTGCTCCTTCGTCAAGCATTTACTCTCGCGCATATCTGTTTTTACGAGTATTTGTAACGTTTGTCACCTTTCGATAACGTATGGATCAGATGAACGCAACCTGATCATTCAAACGGCAGTCGCATCATATACGTATTCGATTTAGGCTACGTTCACAGTGCTGGTTAAGATGTCTAATTCTGATTTTTGGTCAAATCCGATCTTTTTATATAGTTGTTGACATTACAGAAAAAATGCAATGTCCAAAGTTAACGCAAACTGACCCGCATGAAGACATGACGCCATGACGTCACACGTCCTGCAGTGTTTGCGGAAGTAAACATGGCTCCAATTCCAGTACAGTTTGTGGCAATTTTAAGAATTTTATCGCAATCGATGTCAACATTGTCTAAACAGAATTATTGCGCGTACAAGATTAAAAAGGAAGACGGCAAGTATTTTGGCTCTTGCAGTTTGTGGGACATTTGCTTAGATGTCTAATCCGAAGAGCGTGTAGGCGAGTAGCCGGAGACAGGAGTGGTGGAACGATGACATGAGTTCCTAAAACACATTCGTTTCGCCGGTTTTCTGCTCATTTGTCAACTATTTATTTTGCAACCGTCTATTTTAATGAATAATTATGATGCTTTTTGATGACTTATTAATCGGATGAAAGCGACCAAAGCATTCAGACTGCAGTCGCATGGAATACATATCATATGAAAGAGGACTGGGTCGAATTCCAAAAGTTTGGATTTGTACTGTTCGCATTAATGTAGTGTTGTCCCGATACCAATATTTTGGTACTGGTACCAAAAGTATTTGGATACTTTTCGGTACTTTTCTAATTAAAGGGGACCACAAAAAAATACATTATTGGCTTTATTTTAACAAAAAATCTTAGGGTACATTAAACATATGTTTCTTATTGCAAGTTTGTCCTTAAATAACATAGTGAACATACTAGACAACTTGTCTTTTAGTAATAAGTAAGCAAACAGAGTCTCCTAATTAGTCTGCTGACGTTGCAGTAACATATTGTGTCATTTATCATTCTATTATTTTGTCACAATTATTAAGGACAAGTGGTAGAAAATGAATTATTAATCTACTTGTTCAGTTACTGTTAATATCTGCTTACTTTCTCTTTTAACATGTTCTATCTACACTTCTGTTAAAATGTAATAATCACTTATTCTTCTGTTGTTTGATACTTTACATTAGTTTTGGAAGATATCACAAATTTGGGTATCAATCCGATACCAAGTAGTTACAGGGTTATACAATGGTCATATTCAAAGTCCTCATTTGTCCAGGGACATATTTCTTGAGTTTATAAACATAATATAAATTTTTTAAAAAAAGAAAAGAAGATGTCGTGATGCCAAAACATTGACGTAATCATAGTAGTATTGATTAGATACGCTACTGTACTTGGTATAATTACAGTGGATGTTAGGTATAGATCCGTTTGTTTACATTTTGACGCCGTTGGGCGGACTGGTACTTTTCAGAGGCGGTATAGTACCGAATATGATTCATTAGTATCGCGGTACTATACTAATACCGATATACCGTACAACCCTACTTTGACGTTAACAAATCAATCACAGATAGGCAAACAATCGGAATTGACCTACAATGTAAACAAGGCTCTATATCCACATACAAAATAGGCCTGTGTCGATATTAAAAAAAATCTAAATTGTACTGTTCACATTGACGTAAAAAAATCAGATACGTGTCACATATAGTTCCAAAAAATCGGAATTGACCTGTAGTGTGAGCATAGACTATGTCTTGAAGAAGAAGGCTGGTCTTATATTCAGATCAATACAGTATTATTACAAAGAAACGGCTTCTGTGGTGTCGGACACGACAAGTGCCAGTAAATCCGTTGTCACCAACTGGGAACCAACTGTAGTCAGCATTAATTTCCCTGTCAAAACTAAAGCGAGCCCCTATTAGGTGTAACTACAAGAACATGTGCTTTGCATCGGCCAGCAGGATACCAAGAAAAAAGGAAGACAAATGAGATGGGTCACTGCCACGATACACAGTGAGAGGACTTGGCCATCAGTCAAACAAGTGACAAACACATGTAGACACGGTAAATTCAATGACTAATCTTATCTGCTGTGCTTGCATAATGTAAGGGTTCCAATGAAACAGAAATATCCCAAGATATTTTGAAGTAAGATTGTTCGGAGCCTCACTACTGTACCAAAAAGGGTGGATGTTACTACCTGACGGGTACCGGAAAACTTTATCTGTCCAATCGTGCGCGAAAACTACGTAACTTACTTTCTTGAAATAATAAAAGTAATAATAATAATGGATTACATTTATATAGCGCTTTTCTAGACCTACTGAAACCCACTACTACCGACCACGCAGTGTGATAGTTTATATATCAATGATGAAATCTAAACATTGCAACACATGCCAATACGGCCGGGTTAACTTATAAAGTGCAATTTTAAATTTCCCGGGAAATATCCGGCTGAAAACGTCTCGGTATGATGACGTTTGCGCGTGACGTCACTGATTGTGCGGAAGTATTGGGACACCATTGTGGCCAGCTATTAAGTCGTCTGTTTTCATCTCAAAATTCCACAGTATTCTGGACATCTGTGTTGGTGAATCTTTTGCAATTTGTTTAATGGACAATGAAGACAGCAAAGAAGAAAGCTCTCTTGTTAATTATCTACAGGCCACCTAAATATTCTGCGAATTTTTTTGATGATTTTACTGAACTATTGTCTAGCATCTCCACTGACTTTGACTGCCTGGTTATAACTGGTGATTTTAATTTTCATATTGACGATTTGAATGACAAGGGCGCAAAAGAACTTTTTACTATTTTAGACACATTTGAACTGTCTCAACATGTGAAAGAGGCTACACATTATAAGGGACACACCCTGGACCTGATTATCACAAAAGGTCTCAATGTTTCTGATGTTCTTGTGATTGATCCTTCATTGTCTGATCATTTCTGTGTTTTCTTTAATATTTCTGTAATCCCGGACACACAAACAGAATCAAAGAATGTCAAAAAGCGGTACATAAATGAACATGCTAATGTCCTCTTTAAAAACGCCATCTCCTCACTACCACCTCTAAACCCATGTCATGCTGATGATCTTGTAAGCAACTTTAATTCCAAAATTGTGAATATCATAGATATCATTGCACCTGTTACAGTTAAAACGATTTCTGGCAAGCAAAAGGCACCCTGGAGAAAATCTGCTGCTGTAACAGCCCAGAGAAGAGAGTGCAGGAAGGCTGAACGAATCTGGCGGAATACAAAACTTCATATTCACCATGACATCTATAAAGAGAGCCTCCAGGCCTACAATTTAGTCTTAAAAAGTGCTAGAGAAACATTCTTCTCCAATATCATAAACAGCAACACAAATAAGGCCAAAACCCTATTCACAATCGTTGACAGACTGACTAAACCCCCAACACAAATACCAGCCGAACTCCATTCCACGCAGAAATGCAATGACTTTGCATTCTTTTATACTGATAAAATTGAAGGCATCAGACGCACCATCAATATCTCAAGTAAAAAAGTTGGATCACCACCCCATTTAGGCAAAAGTAACACAGCAATGATGGCAAGCTTTAATGCCATAGACTCTAAAACTCTAGTGGAAACGGTGACAGCTCTAAAGTCATCCACCTGCTGCCTTGATGTTTTACCTACCAACTTCTTTAAGAATGTTTTTGACTGCCTATCAACAGACATCTTGCAAATAGTTAATAATTCTATTAAATCGGGCAATTTCCCGAAGGCTTTCAAAACTGCAGTCATTAAACCTCTTCTAAAAAAGCAGAGCCTAGATGCCTCTGTTATCAACAACTACAGACCAATTTCAAATCTACCATTCATAAGTAAAATAATTGAGAAAGTTGTCCTCCAACAACTAAATCACTTCTTGGCTTCTACTGGCTGCCACAACAACTTCCAGTCAGGATTTCGACCTCTTCATAGCACAGAGACGGCCCTTCTTAAAGTTATAAATGACATCCGTCTAAACACAGACTCTGGCAAAACTTCAGTATTAATGCTTTTGGACCTCAGTGCTGCATTTGACACTGTCGACCACTCAATACTTTTGGACAGGTTGGAAAACTGGGTGGGGATCTCAGGCACAGTTTTAAGCTGGTTCAAGTCATATCTACAAGATAGGAACTATTTTGTTTCCATTGGTGACTTTGTATCAGAACCAACCAACGTAACGTGTGGAGTCCCCCAAGGTTCAATCTTGGGGCCGACTTTATTTAACATCTATATGCTCCCACTAGGACAAATCATGCAAAATAATAACATTGACCATCATTGCTATGCCGATGACACCCAAATCTATGTAGCGCTATCACCAAATGACTATCGCCCCATAGATCTTCTGTGCCAGTGCATTGAGCAAGTCAAACACTGGATGTGCCAAAATTTCCTACAACTAAATGAAGATAAAACTGAGATAATTGTTTTTGGTGCTAAAAAAGAAAGGTTTAAAGTCATCCAACACCTTCAATCACTGTCCCTGAAAACCTCAAATAAAGCCAGAAATCTTGGGGTTATTTTAGATTCTGATTTACATTTCGACAGTCACATCAAATCAGTAACAAAATCGGCCTACTATCACCTCAAAAATGTAAAAAGACTTAGAGGGCTCATGTCAGCTCAAGACTTAGAAAAACTTGTACATGCCTTTATTACCAGTAGGCTAGACTATTGTAATGGTCTCCTTGCAGGTCTTCCCAAAAAAACTGTCAGGCAGCTACAGCTTGTTCAGAACGCTGCTGCTAGAGTTCTAACAAAGACCAAAAAATGTGAGCACATTACACCAATTCTTAAATCCTTACATTGGCTCCCTGTACATCAGAGAATAGATTTCAAAATCCTCCTGCTCACATATAAATCACTACATGGTCTAGGGCCCAAGTATATCACTGATATGCTCCCACTATATACGCCCTCTAGATCACTAAGATCTTCTGAGACCAATCTGTTAGCGGTTCCAAGAGTAAACTCCAATCAGGGGAGAGCATCATTCAGTCACTATGCAACAAATAGCTGGAAAAAACTTCCTGAAGATGTCAGACTCTCCCCAACTCTCACTACTTTTAAAACTAGACTGAAGACTTTTATGTTCACCTTAGCTTTCAGCTAAATCTTTTAATCTTTTAACTTTTAACGTCTGCACTGTTTTTATTTTTATTGTCTGCATTTTAATTTTGCTTTTATTTTCTTTCATTTCACTTTGTTGTCTGTGAAGCACTTTGAGTCTGCCTTGTGTATGAAAAGCGCTATACAAATAAAGTTGCCTTGCCTTGCCTTGCCTAGGTGGGAAGCGGTGTATTAGCGGCTGGCTGCAGCAACACAACCAGGAGGACTTTGAGTTGGATAGCAGACGCGCTACCGTGAGTACGCAGCTTTCTTCCAAATATTTGATCGCTTGCCCGTCCGTGCGTGCTTCTATGTGCATGTCACGTACGTAACTTTGGTGAAATATATGTGCTGTATGAACTTTGCGGAAGTGAACGGTACTTTGGGCTGTGGGATTGAGTGTGTTGTGCGGGTGTTTGAGTTGTATTGGCGGGTTATATGGATGGGAGGGGGGAGGTGTTTGTTATGCGGGATTAATTTGTGGCATATTAAATATAAGCCTGGTTGTGTTGTGGCTAATAGAGTATATATACATGTCTTGTGTTTATTTACTGTTTTAGTCATTCCCAGCTGAATATCAGGTCCCACTCGCCTCTCACAGCATCTTCCATATCTGGATCGCTTCCACTTCCCTCTATTCCTTCACTCTCACTTTCCTCATCCACAAATCTTTCATCCTCGCTCAAATTAATGGGGTAATCGTCGCTTTCTCGGTCCGAATCGCTCTCGCTGCTGGTGGTCATGATTGTAAACAATGTGCAGATGTGAGGCGCTCTTCAACCTGTGACGTCACGCTACTTCCGGTACAGGCAGGGCTTTTTTTATCAGTGACCAAAAGTTGCGAACTTTATCGTCGATGTTCTCTACTAAATCCTTTCAGCAAAAATATGGCAGTATCGCAAAATTATCAAGTATGAAACATAGAATGGATCTGCTATCCCCGTTTAAATAAGAAAATCTCATTTCAGTAGGCCTTTAAAGCGATTCACAGAGAACTGAAAACGCATTCCACATCCACACATGATGGTGGTGAGCGACATTTGTAGCCACAGCCGCCCCAGGGTAGACTGACTGAAGCGTGGCTGCCAATTTGCGCCTACGGGCCCTCCGATCGCCACCAAAGCATCCTCCACATTTACACACCAGTGTAAGCGACGCGGGGAGCAAGGTGGGTGAAGTTTTCTTGCCCAAGGATGCAATGGCTGTGACGAGGATGACGGAAGCTGGAATCGGACCTGGAACCTTTAAAGTACCGGTAGAGTGGAAAAACAAGTTGATTTCATATGCTTAATTGTATTTTTCATCGTGTCCATTCCATTGTGAGCATATCCAATTGAGCACTCTGACCACAGTATCAGATCAGTCATACTGGAAATACGTACAAATTAGAGAGAGATCTGCTTTCTTTCATTCACAATCTCTATATAAGACAGGAACGCATTCTCGTTGTCTCCCCTTCGACGAATGGACAAAGTTTTTCGCTAAGTAGAATCACAGCTGATCTGGACATTCGAAAGCTCTCTTGCCATTCCTCTGGCACAACACACTCGCTGACAAACATATCCCACCAGGCTGCCGTTCTTCCGGGCCTTATCCAAAACCGTCGCTCAACATTGCTATGTTGCCGTCTGAGATGTGTTGTATCCCAGATAGCTGCAATTGTGCGTTTCCTTCTCTTAAGGTTTTCAAGTGTGATTTCTACAAGTGCTTGTACATGTAGAAGAAGGAGAAACACGGGCATGTCTGGACGATTCGCCTCCATCTTTCTAGTGGTTACTCAGAGTGGAAACCGGTTGTTATGAAGCTGGCTGTGGCGCGTTCTTTCTGACATCACTTCTTCTCCGAACTCGGTTTATAAACAATCAATGACTCCATACAGAGCTAAGAGCCGCAGATTCAAGAAATAGACGGCGCACTTACCTGTGTAGAAAAATATCCAAGGAGGGGTACCTTAAACGATGGGTTAGTGTGGCTGACACAGGGTTTAGGCTAAATAGTTATTTGTTTAAGAAGTTATCCGGGTTAATACCGTATTTTTCGGAGTATAAGTCGCACCTGCCGAAAATGCATAATAAAGAAGGAAAAAAACATATATAAGTCGCACATGAAAAAAACTGCGACTTATAGTCCGAAAATTACGGTACTTAAAATAGACAGGGCCTAAATTTATAGCTGCGACGTAACAAAAAGTAGACTTTTAAATTATCAGTATTGTGAATAGATGTATTTCATGAAAATAAAGTAGAAAAAAAAGTTGATTTTTTTTTTTTTTTGCCATTTAGGCTGAGCTCATCGTTGAGGTTTCTGTACGGATCCGTACGGTTTCAAAATAAATACTGTTCTTTTATATGACATTGTTCTGTAAATAAAGTTTACACAAAAAGAGAAAAAAAAACATGGCAACAGTGATGGCATGACTGAACATAACTGCCGTTAAATAAGTTCACAGGAAGTGACCTAGTCTTCGTTCATGCGTGGACCGACCAGGTCTTCCGGAACCGGTCGGGTAGTGACAGTGTAAAACACACAAATAGCATTTTAAAGGCCAACTGAAATGAAATGTTCTTATTTAAACGGGGATAGCAGGTCCATTCTATGTGTCATACTTGATCATTTTGCGATATTGCCATATTTTTGCTGAAAGGATTTAGTAGAGAACATCGACGATAAAGTTCGCAACTTTTGGTCGCTGATAAAAAAAGCCTTGCCTGTACCGGAAGTAGCGTGACGTCACAGGTTGTGGAGCTCCTCACATCTGCACATTGTTTACAATCATGGCCACCAGCAGCGAGAGCGATTCGGACCGAGAAAGCGATGATTACCCCATAAATTTGAGCGAGGATGAAAGATTATTGGATGAGGAAAGTGAGAGTGAAGGATTAGAGGGCAGTGGAACCGATTCAGATAGGGAAGATGCTCTGAGAGGTGGGTGGGACCTGATATTCAGCTGGGAATGACTAAAACAGTAAATAAACACAAGACATATATATACTCTATTAGCCACAACACAACCAGGCTTATATTTAATATGCCACAAATTAATCCGCATAACAAACACCTCCCCCCTCCGGTCCATATAACCCACCAATACAACTCAAACACCCGCACAACAGACTCAATCCCACAGCCCAAAGTATCGTTCACCTCCGTGAAGTTCATAGCGGCACGCACGTACGGGCAAGCGATCAAATATTTGGAAGCCAAAGCTGCGTACTCACGGTAGCGCGTCTGCTATCAAACTCAAAGTCCTCCTGGTTGTGTTGCTGCAGCCGGCCCTAATACACCACTTCCCACCTACAGCTTTCTTCTTTGCTGTCTTCATTGTTCATTAAACAAATTGCAAAAGATTCACCAACACTGATGTGTGTGGAATTTTGCGATGAAAACAGACGACTTAATAGCTGGCCACAACGGTGTCCCAATATGTCCGCTACAATCCGTGACGTCACGCGCAAACGTCATCATGCCGAGACGTTTTCAGCAGAATATTTTGCGGGAAATTTAAAATTGCACTTTACTAATCTAACCCGGCCGTATTGGCATGTGTTGCAATTTTAAGATTTCATCATTGATATATAAACTATCAGACTGCGCGGTTGGTAGTAGTGGGTTTCAGTAGGCCTTTAAAGCCTTGCTCGATGGCCGCGGCAGACACATGTGATGTGACGTTTTAAAATAATTCAATAAAAAGATGGAGAGATGTATAGGCGGCTTTGCGGGGGTTGGATGTGAGAAGAAAAGAGCATGAAAACGCCACATTAGTTCCCTCTCTCCCCCCGCTGGTGGATGCAGTAGTCCCCATGATTTGCCTCTCTAATGGTAGTGCGTGGTGATGAGAGCTAATGGACACTGTCATACAAAATTAAAGGGATTCCACTCCCTCCTCCTTCTTTTCATGTTCCACTTGATTGATAGCCTACTAGACGTTCCTCTACATTTAGATGTAATCAGGACTGTCTTATCAGAGAAGATGAAAGCCTTCTCTATTCCGGGGTTGCTTCCATTTATACGTCGCCTATGACACAGCCACTTAATTTATCAGTGACATATCTCAGCCATACCAGCGTTGGAAAGTGACGTACTACACACTTCCAAAACTGGCACTTAGACACACGCAGTTTATGCCTGGGAATTGTATCTGTTATAAATAACGCAGACAGATGTGCCCATCAGCTTTAAATGAGATCATTTTGATGTTGACATATGTTCCCTCAGATGAGCTTTGTGTTTTTTTTGACTGACTTTTTAAAATAAATGTTTATGTAGTCTCAGTGGGGGTTGGTGAAAAGTTAAACAAAATAGACACGATGTACACTATATTGCCAAAAGTATTTGGCCACCTGCCTTGACTCACATTTGAACTTGAAGTGCCATCCCATTCCTAACCCATAGGGTTCAATATGACGTCGGTCCACTTTTTGCAGCTATTACAGCTTAAACTCTTCTGGAAAGGCTTTCCACAAGGTTGCACATAGGAAATGTCAACTATTCTTCCAAAAGCGCATTGGTGAGGTCACACACTGATGTTGGTCAAGAAGGCCTGGCTCTTAGTCTCCGCTCTAATTCATCCCAAAAGTATTCTATCGGGTTCAGGTCAGGACTCTGTGCAGGCCAGTCAAGTTCATCCACACCAGACTCTGTCTTCCATGTCTTTATGGACCTTGCTTTAAAGAACAACATTGTTCTTCAATTGCAATAAGAAACATATGTTTAATGTACCCTAAGATTTTTTGTTAAAATAAAGCCAATAATGCAATTTTTTGTGGTCCCCCTTATTTAGAAAGGTACCGAAAAGTAACAAAATACATTTTGGTACCGGTACTGGTACTAAAATATTGGTATTGGGTAGAGATGTCCGAATAATATCGGCCTGCCGATATTATCGGCCGATAAATGCTTTAAAATGTAATATCGGAAATTAAATTATCGGTATCTTTTTTTTTTATTATCGGTATCGTTTTTGGGGTTTTTTTTTGTATTAAATCAACATAAAAAACACAAGATACACTTACAATTAGTGCACCAACCCAAAAAACCTCCCTCCCCCATTTACACTCATTCACACAAAAGGGTTGTTTCTTTCTGTTTTTAATATTCTGGTTCCTACATTATATATCAATATTTACCAATACAGTCTGCAAGGGATACAGTCCGTAAGCACACATGATTGTGCGTGCTGCTGGTCCACTAATAGTACTAACCTTTAACAGTTAATTTTACTCATTTTCATTAATTACTAGTTTCTATGTAACTGTTTTTATATTGTTTTACTTTCTTTTTTATTCAAGAAAATGCTTTTAATTTATTTATCTTATTTTATAAATTTTTTAAAAAAGGACCTTATCTTCACCATACCTGGTTGTCCAAATTAGGCATAATAATGTGTTAATTCCACGACTGTATATATCGGTATCGGTTGATATCGGTATCTGTAATTAAGAGTTGGACAATATCGGAATGTCGGATATCTGCAAAAAGCCATTATCGGACATCCCTAGTATCGGGACAACCCTAATATAGATAGATATATATCAAATCAAACGTAAGGGGGTCGTGGGTCACCAATCTATTTTTTATCCAAACAACACAATATTATGTGATTTAGGGCTATATAAATAAACATTGATTGATTACAGCAAGCTCACATTTCAAAACGCACACACACACATGCAAAAGTCTCGTTGGTGCGTTCCAAAACGTTAACCACCATGTTGCTACAATTAAAAAAAACAACAGAAGAAGGAAAATATTTTTTGTTGGTTTCTGCGAATATCTGTAGCATTATTGAACACTCTGGAAGCTTCAGAGTGATAAACGATCCCTGATAGCGTTAGCACAAATTAGCAGTGTGAGGTGATCCTTCATCAGCTTGTGTCCCGGTAGTGCCCCCTCCTTAGCTGTAATAAAAGGTCTGCTGTGGCATCTTGTTCGGTCTCAACACTGATAAAATCCTTGAAGGTGTCACAACCCGCAGGCTAACTTGCTAAAACGCTAACTCAAAGCGGGTGTCTAGCAACCAAATCTATACAACAGTTTGGACACACTTAAATTGTTTTTGATCACACAAAAAGATCTCTAAGACAGGCTGACACAGCTCTGACTGGCGCAAAGATGGACAATTGTGGACATAATGTGTATAGGATGTAAACATGAAGGCCGCGCCTTCGTGTACAGGAAGTGATGTCATTAAAAACAACGGGCAAAAAGAATGAAAGAATAGATTATTGAAGCGTTCGTACGCCGACTGTCAGGTTCGAACACTGATGGCATCTAATAATCAGACAAGAAGCAAGGAATCATGCAGAGACAGAGTTCAATTTAGCTCGAGGAGACACATGTTTTGGGCTGTATTCTAGTTACGGATCCAAACTACGTTCTAAAAGTCAAGCCCGCGCGCCTCCATCCATCCATCCATCTTCCTCCGCTTATCCGAGGTCGGGTCGCGGGGGCAGCAGCCTAAGCAGGGAAGCCCAGACTTCCCTTTCCCCAGCCACTTCGTCCAGCTCTTCCCGGGGGATCCCGAGGCGTTCCCAGGCCAGCCGGGAGACATAGTCTTCCCAACGTGTCCTGGGTCTTCCCCGTGGCCTCTTACCGGTCGGACGTGCCCTAAACACCTCCCTAGGGAGGCGTTCGGGTGGCATCCTGACCAGATGCCCGAACCACCTCATCTGGCTCCTCTCGATGTGGAGGAGCAGTGGCTTTACTTTGAGCTCCTCCCGGATGACAGAGCTTCTCACCCTATCTCTAAGGGAGAGACCCGCCACCCGGCGGAGGAAACTCATTTAGGCCGCTTGTACCCGTGATCTTGTCCTTTCGGTCATAACCTAAAGCTCATGACCATAGGTGAGGATGGGAACGTAGATCGACCGGTAGATTGAGAGCTTTGCCTTGCGGCTCAGCTCCTTCTTCACCACAACAGACCGATACAGCGTCCGCATTACTGAAGACGTCGCAACGATCCGCCTGTCGATCTCACGATCCATTCTTCCCTCACTCGTGAACAAGACTCCGAGGTACTTGAACTCCTCCACTTGGGGCAAGATCTCCTCCCCAACCCGGAGATGGCACTCCACCCTTTTCCGGGCGAGAACCATGGACTCTGACTTGGAGGTGCTGATTCTCATCCCAGTCGCTTCACACTCAGCTGTGAACCGATCCAGTGAGAGCTGAAGATCCTGGCCAGATGAAGCCATCAGGACCACATCATCTGCAAAAAGCAGAGACCTAATCCTGCAGCCACCAAACCGGATCCCCTCAACGCCTTGACTGCGCCTAGAAATTCTGTCCAGCCTGCGCCTCCTCTATCTATTTGGAAGGGCCCTATTAAATCACTGAAGCTGTCGCTGAGGGAAGGGGGTAATCTCGACAACTCCAGTTAGACACAATATATGAAAGTCAGTTGACACAGGTCATTTCGCCTTGTCTCTGCTCTGTCTGCGTCACGATGTTCGGCCTTGGCAATCAGCAGGCCGAGTCTGGACACAACACTGATAAAGTCGGCTGGCAGTCTTTTGGACTGCCAGCTTGCACAGATACAAAAATACCACTTCAGCACAATTGACAATAATTTATAGCAATGGCCCTTAAGCATAAAGTTAGTGTGATAATATATACATGATTATTCTAACACGACACATGGTTCTCACACAGGCATATTTGGCGCGATGTAAAGGTTTGCAAAAGAGAGGCATTCGTAACTCGAGGTTCCACTGTATTGTGGTCACCAACCCCCTCAAATAGATGGTTGTCATACTCTACAGCAGTGGTTCTTAACCTTGTTGGAGGTAAACGAACCCCACCAGTTTCATATGCGCATTTACCGAACCCTTTAGTGAAAAATACAATTTAGTTTTTTTTCAAATTCAAGACAAAGTTATATGTTTTTGGTAACACTTTAGTATGGGGAACATATTCTAAGTAACACAGACTTAATTTAGAGTTTTTTGGACACTAGGGGAACATATTCTAAGTAACAAAGACTTAATTTAGAGTTATTTGGTTAGGAATAGTGGTTCTTAACCTGGGTTCGATCGAACCCTAGGGGTTTGGTGAGTCGGGCTCAGGGGTTCGGTGGAGGTCAAGACACACCCGACTCATCGTGTAAATAAAAACTTCTCCCTATCGGCGTATTACGGATACGACAACAGCAGAAGTCACACTGATTTGCAGGTGTGTAATTTGTTGTGAGTTTATGCACTGTGTTGGTTTTGTTCTTTGAACAAGGTGATGTTCATGCACGGTTCATTTTGTGCACCAGTAAAAAAACATGGTAACACTTTAGTATGGGGAACATATTCACCATTAATTAGTTGCTTATTAACATGCAAATTAGTAACATATTGGCTCTTAACTAGTCATTATTAAGTACTTATTAATGGCCTTATTATAACCCTAACCAAAAAACTCTAAATTAAGTCTTTGTTACTTAGAATATGTTCCCCATACTAAAGTGTTACCAAAAACATATAACTTTGTCTTGAATTTGAAAAAAGACAACATTTTATTTTTCACTAAAGAAGGGTTCGGTGAATGTGCATTTGAAACTGGTGGGGTTCGGTACCTCCAACAAGATTAAGAACCACTGGGTTAGGGTTAGGTCGGGTGTGTTTCGACCTCCGCCGAACCCCTGAGGCCGACTCACCGAACCCCTAGGGTTCGATCGAACCACTGCTCTACAGTTTTGGATGTCACAATGTTATGTTCATAGAAAAATCAAACTGAAAGAGGCAAGACGGCAAAACTAAAAGTTCAAGTTTCATTGGATTGACAAGTTGACAAATACACAACGTAATGCATCCTAACAAAATAAGCAAGGAACATGTGAAGTAAACATTTTAGGGCAAGCCTACTGTATATGTGAATATATGAGTGTACAGTATATTACAACCAAATCATACTTGCCAACCTTGAGACCTCCGAATTCGGGAGATTGGGGGTGGGGGGTGTTGAGGTGGTTCGGCACCGTGTTCAATGGAGAAGTCTGATCTACACGATTTGCAGGCAGCATACCCCTTCTCCTTCGAGCAGTCCTGGATGAACTGAAATTATTTTTTCCAATCATTTCGGAACTTGCAAGCGTACTTCATCTTCTTACTCGTCGTCGCCATGTCTCTTCTTCGTTCTTCTGCTTCGTCTCTGTTATGTTTTCGGACATCACTACTTGCCGTAGTTTTGAAGCAATGCATGATGGGAATCCGGATGTTGTGTGTCAGTGTATTAACGTGCCGGCTGGAATAAACACACGCCGAGAAATAGCTCCGTGCCTGCCTACTTTATGGGTTATAGATAAACCTATGGATAACGGAGACATATATAATAGTCTCCTTTTCAGGTGAGAGAGGACACCGGGTGGAAATCGGGAGAAATTCGGGAGAGTGGTTGCCCTGGGAGATTTTCGAGAGGGGCACTGAAATTTGGGAGTCTCCCGGGAAAATCGGGAGGGTTGGCAAGTATGAACCAAATCCAAAGAGAATGCGTATTTATTGTTAGCATCAAGGCTAACAATCATGTGTTATCAAGCTAACAATCTAAACTACTGCTTCCCTTTCACACGTTTCAAGTGTAACAATTGTTTTGTTGTTCAAACCATGGTATAAAATCCTAGAGGACGAATACTAAAGAGGTGAATATTTATCATTTGACATTAAAAACACAATAAGTCCTTTCACCTCAAATTCAGCCCCCTTACTCTGGAGAAGATTGTGTAGGTGAGCTCTGTTCCAAATGCAGTAAATTTCCTTCCCACAATTTCAGAGACGGTGCCTTCTGGTGGTGAGATATAATGAGTGTGACAACCAACCTTATTCCTCGTTCCCAAAGATGAAAGATCATGTCTGCTTTTCTGACAACCTCTCCTCATTCCCTAACGATTAACATGACAATGACCCCTTTGATTTAAAGCACAGCAGTGTCTGAAGTGGCAGCTGGCTATACCGTATATCTGAAGTGAACTGTGGCCATACCAAAACAAATCAACATTATAGGTTTATCTAATGGAGACCTTGGCTGGCTGTCACAATCTCAAAGTCAAGTTAATTCCACGGCGGGTGTGTCATCATCTCTGCCAGGATTTGACATTCCTCCAGAGGTTACGGTGATCGTTACTGGACCAATGTGGCGTGCATCCTGGGGGAGTGATTTAAGTTACAAGCGGCCTTGTAATTAGAGAAGAACCACAAAGTTAAAAATGGGAAATAAACGTATATGGGCAGACTTGATGAGATTGTGGTCATGTGGCCAGAGGTGGGTAGAGTACCTAAAGATTGAACTCAAGTAAGAGTGCCGTTACTTTAGAATAATATGACTCAAGTAAAAGTAAAGAGTATTTATGAAAATAATTACTAGAGTAAGAGTAAGTATTCCGTGAAAAACTACTCAAGTACAGTGTAACTTGTGAGTAACTTCTGATTTTTTAGTAGTGTTGCTTGTGACCAGTCTTCCTCTCAGGGAATAAAACAGACTGGTCAATCCCAAGTTATTTTGGAAGACATATATGTTGAGTAAGAAGGACCACCGAGACAGAATAGTACTCGGCCAAGTTTTACTGAAGCTTTAGGAGACCAGCCCTCACAATGCGATAATAGCAGCATCAAGAAGCGGTCTGAAAATCAAGCGGAAAGAGTCAGCTTATTTAGTACAAAAACAGCCCCTCCCGCCCAGAAAGAAATACAGCCTTTTTGTTCTAAACCGATAAGGCCTCCTCCACAAAAAGGGAGTATGTTATACTCCCAGCAGACATTCCAGGCCTTCAAGGTGAAACACTAACGAGCATAAGGAAAAAACACAAAGTGAAAACATGGGAAAACATTAGCTACTTTAAACCTAACTATGGATAAAGAAAGAACACTTTAAACATATATACATTCTCCACAGTAGCTATTTTGTAATGGTTCTTGGACTACAATTGTACTTGATATGAGCGTGTGTGTGTGTAAAACATAAAATTGATATATAATTTTTTGCAACATGTTTTCTCTAGTTAGACGTTGAATTCTTGCAGGCTAAAATGTGAACATTTCTACTGACAGATGACAGCATATGATATACATTGTATTTCTACTAGTTTGAAAGTAATCATTGAAGATCTGTGCTGCCTTGTCAATTTTTACAGTCTGTACGTTTCTACTAAATTAGTCAGATTTTTCAAATACTTACAGTATATTTCCTCTATTTTCACAGCTACATGTGAAGTTCTAGTATTTATGATCTTATCTCTATTGTGACTGTTGGCCATATGCAGTGTGCCTTTGGTACACTAGGGGGCGGTTGTGGTCATTTCAGCTTGTTTAGCTATATGGAAATGTAAACACAGTAAAAGAAGAGTATGCTACATGCTAATAAGTTAGCGCTAGTAACTTTCAAGCTCCGGATATAACAGATGAGTACAACTTTCCACTGATATTTAGTTTCATTGGCAGTGTTTTAGTGTGTTTAATTGACGCTTGTGGTTATTAGGATCATTAGAGAAGTGCAAAAAGATCGATATTTTAGTCAACTGTTGTAGGTGGTTTATGCTTACCAGTTGCTGGTGTCTCTTCACATAATTGAATTGTCTTATTTTGGGAACATTCTGACACTTGTTGAACACGTAGGTTTCTATTTTATCATTCCACCAGCCAGTGTTAATTTTGACAGCAGTTTTTTATTTAGTTTTAGTCATAGTCTTTTGACGAAAATGTATTTTAGTTTTAATCATATTTTAGTCATGTAAATTAATTTAGTTTTAGTTGACTGAATTCCTCAACATTTTAGTCGACTAAAATTTGAAATTTGAGTAGATTTTTTTGACTAAAACAAAATTATAACAGACAACACATATTTGAAGTTGTCTTGAAATCACTTTTATTAATGATCTATTATTGCATAGAATCTCAAAAATATTATTCCATTCCATGAATATTTCGATAAGGACATTTCACACTAACCTTATTGTGTGCTATTATTTGAGATTAAATTAAGCTCTTTTTTTTTATGTTGAATGATATATGACTAAAATGGTCACATGAAGAAACAAACTAGTTTTAGTTGGAGATGCTACCTCAGTAGAAGCATTTAAGTCCCATCTTAAAACACATGTGTATACTCTAGCCTTTAAATAGACCCACCTTTTAGACCATTTGATCTGCCGTTTCTTTTCTGCTCTTTTTTCCGGAGAAAATCAAGCCACTAGGTTTACAACGTATCTTGTTGCCTATCGTTGCAAAAGTAAAATGTTTCCATACGTCTTGTCTTTCTTCCATATTGAAAAGATGTGTGTAACAATACAGTAGGGATGCAACGATATAAGAATTTACTATCACGGTTATTGTGACCAAACATACCACGGTTATCATTATTATCGCAGTATTGTGGGCTGTGCGCAAAAAAAGCTTTTTTAACATAACTAAAATAAATAGACACAGTTATTTGTGTTTTATGTTATGTTGCACGATTGCACCAACTAATATTCCTAGTTTGTGTCAGGGCTTGGTAAAAGGATTGGACTCAGATGCAGAGTAGGGAACTTGACAGGCTTTTATTTTGGCAGCTTCCTTTCACCTCCAAAGTCAAGGAATACAATTCTATATTTAATCAAAAAACTACTCGACGAAAAATGCTTCCAAAAAATAGGAACAACTGAAAATCACTCCGAACGGAGGAAAACACCAAACCAAAGACGAACTAATAATTGGCGCAGTAAATGCTATAGAATGTATTAACAAAAAACGCTCCAATGGGAGGAATAAACAACAGCTATGAAAAATTCTACACTATCTTATTTACTTAAAATAGTCACTCAAAAAATTTAGGAAAATAACTGAGAACTTACCACTTCGGCTGAATAAGGTCAATAACAATAAATCTCTCTGCTGAGGAGGAAAAGGGAAAACTCAAAATAGCCACGAAGGGATTCAAGAACATGGAACATAAGCAGGGGACAAGGCAAGGAATGGACATGGACATAGATGCTGGAAAGTACGAATGAACGAGACAATCTGGCACAGAACAAACGGAGGGGTGGGCTTATAAGACACATGAGGGTAATAGGGAACAGGTGGAAACAATCAGGGAACAGGGATGACGTCAGACTGATGACACAATAGGAAGGGCAAGTGACCTGAAACGAGAGGAGAGTTACTTTTCAAACTAAAACATGCAAATCACAAGACAGAAAAAAACCAAGACAAGACATCCCTCACCGCGGTGTGACAGATTGTGAACCCGTTCTCAAACAATGGCAATAAAAACTATTCTAAATCTGATTCTGAGTGAGAAAAGCCACCTTTTTGCATGTCGTGGGTTTCTTATGCCTCACTGAAGTGTTTTATTTTTGTGTTGTATCTGTTTTAATAAACATGTATTGATGTACTGTAAATATTGGTTTGTACTGTAACACTTTAAGATGCATTTAAATGAAAAGTGCTTAAAAATTTAAATCTATTTTAAATATGTATCACTCCTGGCGGGCTTTGTGTACGTCCTATTCTGTTTATCGTTACCTGAACCTTGTTATAGATATTTAAAGATGGATAATATTGTTGGAATATTTAAATTGAAACACACAATGTGCTTTTCTACTTTTTTTTTTTTTTTTTTAACCTTTTCACTCATTTAATATTGCAATATTTAGTCCCTACATGCATTTCAAATGGGGCCAAAAAGACTAACATCCCTCTCAGTAGTAATTAATCTTCTCCATGAGCAGGGGTTTACTTGGCAGTCTGTGTTCTGTTACTGTAAATCAGGGAGGGGGAAAAAATGTCTCATCAACGCAGATTTAGAAGTGTCTCCCTTTGGTATAGAAGCAAGCCAGGAAAATCTCTCTAAATTGAAAACAGTGGCATTGATAGGAAAATAATGTAGATCCATCTTTCACTGCTCGTCCCTAAACACCATGGTCTAAATTAGTAAAGGGGGGGATCAGCGATCATATCAGGGATGAATCACTGCACTGGTCTCAAAAGTGTAATTCTGCTTGAATAGCAGAGCAAAACTTTTTACATTTTTTTATTGAAATCTTCAAGGCCGAGGTCAAAAGTGTTTTTTTATTTATTTTTTTTATTAAAAAGACAGAACAAAAAAAGTTGTTTTTCTGTCCTTCATAGCATTTCAGTATTATTAGGGATACAAACATTAGTCTAATCCAGGGGTGTCCAAACTTTTTCCAGAAAAACTCTTTGATACATTTTGTACATGTCAAGACTTGGTCTGTGGCGTGGTTTGTTCTCCCGTGGTGCAAAGGAATTGGACCAAACGTGGCGTGCAGGTGAGGACATGTTTAATATATTAACTCAAAAAAGGCTCAAAAGGGGATAAACAAAAAGCGCTCACAGCAGAGGGAAAAAACTTGACTACGAAAACAAAAGGCGCCCACAATGGCGGAAGTACAAAACTAGACTATGAAAACAAAACACTAGCACAAAGGCAAAAAACTATGAACAATAACAAAACTTACTTGACATGACAAGAGGGGCAAAAGGAAGAGCAGCCGACTGCCTGGCAACAATGGCCTTAAATACTGGTGACATGATTAGTGAAAACGTGAGACAGGTGCGTGACATGAGGATGTGAAACAGGTGCGTGACAAGACAGGTGAAAACTAATGTGTGACCATGGAAACCAAACCAAACAAGGAAGTGCAACCAGGAACTAAAAGAAGAGCCCAAAACCCAAGCAAAACAAAAACATGATTAACACAGACATGACAGTACATGAAATATACTAAAACTAATGCAGTGAATGTCATTTTTTTTTCATTTGATTTGCCTTTTTGTAATTGTATACATCTGTAAAGCACAAAAAATGGCATTGTGTACGAATCTAAACACCAACAATTTGTTTCCTACTATCATTTCTTACTAATAACGTTGCATTTTCTCTGTTAACGAAAACATTTTTGAGGGCTTCGGCACGCTCAAAAACGTTCTTGTATGAATAAAAACATTTGTTAAAAATGTTCATCATAAAAACGACACACAATAAAATCATCAAAGCCCATACAGTAAAACGCACAGGTTGTCGACTATTTTGGTTTTCAGGTCCCATTTTTGAGCGGAATACAGTGACAATATGGTAAATCACATACAGTCGCGATCAAAAGTTTGTAAAGAACATAATGTCATGGCTGTCTTGAGTTTCCAATAATTTGTACAACTCTTATTTTTTTGTGGTAGAGTGATTGGAGCTTTCCTCCAGAAGGTCTTATATTTGTCCATGTGATGTCAGATGAAACAAAAATTTAGCTGTTTGGCCACAATACCCAGCAATATGTTTGGAGGGGAAAAGGTGAGGCCTTTAATCCCAGGAACACCATGCTTACCGTCAAGCATGGTGGTGGTAGTACTATGCTCTGGGCCTGTTTTGCTGCCAATGGAACTGGTGCTTTACAGAGAGTAAATGGGACAATGAAAAAGGAATTCTTCAGGACAACCTAAAATCATCAGCCCGGAGGTTGGGTCTTGGGCGCAGTTGGGTGTTCCAACAGGACAATGACCCCAGATACACGTCAAAAGTGGTAAAGGAATGGCTAAATCAGGCTAGAATTAAGGTTTTAGAATTGCCTTCCCGAATTCCTGACTTAAACGTGTGGACAATGCTGAAGAAACAAGTCCATGTCAGAAAACCAACACATTTAGCTGAACTGCACCAATTTTGTCAAGAGGAGTGGTCAATAATTCAACCAGAAGCTTGTGGATGGCTACCAAAAGCGCCTTATTGCAGTGAAACTTGCCAAGGGACATGTAACCAAATATTAACATTGCTGTATGTATACTTTTGACCCAGCAGATTTGCTCACATTTTCAGTAGACCCATAATAAATTCATAAAAGAACCAAACTTCATGAATGTTTTTTTGTGACCAACAAGTATGTGCTCCAATCACTCTATCACAAAAAAATAAGAGTTGTAGAAATCATTGGAAACTAAAGACAGCCATGACATGATGTTCTTTACAAGTGCATAACAACTTTTGATCACAGTTTCTTTTTACAAAATGTCCGAAAAGGAGTACAAAAAAGCAGAGCTTCTTTCAACCCTACTTTTGGCCTTGATTTTTGTTATTTCATCGAGTTTAAATTGTGCAGTGTTGCCCCCCAACCAAATGTTAAAAAATTGCTGGAAGAAGTTACAGGAAGGAAGAACAAACTTGCTTATGCAGGTGAGCAATCCTGCCACAGATAAAAACTGAACAACTTATTTTCCCTCTGCCATCAGGAGGCCATGACAGAGTGGATGATTGACAGAAAATGGCATGAAAAACATATTTTTGTGCAAATATAGACTTTTTCAGGCTACAGTCTTAAACTTGTAATAAGCTGAGGCATCCTGATTGAATTTAAATGCGTTTTTCAAGAATAGAAAAAAAAATCTCTTTGGCATTTTGATGCTCTGCTGACAATCTGGTTAGCGATTATCCACCAGAGAGGTGGTTCAAAATTAGGGTTATTAGGGCTAGGGCAGGGTTATTCAACTGGAGACCCGGAGGCCTTACTTAGTTCTACTAGTAGTGTTCCACAAGGTAATTATTTTATAATTTAGGGCAGGGAGGTCCAAACCTTTTGACTATATATACATATATATATATATATATATATATATATAAATATATACATACATTTTTTACCGCTTGTCGCGGAGGGTGCTGGAGCCTATCCCAGATGCACAAGGGCGGAAGGCGGAGTACACCCTGGACAAGTCGCCACCTCATCGCAGGGTCAACACAGATAGACGGACAACATTCACACTCACATTCACACACTAGGGCCAATTTAGTGTTGCCAATCAACCTATCCCCAGGTGCATGTCTTTGGAGGTGGGAGGAAGCCGGAGTACCCGGAGGGAACCCACGCAGTCACGGGGAGAACATGCAAACTCCACACAGAAAGATCCCGAGCCCAGGATCGAACCCAGGACCTTCATATTGTGAGGCACACGTACTAAACCCTGTGCCACTATATATATATATATATATATATATATATATATATATATATATATATATATATATATATATGTATATATATATATATATATATATATATATATATATATATACATATATATATATATATATATATATATATATATATATATACATATATATATATATATATATATATACATATATATATATATATATATATATATATATATATATATATATATATATATATATATATATATATATATATATATACATACATATATATATATATATATATATATATATATATATATATATATATATATATATATATATATATATATATATATATATATATATATATATATATATACACTACCGTTCAAAAGTTTGGGGTCACCCAAACAATTTTGTGGAATAGCCTTCATTTCTAAGGACAAGAATAGACTGTCGAGTTTCAGATGAAAGTTCTCTTTTTCTGGCCATTTGGAGCGTTTAATTGACCCCACAAATGTGATGCTCCAGAAACTCAATCTGCTCAAAGGAAGGTCAGTTTTGTAGCTTCTGTAACGAGCTAAACTGTTTTCCGATGTGTGAACATGATTGCACAAGGGTTTTCTAATCATCAATTAGCCTTCTGAGCCAATGAGCAAACACATTGTACCATTAGAACACTGGAGTGATAGTTGCTGGAAATGGGCCTCTATACACCTATGTAGATATTGCACCAAAAACCAGACATTTGCAGCTAGAATAGTCATTTACCACATTAGCAATGTATAGAGTGTATTTCTTTAAAGTTTAGACTAGTTTAAAGTTATCTTCATTGAAAAGTACAGTGCTTTTCCTTCAAAAATAAGGACATTTCAATGTGACCCCCGGTAGTGTGTATATATATATATATATATATATATATATATATATATATATATATATATATATATATATATATATATATATATATATATATATATATATATATATATATATACTGTATACATAAAGCCTATACATATGAGTATGTTTTATAATAATAATATAATGGATATATAATTGATAGTTGTTATAATTAGTTAATAAGTGTATGTGAAAGTTCAACTCCTACCTTGTTCTCTTGTGTGACATCAGAAATATCAAGCAGAGAGTGTTTTGCATTTTTGCCAATAATCCTTCGTAATGGATTTAAATGGTTGTCATTTCAACTGTTTTTTGGTTGATTGGATGTTTTTTTGTAATATCCCCAAAGATCAATGAGCAGGTTGTGTTATGTGTGACCATGTTTGTTGATTTTTTTGTACTGGTTGATTTTTTTTTTTTTGTTGCACCGTGACTAGGGAAGGTTGTTTGGGTTGGGTCATATAAGTGAATGCTGTACTTCTGTGGCGTGAATGTGGAACTAATGGTAGAGTTAGTCTAGTTGGCCACAAGATTGTAGCAACCAGACCACTGGACATTTATGAAAGACACTGTTAGACTGCTCCTGATGAAATTGTTTGTTGAACTCATGCTGTCTCGTGGGTCAGATTGAAGTCGCTTTTGGACACCCCTTAATTTGGCTATTCAACTGGTGGCCCGTGAGTTCAGTTAAAAAAACGTTTGAGTGAATCACGTTTTTGCAGAGGGTCCTTGACAACAGCAGAGAATCTCCTGTAACTCTGACAAAATATATGCAATGTCCATTGTGGAGGACCCTGGCTCTCCGTAACATATTAGACTAACGGTGAATGAAGAAGTACGACCGCACCGATCCTTAGCTTTCTGGAAATGCGGCCCCCAAAACAATTTAGGTGAATATCCTACATTTATTTTTTTAAATGACACCTAAAAAACTAGTATTCTCAGACTTGCCAACACTTCCGGACTCTGCAGGAGACTCCCAGAAATTACCCTTTTTTACCGACATCTCGACTTAACTTACAAAACTCCAGAATACTGCTGTTTTTGTGTGCGTGTAGAAATATTGTAGCTTTTGTCCAAATGTTGAAAGGATGACGAGGGGTTGGTCGATCAACCATTTCAGCGTGCACATTAAGCGGCTGCGTTTCCCCCACGCTCAACAGTCACGATACATATAAGGACTTTAAGACTGTCAGAAAATAGAACTCTTTAAACAGGAACAAATGAAAACAAACATGGATATACACCAGTGTAGTGTTATACGGTATACCCGTATTAGTATAGTACCGCGATACTAATCAATCATTTTCGGTACGATACCGTCCCTTAAAAGTACCGGTCCTGACATTGCTGGTTTACGAGCAGAGGAGCATGTTCGGCGGCACACAATCATGAAGTACTTACAAGCAGACACAGTGTGTAGACAGAAAAGGGAGAACAGACGCATTTTGGCTTAAAAACTAAAGATAAAGATGACGTTATAACACTGAAACGCCTTTAGGAAGAGGTGCTTTAATTAAGACATGGCTAGCTAGTTAGCGGCTAAAGTCCATCCGCAGTCTGCAGTGTTTTAGCTACTTCTAAATCACTAATCCTCGCCTCCATGGTGACAATTAAAGTATGTTTCTTACAAGTATCATCCCTGCAGGACGAGGAATAGCTAAACATGCTTCACTCCAAATTGTAGCTACACCTGACATCCACTGTAATGATACCAAGTACAGGAGTGTATCTAGTCGATACTACTATGTTTACGTCGATTTTTTTTGGCATCACAACATCTTCTTTCATTTTTAAAAAATGTATATTATGTTTATCAACTCAGGAAATATGTCCCTGGACACATGAGGACTTTGAATATGACCAATGTATGATCCTGTAACGACTTGGTATCGGATTGATACCCAAATTTGTGGTATCATCCAAAACTAATGTAAAGTATCAAACAATAGAAAAATAAGTGATTATTACATTTTAACAGAAGTGTAGATAGAACATGTTAAAAGAGAAAGTAAGCAGATATTAACAGTAAATTAACAAGTAGATTAATAATTCATTTTCTACCACTTGTCCTTAATAATGTTGACAAAATAATAGAATGGAAAATGACACAATATGTTACTGCATACGTCAGCAGACTAATTAGGAGCCTTTTTTTGTTTACTTACTACTAAAAGACAAGTTTTCTTGTATGTTCACTATTTTATTTAAGGACTTAACTGCAATAAGAAACATATGTTTAATGTACCTTAAGATTTTTTGTTAAAATAAAGCCAATAATGTAATTTTTTTTGTGGTCCCCTTTATTTAGAAAAGTACCGAAAAGTACCAAAATAATTTTTGTACCGGTACCGGTACCAAAATATTGGTATAGTTACAACACTACATCAGTGTTTGAAAAAAAAAGTAAATCAGCACAAGTGGATTGAGAATAAAATGTCTGTCCACATAAAAACATATTCACCGGCTGTCATGCACAATTTGCCTACGCCATAAAAAGCAACCACATTGTGACTGGCACATATCACCTCTGCATCTTTAAAATGTGTGCACACTTTTTTAATCGCCCCTGAAGTATGCTTTGAATTTTGAGCAAAATGTATTTAAAGGCCTACTGAAAGCCACTACTATCGACCACGAAGTCTGATAATTTATATATCAATGATGAAATCTTAACATTGCAACACATGCCAATACGGCCGGGTTAACTTATAAAGTGCAATTTAACTAAACTTCCGGTTGAAAACGTCTTTGGATATGACGTAGGCGTGTGACGTCACGACGGCAACGGAAGTATTCGTACCCGATGTGTCACCGTACAAACTCCTCTGTTTTCATCGAACAATTCCACAGTATTCTGGACATCTGTGTTGGTGAATCTTTTGCAATTTGTTTAATGGACAATGGAGACTGCAAATAAGAAAGTTGTAGGTGCGATCGGTGTATTAGCAGCGGACTACAGCAACACAATCAGGAGGTTGTTTTGTGTTTGAGGTGAATAGCAGACGCACTACCTTGAGTACAGCTTTGGCTTCCAAACATTTGATCGCTTGCCCGTACATGCGTGTCGCTATGTGCATGTCACGTACGTAACTTTGGGGAAATATATGTTTCTTGCCGACTCTGATGGCGGCCGGGGTGTCGTCGAAAGCTACAACGCCCGCCGCCGCTCCGTAGTTAGCTTCCATAGTTAAGCTTCGCCAAGCTGGAAATTATTAACCGTGTATTTACATGTTCATGGTTTAATAGTATTGTTGATCTTCTGTCTATCCTTCAGGCAGGGTTTTTTTTATTTTGTTTCTATCTGCATTTGAGACTGATGCTATCACGTTAGCTACGTAGCTAAGTTAGTTAGCTTCAATTGTTAAGCTTCGCCAAGCTGGAAATTATTAACCGTGTATTTACATGTTCATGGTTTAATAGTATTGTTGATCTTCTGTCTATCCTTCAGGCAGGGTTTTTTTTATTTTGTTTCTATCTGCATTTGAGACTGATGCTATCACGTTAGCTACGTAGCTAAGTTAGTTAGCTTCAATTGTTAAGCTTCGCCAAGCTGGAAATTATTAACCGTGTATTTACATGTTCATGGTTTAATAGTGTTGTTGATCTTCTGTCTATCCTTCCAGTCAGGTTTTTTTTTTATTTTGTTTCTATCTGCATTTGAGACCGATGCTATCATGTTAGCTCCGTAGCTAAAGTGCGTCAACGATGTATTGTCGTGGAGATAAAAGTCACTGTGAATGTCCTTTTCGCGTTCTCGACTCTCATTTTCAAGAGGATATAGTATCCGAGGTGGTTTAAAATACAAATCTGTGATCCACAATAGAAAAAGGAGAGTGTGTGGAATCCAATGAGCCAGCTTGTACCTAAGTTACGGTCAGAGCGAAAAAAGATACACCCTGCACTGCCTCTAGTCCTTCACTCTAACGTTCCTCATCCACACATCTTTCATCCTCGCTCAAATTAATGGGGTAATCGTCGCTTTCTCGGTCCGAATCTCTCTCGCTCCATTGTAAACAACGGGGAATTGTGAGGAATTCTTCCTCCTGTGATGTCACGCTACTTCCGGTACAGGCAAGGCTTTTTTTTTATCAGCGACCAAAAGTTGCGAACTTTATCGTCGTTGTTCTATACTAAATCCTTTCAGCAAAAATATGGCAATATCGCAAAATGATCATGTATGACACATAGAATGGATCTGTTATCCCCGTTTAAATAAAAAAAAAATCATTTCAGGAAGCCTTTAATGCTTTTTGTATCGATGAAGTTGTTAATTGTGGTTTTCAATGGTCAGTCACTTTACTCGCCATCTTGTTTTTGCTCATTTCCCCTGCAAGCTGCTCACATTTCACCACTGTAAATGTTTGTATTGTGTTGTCGAAGTCACGTGATTTGAGCCAACCAGTTGGTTTGTCGGTCGGTTCCGTTTTTTATTGTCTGAATTGCACAGCCGAGCCAAGCGTTTATACATTTAATGAAAAGTGTTTTTCAAATGCCTGTTCGGTAGTGGACAAAAGCAAAAATATAAAAGTCATCTTTGTGACAAACGTACTCATTAATGTTGGGTTTATATTCCCAACAGAAAACCTATGGTGCTGTGTATTGGACAATACACATTGCTTCGGAGTGCAGAGTGCATAAAATAGCTTATGGCTTTCATTGATTTAGAGGTTTTATTAAGGTTTATTTACCGCATAGGAAATCACCAAGTGTGGTTGAAGACCTCGCACCTGGTCGTACTTAATGCACGTCAGCATGGATGGAGCTGGTGCTTAAAATCGAGACGATCCATCTTACATTCTGCACTGAAAACCACTAATTTAGTCAAAAATGGGCTAAAACAATCATTCTAATATAGAGCGCTAATATTCCAGATAATATTACTGTTCAAATGTGTAGACCTTCAGTAGAGTGCTGGGTCATCTGCCATTGTTTACAAATGCCTTCTTATTATATTCAAGGGAATTATATCTCGTACAAAATGTGATTAATTGTTTGTTCAGTACCAATAAAATCTGTCATTAAACTGCAATTAGTCCCAGATGAAGCAACCAATGACATGCTATTTTAATTATACATATTTATCCGGCTCCAGTTGATGGAACGTTAAGATAAATAAACATCCGGAGATAATTGACTGCATGTGGTATCGCACAAACAATTCTAGACGTATCAATGAATTTACAATGATAATATCTGATGAAATCATTCAATTAACTGCAACGTTTTTTTAGATTACTCCACGTAATCACCAATCACAGAAGCAATATTGTGTACTTTGTTGGTTTCCAGTGAGAGATTTAAAGGTTTAGATGTGGTCTTCAGAGATGCAGAAGCGACTCTGAGGTGACTGCATCGACCCATCAGTGTATTAACCTGCATTGACAGGTGGTACAGTCCAGTATCAACAAGCTAAGCTCACAAAGTCTCTTGTGACTGAAGGTCTGCTGTGAAAATGGATGAGGTTATGCAAATGGAGAGTACTTCTTGTGGGCTGAGTCAAAGGTTTTATGGCCGACTTTAACTCAAGGAAGTACCTTGTTTTTTACAGCCGTACACCTGATGATCTCTGCACACTGTTTGGAAGTGCTTAAACGCCTATAGAAAGTGCATTTCAGTAGTGTATACACAATCCTTTGTCCTTGCATGGTGAAATAAAAACGACAATGTTTTAAAAGGAATGTGCCATACTTCTGCAAACAGTGGCTGTCCCTTGAAAATACATACAACAAATACTGTATTTTCCGCACTATAAGGCGCACTTAAAATATGTATTTTTTCTCTCAAAACTTGACAATGCGTCTTATAACCCGATGCGCCTAATGTACAGAATAATTCTGGTTTTGCTTACCGACCTCGAAGCAATTTTATTTGGTACATGGTCTAATGATAAGTGTGACCAGTCATCATCATCATCGGCGGTCACTCGAAGCGATTATGACGATCCTCCTGGTAGGGGGGTATCCCTTTATGGAGGATGCCTGTGCGTGACTTTGTTTAACGTGGGGAGACTGGTGCACAGACAGTCACCACACGATCCAGTGGGTCCAGTCAATCAATCAATCAATCAATCAATGTTTATTTATATAGCCCTAAATCACAAGTGTCTCAAAGGGCTGTACAAGCCACAACGACATCCTCGGTACAGAGCCCACATACGGGCAAGAAAAACTCACCCCAGTGGGACGTCGGTGAATGACTATGAGAAACCTTGGAGAGGACCGCATATGTGGGTAACCCCCCCCCTCTAGGGGAGACCGAAAGCAACGGATGTCGAGTGGGTCTGACATAACATTGTGAAAGTCCAGTCCACAGTGGATCCAACACATCAGCGGGAGTCCAGTCCACAGCGGGGCCAACAGGAAACCATCCCGAGCGGAGATGGGTCAGCAGCGCAGAGATGTCCCCAACCGATGCACAGGCTAGTGGTCCACCCGGGGTCTCGACTCTGGACAGCCAGCACTTCATCCATGGCCACCGGACCTATGCAACTCCCCCTCGCAAGGGACAGGGGAGAAGAGGAGAGAAGAAAAGAAACGGCAGATCAACTGGTCTAAAAAAGGGGGGGTCTATTTAAAGGCTAGATTATACAAATGAGTTTTAAGATGGGACTTAAATGCTTCTACTGAGGTAGCATCTCTAACTGTTACCGGGAGGGCATTCCAGAGTACTGGAGCCCGAATAGAATGGCATGGAGTCCAAGACAACTGGGGACCTTTTTCTGCTGCAGCCTTCATCCGCCATCCCAGCCGTTGTGACGCTCCATAGGGTTAGCAACCATCCTCCGCCTGTTCCACCGTTGAGGTCTTGGGTTGTTATTTCCCCATAACTGGGCCCACATGGATGTGGGGGTGCCTTCTTCCGCCATCGCAGCTGTTGTGGTAGTTCTTACATCTACCGTCTTCCGCCTGCTCCGCCGTTGAGGTCTTCACCGTATCCCTGGCTAGGGGGCAGTCAGGTACTAGGCTTTTGCCAAGGGCCACCTGGGGTAACAGTAGTAAAGGGGTTAACCTCCTAGTGCCCCAAGACCCTATAGAGGAGCCACCACAGCCGGATGCACTTTAACGTCATGCCCAGTAGATGGCAGTCAAACATAAGAGATACCTGTAGACTGCACCATGGTGGCAATATGACTCAAGTAAACAACACCAACCAGTATTATTATGGTGTGTGTATAAGGTAAGACATATTATCTGGCGTTTTTTTTCGCAATATTATGCAGAACTAACTTTTCTTACCTTCTAGTACCTGCTGATCTGTATTTGGGATCTGCATAAATCCTGAAAAATTGTGCGAGTCCGCCTTTGTAGTCTGTGGCGACACCGTAGTCGATAAGCTTCTTCTTTTTCTCTATCTTCTTGTTATGGGACACTCATCCTCCGCGGTTGAGATTTCTAATATAAAGTAGTGTAAAGTTCTTACTTATATCTGTCAGAAAACTCGCTAAAACATACCGGTATGGTGAGTTAAATTATTCACTCAAGAACTTTAGTTATTAGAGAGTTCCGGTCGGAAGGTTTTTCACGGGACACATTTCCGGTGTTGTTGTTCCCGGATGAGAAAATGCTTCTCCGTTATTGATTGAAGTAAAGTCTGAATGTCATTAAAACAGTTAGCTCCATCTTTTGACACTTCTTCCACTCCCGTCCTTGCACGCTACACCGCTACAGCAAAGATGACGGGGAGAAGACTCTACCGAAGGTGAGCCACGTAAATAAGACTGCCCACAAAACGGCGCATCCAGAAGAGACTGTCAGAAAGCGGCTTGAAGATGATCTTTAAAACATAATCTATGCAACATTTTGACCAAAGAACCACCATTATATGTTATGTAGACCACAAGGAAGTGTTTTACATTTAGAAAAATGAAATAATAATATGACTCCTTTAATGCGCCTTATAATCCGGTGCGCCTTATATATGAAAAAAGATCGAAAATAGACCATCCATCGGCAGTGCGCTTTATAATCCAGTGCGCCCTATGGTCTGGAAAATACGGTAAACAGCCTCTGTTCATAGGTTCACACGTCGACATTAACAGTTGACTGCAGAGCCCATCTAAGTTTTGTTGTTAACCAAAACAGCAGCACCTCGGAAGAAGAAAAGTCTAATAATATGAACGCTACAAGAACTCATTCATTCCACATTTCATCCAGCTGAATAGTCACTTACCGTATTGTAATATTGGGGCGGTATGGCTCGGTTGGTAGAGTGACCGTGCCAGCAACTTGAGGATTCCAGGTTCGATCCGAGCTTCTGCAATCCTAGCCACTGCCGTTGTGTCCTTGGGCCACCTGCTTCCAGTGCCACCCACACTGGTTTAGGAATGTAACTTAGATATTGGGTTTCACTATGTAAAGCGCTTTGAGTCACTAGAGAAAAAGCGCTATATAAATATAATTCACTTCACTTCACTAATAGATAATGCTGGTTTTAGTCATAATAATATACTGCTACTATTTGATTTATTATTGCTTCCTCTTTTTCAGTGCCCTTGAGAGTGTTCCAGTTATCCATTCCTCTTGTAATTGAGCTACTGTGTGTCAAACAATTTCCCTTGGGGATCAATAAAGTCTGTCTAAATATACGTCTAATACTGTATAGTCTTATATTCAAGTGTGTCTTATGGATTCCATGAACAGTACATATCTGATTTTAAGTGGCAGCCTTTCATTTTTAATCCATGTTTGTTTCAGGGCCGGGGTTTGAACCTTATCCATTCTGGCCAGTCTGCCTCAATCTCTATAAAAGATGAAGACCACACAATTACATCTAAATAATCAACACAATTCAACATTTGGACATTTATTTATTTTTTATTACATTCTTAACCCTAAAAAGGTATACTCCTGTTGGAAACGTCTAGATTAAACCAGTATTTTATACATACATACATACATACATACATACATACATACATACATACATACATACTGTACATACATACATACATACATGTACATATATACATACATACATACATGTATGTACATACATACATACATATTTGTACATACATACATACACATATGTACATACATACATACACATATATACATATATATATATATATATATATATATATATATATATATATATATATATGTATATATATATATATATATATATATATATATATATATATATATATATATATATATATATATATATATATATATATATATATATATATACACACATATGTATATTTTTCTTTAATTAAAAATGCACTATACTAAAAGATAAGCCAATGCCAAAGATTTGTTTTCCTTGAGGCTCTTAATTTTTCATATCTTGTCACTAAGTTGATATACTGTTTTGCAGCAGCTTTTTTTTTTCATACTTTCTTACGTTGTTCTTTGTTTCTTTAATGTGCAACTTCACATTTATAAAATATAAATTATATGCTACTGTTTCTGCATGGCAGTGTTTTTAGGACACGTTAATACACAAACTATACACAGCAGGGCCACAATAGAGACAACAACTGGGTATGAATTATGAATCAAACTGCATCGTAAACTCGAGGCTGACGCTGGTAAAGACACAAAAAGCAACTGGATGATGGACAAAAAAGGATGTGTGTTTACAAAAAACCCATGGGTACTAGTCTATGTTTACTGAATGGATAATTGTTTAAAAAAATTCAGGTTTTTTTTCACTTCAATCATGTTTTAACCATGTGACTACAATTGTTGACTACTTTATATGCAGCTATAGGGACCCTGGTCTATGGTAGGCCTGATGTCATTATGAATGTAAAAATTTAATGTAAAAATGTTTTTCCTGAAGATTGTCAGAAACCCTTTAGCTTGCTTGAAGGATATTATTGGAAATGTAAATACACACATATATATATATATATATATATATATATATATATATATATATATATATATATATATATATATATATATATATATATATATATATATATATATATATATATACACACACACAGTCGTGGTCAAAAGTTTACATACACTTGTAAAGAACATAATGTCATGGTTTTCTTGAGTTTCCAATAATTTCTACAACTCTTATTTTTTAATGATAGAGTGATTGGAACACATACTTGTTGGTCACAAAAAACATTAATGAAGTTTTGTTCGTTTATTAATTTATTATGGGTCTACTGAAAATGTGACCAAATCTGCTGGGTCAAAAGTATACATATATTATACATTTTTTGTTACATGACTCTTGGCAAGTTTCACTGCAATAAGGCACTTTTGGTAGCCATCCACAAGCTTCTGGTTGAATGTTTGACCACTCCTCTTGACAAAATTGGTGCAGTTCAGCAAAATTTGTTGGTTTTCTGACATGGACTTGTTTCTTCAGCAAAGTCATGACTTTGGGAAGGCCATTGTAATACCTTAATTCTAGCCTGATTTAGCCATTCCTTTACCACTTTTGACGCGTGTTTGGGGTCATTGTCCTGTTGGAACACCCAACTGCGCCCAAGACCCAACCTCCGGGCTGGCGATTTTAGGTTGTCCTGAAGAATTTGGAGGTAATCCTCCTTTTTCATTGTCCCATTTACTCTCTTTAAAGCACCAGTTCCATTGGCAGCTAAACAGGCCCAGAGAATAATAGTCCCACCACCATGTTTGACGGTAGGGATGGTGTTCCTGGGATTAAAGGCCTCACATTTTCTCCTCCAAACATATTGCTGGGTATTGTGGCCAAACAGCTCAATTTGTGTTTCATCTGACCAAAGAACTTTCCTCCAGAAGGTCTTATCTTTGTCCATGTGATCAGCAGAAAACTTTAGTCAAACCTTAATGTGTCGCTTCTGGAGTAAGGGCTTCCGTCTTGCATGGTAGCCTCCCAGTCCATGGCGATGCAAAACCCACTTGACTGTGGACCAGTGTCCACAGTCCACCTGTGTTCCAGCAGCTTCCAAATCATTGCAGACCTGCTTTTTGGTGGTTCTCGGTTGAGTCTTGACCATCCTGACCAATTTTCTCTCAACAGCAGGTGATAGCTTGCGTTTTCTTCCTGATCATGGCAGTGACAAAGCTGTGCCATGCACTTTATACTTACAAACAATTGTCTGCACAGTTGCTCTTGGGACCTTAAGCTGCTTTGAAATGGCTCCAAGTGACTTTCCTGACTTATTCAAGTCAATGATTTGTTTTTTTCAGATCTGTGCTGAGTTCCTTTGACTTTCCCATTGTCGTGTTTGTAACCGAGTCTAATGACTGCATCACATGAGCCCTATTTAAATGGGCTCGGGTGTCGTCAATCAAAATCACTCACATGAAGTTAAGAGGCCATGCCATGAAGCTGATTTGATTTGATTGTAACTATTTTTACATCACCAAAATTGATGCATGTATACTTTAGATCCAGCAGATTTGATCAAAATTTCAGTAGACCCATAATAAATTCATAAATGAACCAAACTTCATTAATGTTTTTTGTGACAAACAAGTATGTGCTCCAATCCCTCTATCACAAAAAAATTAGAGTTGTATAAATTATTGGAAACTCAACACAACCATGACATGATGTTCTTTACAAGTGTATGTAAACTTTTGACCACGACTGATTATTTATATATGATATAATGCAGGGGTGGGCAATTAATTTTTACCGGGGGCCACATGAGCAACCCGAGCACTGCTGGAGGGCCACATCGACAATATTTCAATTAAATTTTGCTCAATATTATTTTTGATATATACCGTAAGATAAATAATAATAATAATTAATAATAATAGTAATACTTCAACATAGTGTATGTAACAGCATTCCATGACTAATATAAATAAATTAACATTAATAATAAATGACAGTAAAATAAGCACACGTACGACTGAGGAGTCATAGTGTAACTTTGTGTGATGTTTGAGTTGTCCGACTTTTTGTGTGGCCATAAACGCACCAGTGGTTTAGTGCTATGCGTGTTGGTGACAGATGACAAGTTGGTTTTGGCCTGGTTTGTACGGCAGAAAATGACTAGTTTTTCGAGATAGAAGTGTTTTACTTATGTTTTTGGTGTGGTTATGGCCGAATATAAACAGTTTTGCTCAATAAAGTGATCGATATAATTCCTGGCCTCGAAGCATCTCGATAGACGTTACAATAATTGAACGGTGTTCAATTGAACGGTGTTGACGAACACCGTTAGGGCCGCTTGTTGTCACTGTCACTCAAAGTTGCATTGCAAAATTACATAGAATAAATATGTTTATTTTGTTTAGAATTCAGATGGGATTTGATTTGGTGCGCGGCATATATTTGCTGCGCGCAGCAGACGCTTGAGCAGTGCGCAATTGCGCAGGCACGCACCTTCGAGGGAACGTTGCTTGGCAGTCCATGTCTTGTTGAAAACACGCCATTCGTCATCAACTTTTCTCTTTTTAGCGTCTCGGGTGTAAACCGTGCATCACTTGTCGCTGCATGTGCACCTTCACTCGCAGGTTACACACTGACACACGCCCATAAATAATAATTTTCAAAATAAAAGCAGCACAGTTGTATTGCGCGCACGACATAGATGTTTTTTCAACTTTATTTTGTAATTAATGATTGCAGCTGTTCACATTCACTCACAATCACGCACACGCATACGTCCACACGGAAGTAATACAAATAACGATTTTCAAAACAAAAGCAGCACTGTTGTATTGCACACTCGACATAGATACTTTTTAAAATGTATTTTGTAATTTATAATTGGCCTCACGCGGGCCGGACAGGGACGCACAAAGTGCCGGATGCGGCCCGCGGGCCGCAGAATGCCCAGGTCTGATATAATGGGTATTGGATAAGATGGTTTGTTTGTTTTATTGGGACTTTGATTTGTTAAGGGGAACTACTTAAGCCATTTTAAGATTATAAATGTTTAATCAGCAACATTGATACCTAAAGGATATGATGGCAATACAGATTTAATACATTAGACATTTGTAAATGCCACTTAACTTCATAGTCTGTAAGATGCATTTTTATTGGCATTAAATTCAGCCCACACTCCACACTAACTCTTATCTTTATGGCCGCTGTTTTAAATTCGCTATTGAGCGCTTCACAAGCCATGCAATCATGTGTTAATGGCAAGCTTGTGTGGTAAAAGTGCATTGTGGCGGCCCCAATTGCGCGACCCTGAGTCTCTGGTTACATCCTGAGGTTAGTGATTGGGCCCACAAACAACTTAAGATCGATGCAAGGGAGTGCAGCAGCCATTGATCCTGCTCTGAGGTCCAAAAAAGATTTAGGAGAGCAAGTCGGATGCTGGTGGTGCGGCTGCAGTGGAGGAGCTGTTCCGATGAATGAGAGGATGTCTTAGACTCGGAGGCTGTGGCTGTGTGTGTAGGCAGTCCAATAGGGAAATTAAAAAAAAAATGCATCCTCAAACTATGATATACTTGCAAACACAATCAGGATGCAATTTAATTACAAATGGTTAATTTACAAACATATACAAAACCCTCTGTGGTATTACTAGTTCTGCAAGTAAAGATTGTCATGTTGACTGACAAATACATAACAGAGTAAGTGACAGAATTGACTAATCACTGGTTCTGCAAGTAAACATAGATATTTAGACTGACAAAAGAACATGGAGTGACACAAATAACCAATTTAAGGCCTACTGAGATGACATTTTCTTCTTTAAACGGGGATAGCAGATCCATTCTATGTGTCATACTTGATCATTTCGCGATATTGCCATATTTTTGCTGAAAGGATTTAGTAGAGAACATCGACGATAAAGTTTTGGTCGCTGATAAAAAAAGCCTTGCCTGTACCGGAAGTAGCGTGACGTCGCAGGTTGAAGGGCTCCTCACGTTTACACCAGCAGCGAGAGCGATTCGAACCGAGAAAGCGATGATTACCCCATTAATTTGAGCCAGGAGGAAAAATTTGTGGATGAGGAACATGAGAGTGAAGGATTAGAGTGCAGTGCAGGACGTATCTTTTTTCGCTCTGACCGTAACTTAGGTACAAGGGCTCATTGGATTCCACACTCTCTCCTTTTTCTATTGTGGATCATGGATTTGTATTTTAATCCACCTCGGATACTATATCCTTTTGAAAATGAGAGTCGAGAATGCGAAATGGACATTCACAGTGACATTTATCTCCACGACAATACATCGGCGAAGCACTTTAGCTACGGAGCTAACGTGATAGCATCAAGCTTAACTGCATATAGAAACAGACGAAATAAGCCCCTGACTGGAAGGATAGACAGAAGATCAACAATACTACCAAACTCTGGACCTGTAACCACACGGTTAATGCTGTACCACCTGGCGAAGCCTAGCAATGCTGTTGCTAACGACGCCATTGAAGCTAACTTAGCTACGGGACCTCGACAGAGCTATGCTAAAAACATTAGCTCTCCACCTATGCCAGCTCTCATCTGCTCATCACGACCCGTGCTCACCTGCGTTCCAGCGATTGATGGCGCGACGAAGGACTTCACCCGATCATCGATGCGGTCGGCGGCCCAGAGACGGAGGAAGTCAAGGTGAGGACAGCGGCGCGCATTGTAGCTTTCGACGACACCCCGGCCGCCATCAGAGTCGGCAAGAAACATATATTTCCCAAAAGTTACGTACGTGACATGCACATAGCGCCACACACGTACGGGCAAGTGATCAAATGTTTGGAAGCAAAAGCTGTACTCACGGTAACGCGTCTGCTATCCAACTCAAAGTCCTCCTGGTTGTGTTGCTGCAGCCAGCCGCTAATACACCGATCCCACCTACAACTTTCTTCTTTGCAGTCTCCATTGTTCATTAAACAAATTGCAAAAGATTCACCAACACAGATGTCCTGAATACTGTGGAATTTTGCGATGAAAACAGAGCTGTTTGTATTGGGATACAATGTGTCTCAATACTTCCGCTTCAACCCTTGACGTCACGCGCATACGTCATCATACATAGACGTTTTCAGCCGGAAGTTTAGCGGAATATTTAAAATTGCACTTTATAAGTTAACCCGGCCGTATTGGCATGTGTTGCAATGTTAAGATTTCATCATTGATATATAAACTATCAGACTGCGTGGTCGGTAGTAGTGGCTTTCAGTAGGCCTTTAAAGTGTCTATGTAATGCTGAACATGTAGACTGGTAGACTAGTCATGCGTGCATTGATTGACTTGCATAATGACCAATGAAATTACATAACTAAGCAGTTCTGCTTGTAATAACTGATGTCGAGACAAACCAATGAAGCAACTGACCGATCAAAGTCACGTGTGTAATGATTGACATTTAACCCGACAAATGAAGAGTACGTAACTAGCCGATCACTGGTTCAACAACTAATTCTACATATTTAGACTGACCAATGAAAATAGAGTGACACAAGTGACCATTTAAAGTATTAGTATGTAATGCTGAACATTAAGACTGACCAATGAAGCAACTGATTAATCACTAATCATGTGAGTTTTGATTGACATGCGCCCTGACCAATGAAATGGCAGAACTAACCAGTTCTGATTGTAATAACTGATGTTTTGACTGACCAATGAAGTATGAGTGACACGACTAACCAGTTCTGATTGAAATAACTGATGTTTTGACTGACCAATGAAGTATAAGTGACACGACTAACCAGTTCTGATTGTAATAACTGCTGTTTTGACTGACCAATGAAGTATGAGTGACACGACTAACCAGTTCTGATTGAAATAACTGATGTTTTGACTGACCAATGAAGTATGAGTGACACGACTAACCAGTTCTGATTGAAATAACTGCTGTTTTGACTGACCAATGAAGTATGAGTGACACGACTAACCAGTTCTGATTGAAATAACTGATGTTTTGACTGACCAATGAAGTATGAGTGACACGACTAACCAGTTCTGATTGCAATAACTGATTTTTTGACTGACCAATGAAGTATGAGTGACACGACTAACCAGTTCTGATTGAAATAACTGATGTTTTGACTGACCAATGAAGTATAAGTGACACGACTAACCAGTTCTGATTGAAATAACTGATGTTTTGACTGACCAATGAAGTATGAGTGACACGACTAACCAGTTCTGATTGTAATAACTGCTGTTTTGACTGACCAATGAAGTATGAGTGACACGACTAACCAGTTCTGATTGTAATAACTGCTGTTTTGACTGACCAATGTAGTATGAGTGACACGACTAACCAGTTCTGATTGTAATAACTGATGTTTTGACTGACCAATGAAGTATGAGTGACACGACTAACCAGTTCTGATTGAAATAACTGATGTTTTGACTGACCAATGTAGTATGAGTGACACGACTAACCAGTTCTGATTGTAATAACTGATGTTTTGACTGACCAATGAAGTATGAGTGACACGACTAACCAGTTCTGATTGAAATAACTGATGTTTTGACTGACCAATGAAGTATGAGTGACACGACTAACCAGTTCTGATTGAAATAACTGATGTTTTGACTGACCAATGAAGTATGAGTGACACGACTAACCAGTTCTGATTGAAATAACTGATGTTTTGACTGACCAATGAAGTATAAGTGACACGACTAACCAGTTCTGATTGTAATAACTGATGTTTTGACTGACCAATGAAGTATGAGTGACACGACTAACCAATTTTGCTTGGTATAACTGACGTTTTGAAAGACCAATCAAGCATGAGCGGCATAACTAACCAATTATCCTCGTAATAACTGATGTTTTGACTGACTAATGAGGCATGAGTGACATAACTATCCAGTTCTGCTTGTAATAAGCGATGTTTTGACTGACCAATGAAGCATGAGTGACATAACTAACCAGTTCAGCTTGTAATAACTGATGTTTTGACTAACAAATGAGGCATGAGTGACATAACTAACCAGTTCAGCTTGTAATGTTTTTACTGACCAATGAAGCATGAATGACATAACTAACCAGCTCTGCTTGTAATAACTGATGTTTTGACAGACCAATGAAGCATGAGTGACACATTTAACCAGTCGAACTTAAAATAACTGATGTTTTGACTGACTAATGAAGCAAGATTGACATAACTAACCGGTTCTTCTTGTAATAACTGATGTTTTGACTGACCAATGATGCATGAGTGACACATTTAACCAGTCGAGCTTGTAATAACTGATGTTTTGACAGACCAATGAAGTATGAGTGACACATTTAACCAGTCGAGCTTTAAATAACTGATGTTTTGACAGACCAATGAAGCATGAGTGACACATTTAACCAGTCGAGCTTGAAATAACTGATGTTTTGACTGACCAATGAAGCAAGATTGACATAACTAACCAGTTATTCTTGTAATAACTGATGTTTTGACTGACCAATGATGCATGAGTGACACATTTAACCAGTCGAGCTTGTAATAACTGATGTTTTGACTGACTAATGAAGCAAGATTGACATAACTAACCAGTTTTTCTTGTAATAACTGATGTTTTGACTGACCAATGATGCATGAGTGACATCACTAACCAGTTCTGATTGTAATAACTGATGTCTTGACTGACAAATGAAGCATGAGTAACATAACTAACCAGTTCTACTTGTAATAACTGATGTTTTAACTGGCAAATGAAGCACCAGTGACATAACTAACCAGTTCTGCTTGTAATACTGATGTTTTGACTGACCAATGAAGCATGAATGACATAACTACCCTGTTCTGTGCTGAAAAACTGATGTTTTAACTGACCAAAAAAGCATGAGTGACATTATTAACCAGTTCTCTTTGTAATAACTGTTGTTTTGACTGACCAATGAAGCATGAATGACACAACTACCCAGTTCTGTGTTGAATAACCGATGTTTTGACTGAACAAAAAAGCACGAGTGACATTACTAACCAGTAATCTTTGTAATAACTGTTGTTTTGACTCACCAATTAAGGGTCAGCTGTTTTACAACTATGGTCGATTTTAAAGGGCTTCATGAATAAAGTTGGTACGGTATTGTCATGACCAGGGGTCCCCAAACTTTTTGACTCCGGGGCCGCATTGGGGTAAAACAATTTGGCTGGGGGCCGGGCTATATATATATATATATATATATATATATATATATATATATATATATATATATATATATATATATATATATATATATATATATATATATATATATATATATATATATATATATATATATATGTGTGTATATATATATTATATGTAAATGTCTGTGTGTGTGTGTATATATGTATATGTATATGTAAATGTGTATATACAATATGTGTGTGTATATATGTATATGTCTATAGATATGTCCATGCATATATATATATATATATATATTTATATGTGTATATATGTATATATATATATATATATATATATATATATATATATATATATATATATATATATATATATATATATATATATATATATATGTACATGTGTATATATGTGTATATATGTATATATATATATACAGTATGTATATGTGTATATATGTATATGTGTCTATGTATATGTGTCTATGTATATGTGTCTAAATGTGTGTATATATATATACAGTATGTATATGTGTATTAGGGATGATGTTTGATAAGGAATTATCGAGTTCGAGCCTATTATCGAATCCTCTTATCGAACCGATTCTCTTATCGATTCTCTTATCGAGTCCAGATAGGTTGTTGTATATGGAAAAAAACACGCGATTGATTGATTGATTGATTGATTGACAATATTTGGTTTAACAAAAGCTCACTTTTATTATATAATAAAAAAATAAAATCTAATAAATAAATATTGACTGTTACCCACCTAAAAAAATAAAATAAAATAAATAAATATTGACTGTTGTTACCCAAAGAATATTAAGTGAGATTTTTCAGAGAAACAAATATATACAGTAACACAAAAACAACCTGTCTCTGTGATCACTATAGGTGTATAAATAATAATATAGTGTTAAATAAAATCAGTCCCTTGGGCACAAAACTGAAAATAATACAGCTCTCCAAAAAGTGCACTTCTGCTGCTATTTGACATAACTGTTTGTTATGATGCTTTGACATTTTTGCACTTTATTTATTTATTGAAAGACAATTCTATGAAGAGAAAAGTTGTTTGCAAATGTGGTTACAATGCTAAAAAATGAAAAGTTAAAACTAAAAAAAGAAATACACTTTATTGAGTTAACATTATTTCTTTATGGGGGAAATATGTTATGAGGTAGAGAATATAACAACTACACTACCCAGCATGCAACGGGAGTTACGAGCATGCGCGGACACCCCGAAAAGTGTTACATGTTGCCACGCTGTGAAAGTAAACGTCAAGAACTCAGCCAACACGCCTCGTCTGCATTATTTATAATTAGACAGACAACACATCTACAGTGTGATTTTGTTTTGTTTACAAGGAAAGAAAAACAAAAGTTAAAAAAGGGAGATATGTAGTATATATATATGTATGTGCTGCGGTTGTTTTAAGAACGTTGCGACAGCTGCCGTAAAGGAGGTGCGTTGCTAGCCTGGTTGCTATGTTTCCGGTTGGTCGTAAAAGTGTTCGTCATGTGTTTTTACCCTGCTAAAATCTCTCAGTAAAGTTATTCGTTGGATTATACCTTTTGTTTCGAACTTTATTACACCTTGGAGCGCTTTTTCCCGTCCATTGTTTTCCTGCTTTCGCTATCTGCGCCTAATGACTGAGCTACGTGACGTCATTTCTTGTGATGTCCCACGGAGCATTTCTGGTCGGGACGGGATTCCACTCTTTTCCTTTACTATAGTGGTCTCGATAACGGGTACCGGTTCTCAAAAAAGTATTCGAGTCCGAGAACTCGGTTCTTTTCTTATCAAACAACCGGGAAAACCGGTTTCGAGTATCATCCCTAATGTGTATATATGTATATGTGTCTATATGTATATGTGTCTATATGTGTGTGTATATATATATATATATATATATATATATATATATATATATATATATATATATATATATATATATATATATATATATATATATATATATATATATATATATTAGTGTTGTCCCAATACCAATATTTTGGTACCGGTACCAAAATGTTTTTCGATACTTCTCTAAATAAAGGGTACCACAAAAAATGCCATTATTGGTTTTATTTTAACCAAAAATCTTAGGCTACATTAAACATATCTTTCTTATTGCAAGTTTGTCCTTAAATAAAATAGTGAACATACAAGACAACGTGTCTTTTATTTGTAAGTAAGCAAAAAAAAGGCTCCTAATTTATGTATATATATATACATATATATATATATATATATATATGCATTCATACATATATATTCCTCGTGCACTAATTAACTTAAAGAGCGCACTTGCTGTATGTCACGTTATTGATGGTAAAATGCATTTTTAGACAATATGATTTGCCTGAGTGGCTAGGAGACGGTAGAAAATGGACTAGTAAGGACAAAATGCAAAATATATTTATATATATATATATATATATATATATATATATATATATATTTTTTTTTTTTTTATTTTTTAACTTGGGACTTCCCGCGGGCCGGATTTTGGATGCTGGGGGCCCGTATCCGGCCCGCGGGCCGTAGTTTGGGGACCCTTGGTCATGACCAATGACTGGTTAGGATTTCAACAGTCACCATGCAAAAAGGTGGAACCTTTAAACCCAATTTGGATTATTCAAAATCCTTTTCAGAATGTTTTTTGGTGGAAAGTCCGTGCCATGATAAATCATGAAAGAGAGTCACGTGAACATGCACTTATCCACTCATGTCATAGTGAGCATTATGTTCTTTATTACCACAATGGCCGCGTGTCGCCCATTGTGCAACAAAGTGATGGAAAAGTCCCCCATAATGTGACCCTTTGAGTACTTTGAAAGGCTTCAGGAAACGGGTTCACTCTTTGAAAACAAGGAGAAGACATATGTCGACCTCTCGTCTCAGCATGCAGATTGTGGAGCGGCTTTAATGTAGGTTGGTACATTAGCAAGCGCAATAAGGAGACCTTGTCCATGCAGTTCTGTCAAATGCATAAAAGCATTTTGTTGTACCTGGAAGTCAACATGTGCATTTAGATCATCTGCCTTCAGGGCTCATGCATTTTTGGTGACCGTCACTGCTGCCAACATTTTTGATGGCCGCATCTATCGGTCATACAAGAATTATGAAGACAAGAGCCAGAGTGCTGGTGGTGGGTGTGTCGGAGCTCGTTGTGTCGCTGCAGAGGCATGTTTAGGTGATAAATAATCCACACTAACAAGGCCTGAAGATGAATTACTGCAGCAGATGCTTTCATTTTTCTTGTGTGGCCAGGGTCAATAAAACAACAAGAGGCTGGTGTCTGTATTTCAGTGGCGGCATTCTAGTAACAAAGGAGGCCATTGAGCAAATGAGGATAAGTGGTGCTGCTGATGGGTGGATAGATGGACTTGATCACCTTACAGTGGTGCTTTCCCAGCAGGCACAAGACATTGATACAACGTTGATTATACAAACCCCAAAACCAGTGAAGTTGGCACGTTGTGTACATCGTAAATAAAAACAAAATATCAATCAATCAATCAATCAATGTTTATTTATATAGCCCTAAATCACAAGTGTCTCAAAGGGCTGTACAAGCCACAACGACATCCTCGGTGTCGAGTGGGTCTGACATAATATTGTGAAAGTCCAACACATCAGCGAAAGTCCAGTCCATGGTGGGGCCAGCGGGAACCATCCCGAGCGGAGACGGGTCAGCAGCGTAGAGATGTCCCCATCTGATGGACAGGCTAGCGGTCCACCCCGGAGCAGAGTAGAAAAGAAAAGAAAAGAAACGGCAGATCAACTGGTCTAAAAAGGGAGTCTATTTAAAGGCTAGAGCACTTATGTCAGAGTCAAGGCCCGCGGGCCATATCCGGCCCGCGAGAAGGTTTTTTACGGCCCTTGGGATGATCTTGATTTATTATTAGAACCGGCCCGCAGACCGCAGATCTTTTACACGCACCAAGCGGATGCCGGTCCAAGGTTCCGAAAGGGGGCGAGCGGCCCGCCGGGACGCGCCTGCCGGCCGAAGGGCTGCAGCCCGGCCGTCAGTCGCGGAGCCCGCCGTGCCACGCGCGCCAAGGGGGCGGGCCGAAACCTGGCCCCGAGGCCCTGAGACTTCTGCTTTGTTTCCCCAAACCGCGCGTCACCGCCGGGCCCGCACCACCGTCGGGCTGCAGCCCGAGCGTCGGTGGCGGAACCCGTCATGTGCCGCGCGCGCCAAGCGGAGCGGGGGGGTCAAGCGGGCCGAAACCCGCAGGCCACCCCCTCACCACGAGGCCCTGAGACTTCTGCGTTTGACCCCTACGCGCGGCCCGTCGGGACGCGCCCGCCGTCAAGCCACGAGGGCCAGCCGTCGGGTCGCGGAGCCCGCCGTGCCACGCGCGCCAAGGAGCGGGCCGAAACCAGCGGGGGGTTTCGGGCACCCAACTCGCCTCCCTCCCACGGAGGGAGGAGGGGGGTTTAATGTGAACATTACTGTGCAATCACATATTTAGAGTTTTTACTCAATTCAAGTTTAAAAGTTAAAGTTTAATATTTGTTTTCACTGCATGTTACTTCTCCTTAAACAAAGTGTTGTTTTTGATTTATAGATTTTTGCACTTTATTTTATTGTATTTCAATTTAATTATATTTTAAAAATATTTCAGTTGAGTGGATGATAGAAAATTGCTATTATTGTTTTTTTCTTTGAAGTAAATTTAGCCCACTTTTGCTAAAATAGAAAATATAGGCTACTGATGGTGCCTTGAATACCGGTTTCTTTCATTTAATGTTCATGTTATGGGGATTTTTATATAAAGGAAATTTGTCTTTTGTGTCTGTTGAAAATTAAAGATTACTGACAGAGCCATAAGAAAATATTGCTTTATTTATCTGATCATATTGGAATATATTTGTTAGGTTTTCAGTAGGTTCAATTAGGTTCACTAGACTATATGCGTCATTTAAAAATTTTTCAATGAACATTTGAACAGTCCGGCCCTCGGCTTGTAGCTAAATTTTTTATTTGGCCCTCCGTCCATTTGACTTTGACACCCCTGGGCTAGAGTATACAAATGAGTTTTAAGATGAGACTTAAATGCTTCTACTGAGGTAGCATCTCTAACTTTTACCGGGAGGGCATTCCATAATATTGGAGCCCGAATAGAAAACGCTCTATAGCCCGCAGACTTTTTTGGGGCTCTGGGAATCACTAATAAGCCGGAGTTCTTTGAACGCAGATTTCTTGCCGGGACATATGGTACAATACAATCGGCCAGATAGGCAGGAGCTTGACCGTGTAGTATTTTATACGTAAGTAGTAAAACCTTAAAGTCGCATCTTAGGTGCACAGGAAGCCAGTGCAAGTGAGCCAGTATAGGCGTAATATGATCAAACTTTCTTGTTTTTGTCAAAAGTCTAGCAGCCGCATTTTGTACCATCTGTAATCTTTTAATGCTAGACATAGGGAGGCCCGAAAATAAAACGTTACAGTAATCGAGACGAGATGTAACGAACGCATGAATAATGATCTCAGCATCGCTTGTGGACAAAATGGAACGAATTTTAGCGATATTACGGAGATGAAAGAAGGCCGTTTTAGTAACACTCTTAATGTGTGACTCAAACGAGAGAGTTGGGTCGAAGATAATACCCAGATTCTTTACCGAGTCGCCTTGTTTAATTGTTTGGTTGTCAAAATACAATGATTTGCATATCCTTTTCAACCTATAATCAATTGAATAGACCGCAAAGACAAGATACTGGAAAACTTACCTTTTTGCAAACATTAGCTCATTTGGAATTTGATGCCTGCGACATTTTCAAAAAAGCAGGCAGAAGTGGCAAAAAAGAAGGAAGTTGAGTAATGCTCATCAAACACTTCTCTGTATTTGAATGAATAAACGTCCGCCGTTTTAAAATGATTTTAACGTCCTTTGCTGGCGTAATAACAGGCCTCTGTCAACACGTCAGTGTGTGCGGGTTGTAAAGTGCTATGCTCGTATTGCTTCGCCAAAGTCAGCTACACGCACACCTGTTTTCCGATGATTTTGTTCTTTGATTAACCTCCGGGTTCTCCGGCTTCCTCCCACCGCCAAAAACATGCACCTGGGGATAGGTAATCAAAAAGGTTAACCAACGAACGAGATTTCTCTACAGAATCTCCTCTCTGGTCAACAAAAGCACCTTGAGGATTCTGGCGGGAACTCTCGTTCAACCCTTTTTCGATTACGCATGCACCTCCTGGTACCCCAGCACCTCCAAAACCCTCAAACCTAAACTCCAAACATCCCAGAACAAGCTAGTCAGGTTACTTCTAGACCTCCACCCCAGATCCCACCTCACTCCTACCCACTTCTCTAAAGTGGGCTGGCTCAGGGTGGAGGACAGAGTTAAACAACTTGCACTGAGCCTAGTCTATTAAATCCGCTACACCTCCCTGATACCGAAGTACATGTCAAACTACTTCCTTAACGTACATGACCGCCATAACCACAACACCAGGGGGAGCTCCACTAACCACGTTAAACCCAGATTCCGATCTAACAAAGGTCTTAACTCATTCTCTTTCTATGCCACATCAATGTGGAATGCGCTCCCAACAGGTATAAAAGAAAGGGCATCTCTATCCTCCTTCAAAACCGCAATAAAAGTTCACCTCCAGGCAGCTACAACCCTAAACTAACACCCTCCCCGGATTGCTAATAATAAAATGTAAACAATCAAATGCAGATACTTTTTCTTATGCCTTCTCATCTCTCTCTCTCTCTCTCTCTCTCTCTCTCTCTCTCTCTCTCTCTCTCTCTCTCTCTCTCTCTCTCTCTCTCTCTCTCTCTCTCTCTCTCTCTCTCTCTCTATGTCCACTACTTGATGTCCATATCCTACCCCCCCCTCCACACCACTGATTGTAAATAATGTAAATAATTCAATGTGATTATCTTGTGTGATGACTGTATTATGATGATAGTATATATCTGATAGTATATATCTGTATCATGAATCAATTTAAGTGGACCCCGACTTAAACAAGTTGAAAAACGTATTCGGGTGTTACCATTTAGTGGTCAATTGTACGGAATATGTACTTCACTGTGCAACCTACTAATAAAAGTCTCAATCAATCAAAAAAAGGTTGCTTGGCAACACTAAATTGGCCCTAGTGTGTGAATGTGAGTGTGAATGTTGTCCGTCTATCTGTGTTGGCCCTGCAATGAGGTGGCGACTTGTCCAGGGTGTATCCCAGCCTTCCGCCCGAATGCAGCTGAGATAGGCTCCAGCACCCCCCCGCCACCCCAAAAGGGACAAGCGGTAGAAAATGGATAGATGGATGGATGGATTCAAAATAGAAGAGAGACTGCTTGCATCCAAGTTGGTAAGGTATGGTAATCGTAAGGTGGGGCACTCAAAAGTCAAAGTCATCTTTCATTGTCAATATTCCAACATGGGCTGGACATACAGAAAAATCGAGGAAAAAACATTTCCCTCTGAACGACGGTGTGAGCCAAATCGGAAAAAAAATTCAATACAAATTTAAAATACACAACATTTACAGAATAATGTGCAAAAATGTGTATAATGCAAGAAAATGTGCATTCTGAAAGAAGAAACGCAACAAGTGTGCATGGACTTAAAGGCCTACTGAAAGCCACTACTACCGACCACGCAGTCTGATAGTTTATATATCAATGATGAAATCTTAACATTGCAACACATGCCAATACGGCCGGGTTAACTTATAAAGTGCAATTTTAAATTTCCCGCGAAACTTCCGGTTGAAAACGTCTATGTATGATGACGTATGCGCGTCACGTCAATCGTTGAAACGGAAGTATTTGGACACATTGTATCCAATACAAAAAGCTTGGTTTTCATCGCAAAATTCCACAGTATTGTGGACATCTGTGTTGGTGAATCTTTTGCAATTTGTTTAATGAACAATGGAGACTGCAAAGAAGAAAGTTGTAGGTGGGATCGGTGTATTAGCGGCTGGCTGCAGCAACACAACCAGGAGGACTTTGACTTGGATAGCAGACGCGCTATCCAACGCTAGCCGCCGACCGCATTGATGATCGGGTGAAGTCCTTCGTCGCGCCGTCGATCGCTGGAACGCAGGTGAGCACGGGTGTTGATGAGCAGATGAAGGCTGGCTGGCGTAGGTGGATAGCTAATGTTTTTACATAGCTCTGTGAGGTCCCGTTGCTAATTTAGCTTCAATGGCGTCGTTAGCAACAGCATTGTTAAGCTTCGCCAGGCTGGAAAGCATTAACCGTGTAGTTACATGTCCATGGTTTAATAGTATTGTTGATTTTCTGTCTATCCTTCCAGTCAGGGGTTTATTTCTTATGTTTCTATTTGCAGTTAAGCCCGATGCTATCACGTTAGCTCCGTAGCTAAAGTGCTTCGCCGATGTATTGTCGTGGAGATAAAAGTCACTGTGAATGTCCATTTCGCATTCTCGACTCTCATTTTCAAGAGGATATAGTATCCGAGGTGGTTTAAAATACAAATCCGTGATCCACAATAGAAAAAGGTGAGAGTGTGGAATCCAATGAGCCAGCTTGTACCTAAGTTACGGTCAGAGCGAAAAAAGATACGTCCTGCACTGCACTCTAGTCCTTCACTCTCACGTTCCTCATCCACAAATCTTTCATCCTGGCTCAAATTAATGGGGTAATCGTCGCTTTCTCTGTCCGAATCGCTCTCGCTGCTGGTGTAAACAATGGGGAAATGTGAGGAGCCTTTCAACCTGTGACGTCACGCTACTTCCGGTACAGGCAAGGCTTTTTTTTAATCAGCGACCAAAAGTTGGGAACTTTATCGTCGATGTTCTCTACTAAATCCTTTCAGCAAAAATATGGCAATATCGCAAAATGATCAAGTATGACACATAGAATGGATCTGCTATCCCCGTTTAAATAAAAAAAATGTCATTTCAGTAGGCCTTTAAATTTTGTACAGGGCATACAAATGAACACAAATTTAAAAAAGACGTCCCGAGGCGGCAGAGACACACAGTGAGATGGGGAAGACTTTTCTATGACGGGGGTATGGTCAGTGCCCAGAGCTAAGGAGAGCTCTCCCCCCCTAAAAAACTATAAAAACAATCGCTACACAAAGCAGATCTGTCTGTGGTTGACAGCCATGAATACCAATCAATGCATTCCGCCGTCATAAATCGCGGGCCCCGATTGGGTGGGGGGCCCCTGGGCTTCCAGCTCAGGTAAGCTCGTGCATTAAATCCAATGCACCTCGATTGAAAGTGACTCGGCTGATGCATTCTTATCTCGCACGCGCATGTCCGTGGCTCAGGAAAAAAAAACACCTAACAAAAAGTTTATTATACAGCAGCTCAATACATCTATGACCTCCACTTGCCTGTATGCACTCCTTACAAAATACATGCTCCTGATGCGACAATACATAGTCTTTTTTGGGGACCAAGATTAGTCAACTGGACGGTGATGGATTACACTGGAATAAGGTCTGTGAGAGTCCAGGCAGAAAATTGCACATGAGCAGCCTGCTGGAGGTCAATTTGTCCTCTTGCTCCCGCTTTGTTGCCATTCTAGTTCCTACACACTGCTGAATATCTACTGCTGAACAAGCCTGTCTCCTGCTTTCTCGCCATAAGCTTGACACCACGTTGGGAGACGCAGCACGCCGTAATTCCACCAGTAGTGGCGAGGGTACTGTAAACATGTGAAACTGGCCAGGATCACCCAGAGAGAATTTTACTAATTGGCTCTCCTTTCCAACAGTTCTTTCCCTCATTTGCACACAGCGGGGAAAAGTCATCAACAGTATATTTCTTTTCTGCATGAGTTAAATAGGAGGAATGCATTTTTATAAGAATAAACAAACACAAGTGATGGATTACAGGATTAATTATTCAATAAACTGGTCTGTGAAGGCACCATTAATGCTGAAATATATATACAGGTACTGCATCAAAAACTGACATCAGTGTGTAAAGGATATCACCACATGGGCTCAGGAACACTTCAGAAAACCACTGTCAGTAACTACAGTTTGTCGCTACATCTGTAAGTGCAAGTTAAAACTCTACTATGCGAAGCAAAAGCCATTTATCGACAACACCCAGAAACGCCGCCGGCTTCGCTGGGTCCGAGCTCATCTAAGATGGACTGGTGCAAAGTGGAAAAGTGTTCTGTGGTCTGACGAGTCCACATTTCAAATTGTTTTTGGATGTCGTGTCCTCCGAACCAGTGAGAGAAAAAAAAACACCCGGTTTGTTATAGGCGCAAAATTCAAAAGCCAGCATCTGTGATGGTATGGGGGTGTTTTACTTCCCAAGGCTTGGGTAACTTACACATCTGGGAAGGCACCATTAAAGCTGAAAGGTACATACAGGTTTTGTAGCAACATATGTTGCCAACCAAGCAACGTCTTTTTCATGGACGCCCCTGCTTATTTCAGCAAGACAATGGCAAGACACATTCTGCACTTGTTACAACAGCATGGCTTCGTAGTAAATGAGTGCGGGTACTAGACTGGCCTGCTTGTAGTCCATTGAAAATGTGTGGCGCATTATGAACGGAGACAACGTTGTGGCCAAACAACTCAATTTTTGTTTCATCTGACATCACATGGACAAAGAGGGGGGGTAAATGGTATTTTTTTTTTTTTTTTTTTTTTCCATAAAGAAATACAATCATGTGTGCTTACGGACTGTATCCCTGCAGACTGTATTGATCTATATTGATATATAATGTATTTATTGTGTTTTTTATGTTGATTTAATAAAAAATAAAAATAAAAATAAATATTTTTTTTAATTTCTTGTGCGACCAATTGGTCCACGGACCGGTACCGGGCCGCGGTCCGGTGGTTGGGGACCACTGCTCTAGGGGAAAGTTTTGTGGTCAGATGAAAAAAAAATTGAGCTGTTTGGCCACAATAACCAGAAATATGTTTGGAGGAGAAAAGGTGAGGCCTTTAATCCCAGGAACACCATCCCAACCGTCAAGCATGGTGGTGGTAGTATTATGCTCTGGGCCTGTTTTGCTGCCAATGGAACTGGTGCTTTACAGAGAGTAAATTGGACAATGAAAAAAGGAGGATTACCTCCAAATTCTTCAGGACAATCTAAAACCATCAGCCCGGAGGTTGGGTCTTGGGCACAGTTGGGTGTTCCAACAGGACAATTACCCCCAAACACAAGTCAAAAGTGGTAAAGGAATGGCTAAATCAGGCTAGAATTAAGGTTTTAGAATGGCCTTCCCAAAGTCCTGACTTAAACGTGTGAAGAAACAAGTCATTGTCAGAAAACCAACACATTTAGCTGAACCGCACCAATTTTGTCAAGAGGAGTGGTCAAAAATTCAACCAGAAGCTTGTGGATGGCTACCAAAAGTGCCTTATTGCAGTGAAACTTGCCAAATATTAACATAGCTGTATGTATACTTTTGACCCAGCAGATTTGCTCACATTTTCAGCAGACCCATAATAAATTCATAAAAGAACCAAACTTCATGAATGTTTTTTGTGACCAACAAAGATTGTGCTCCAACCACCCATCCATCCATTTCCTTCCGCTTATTTTATGAGGATACGATTAATCATTAAATCGGATGGTTGAGGAAAAACCTCCAATTAAAGTGAAGAGTCTCAGCCCAGTAGAACTCTGCTGTTAGAGGACCAGCATCACACACAGTAGCAGTGCATTGGACACACGTCCCCCCAGCTGGGCACAGTTGGCTCTGCTATATTTGATACCTCAGTGAGTAATTAATAGGGTATGTATTAATAACTAGGGGAGCTGTAAAAGATCAATTATCTTTGCTGCCCCGACTGCGGCTTTTGGCACAGGCCAGCGGCCCAATTCACTGCTGTTATTAAGGCAATAGCTCCAAATGAACTGCCGCCATGAACCATCGCATTACATTTCACGCACCGAGCACCAGGGCTGGTGCAGTTGTTTGAACTATCCAGCGATGCCATTCTACACAAACGACCATTATAGAGCAGGGGTCACCAACCTTTTTGAAAGCAAGAGCTACTTCTTGGGTAGTGATTAATGCGAAGGGCTACCAGTTTGATACATACTTAAATAAATTGCCAGAAATAGCCAATTTGCTCAATTTACCTTTAACTCTATGTTATTATTAATAATTAATGATATTTACACTTAATTGAACGGTTTAAAAGAGGAGAAAACAGGAAAAAAAATGACAATTAAATTTTGAAACATAGTTTATCTTCAATTTCGACTCTTTAAAATTCAAAATTCAACCGAAAAAAAGAAGAGAAAAACTAGCTAATTCGAATCTTTTTGAAAAACTTAAAAAAAGAATTTATGGAACATCATTAGTAATTTTTCCTGATTAAGATTAATTTTATAATTTTGATAACATGTTTTGAATAGGTTAAAATCCAATCTACACTTTGTTAGAATGTATAACAAATTGGACCAAGCTATATTTCTAATAAAGACAAATCATTATTTCTTCTAGATTTTCCAGAACAAAAATTTTAAAAGAAATTCAAAAGACTTTGAAATAAGATTTAAATTTCATTCTACAGATTTTCTAGATTCGCCAAAATATTTTTTTTGAATTTTAATCATAATAAGTTTGAAGAAATATTTCACAAATATTCTTCGTCGAAAAAACAGAAGCTAAAATGAAAAATTAAATTAAAATGTATTTATTATTCTTTACAATAAAAAAATAAAAAAATTACTTGAACATTGATTTAAATTGTCAGGGAAGAAGAGGAAGGATTTTAAAAGGTAAAAAGGTATATGTGTTTAAAAATCCTAAAATCATTTTTAAGGTTGTATTTTTTCTCTAAAATTGTCTTTCTGAAAGTTATACGAAGCAAAGTAAAAAAATGTATGAAATTATTTTAACAAAAGAAGACCAGGTCTTTAAAATATTTTCTTGGATTTTCAAATTCTATTTGAGTTTTGTCTCTCTTAGAATTAAAAGTGTCGAGCAAAGCGAGACCAGCTTGTTAGTAAATAAATACAATTTAAAAAATAGAGGCAGCTCACTGGTAAGTGCTGCTATTTGAGCTATTTTTAGAACAGGCCAGCGGGCTACTCATCTGGTCCTTACGGGCTACCTGGTGCCCGCGGGCACCGCGTTGGTGACCCCTGTTATAGAGTATCGTGCTGGATTTTAATTGTTCGCCGAATGACTTGAGAATAAATCTGCAGCTATAAAGATGTAAACTCAGTGTCACTTTTACAACAAAAAATACAAAAAACAAATATGTCTGGAGCCGCAAAAAAAGAAAAGCCGTATATGAGTCTTATAATGAAGGCAATGCATAATGTAAGTGTCTATATTAGCTATATTAGTCTACAATCAAAATGACTATGTGTCACAGGCTGGAGCAAATCTCCACTGACAGAAATGTTGAAATGTAATATTTATACTACACATTTTTACAATATTAGAAACAATTAGTAAATCAGAGGATACTCAGGTGAGATAACTCCTGGAAATGACTGGCTTTTAATGGCCAAAAGTATAGATGTGTGTGTCCACGTTAAAGGGAATGGCAGGCTGTCTTCTTTTAATAGGTTAATTACAATATTTGGCATGCTAGGTAATGTTTGCTGTGGTCTGGAACAAAATGGCACACAAACAACTATCAGAAATGCAGCCAATATTACATGCAGATAATGTGTCATGAGACATAGACTTAGACTTAGGCTTAGACAAACTTTAATGATCCACAAGGGAAATTGTTCAACACAGTAGCTCAGTTATGGAAAGTGTAAGGATGGAAAGGACAATGCAGGTATAAATAGACTAATATCTAACATACACTACCGTTCAAAAGTTTGGGGTCACCCAAACAATTTTGTGGAATAGCCTTCATTTCTAAGAACAAGAATAGACTGTCGAGTTTCAGATGAAAGTTCTCTTTTTCTGGCCATTTTGAGCGTTTAATTGACCCCACAAATGTGATGCTCCAGAAACTCAATCTGCTCAAAGGAAGGTCCGTTTTGTAGCTTCTGTAACGAGCTAAACTGTTTTCAGATGTGTGAACATGATTGCACAAGGGTTTTCTAATCATCAATTAGCCTTCTGAGCCAATGAGCAAACACATTGTACCATTAGAACACTGGAGTGATAGTTGCTGGAAATGGGCCTCTATACACCTATGTAGATATTGCACCAAAAACCAGACATTTGCAGCTAGAATAGTCATTTACCACATTAGCAATGTACAGAGTGTATTTCTTTAAAGTTAGGACTAGTTTAAAGTTATCTTCATTGAAAAGTACAGTGCTTTTCCTTCAAAAATAAGGACATTTCAATGTGACCCCAAAATTTTGAACGGTAGTGTATTTACGAATAAATACATAATATGTGTACAGAATAATATATATACAGATATATTATATTATGTCTATAACATATATACAATATATACCAATGACCATGTACACTATTACAGTATATACAGTATATGTGACAGCAGTAGCATAAAATAGAGAGTAGATCCAGCAGGAAATAGAAAATAGACATTATAAACATTATAAACAAAGAGAAGAGACATTATAAACATTATAAACATTCATGCAATTATAAATTCAATACAAAGAGGAAAGCCATATTTCAACAACACCCAGAAACGCCGCCGGCTTCGCTGGGTCCGAGCTCATCTGAGATGGACTGATGCAATGTGGAAAAGTGTTCCGTGGTCTGACGAGTGCCCATTTCAAATTGTTTTTGGAAACTGTGGACGTAGTGTCCTCCGAACCAATGAGGAAAAGAACCATCCGGGTTGTTATAAGCGCAAAATACAAAAACCAGCATCTGTGATGGTATGGGGGTGTATTTGTTCCCAAGTCTTGGGTAACTTACACATCTGTGAAGGCATGTTTAATGCTAAAAGGTACATACAGGTTTTGGAGCAACATACTGTATGTTACCATGCAAGCAACGTTATCATGGACGCCCCTGCTTATTTCAGCAAGACAATGCCAAGCCACATTCTGCACGTGTTACTACAGCATGGCTTCGTAGTAAAAGAGTGCGGGTAATAGACTGGCCTGCCTGTTGTCCAGACCTGACTCCCGTTGAAAATGTGTGGCCCATTATGAAGCGTAAAATACTACAACGGAGACAACGTTGTGGCCAAACAACACAATTTTTGTTTCATCTGACATCACATGGACAAAGATAAGACCTTCTGGAAGAAATTTCTGTGGTCAGATGAAACAAAAATTGAGCTGTTTGGCCAAAATACCCAGCAATATGTTTGGAGGAGAAAAGGTGAGGCCTTTAATCCCAGGAACACCATGTCTACCGTTAAGCATGGTGGTGGTAGTGTTATGCTCTGGGCCTGATTTGCTGCCAATGGAGACTAAATGGGACAATAAAAAAAGGAGGATTACCTCCAAATTCTTCAGGACAACCTAAAATCATCAGCCCGGAGGTTGGGTCTTGGGTGCAGTTGGGTGCTCCAACAGGACAATGACCCCAAACACACGTCAAAAGTGGTAAAGGAATGGCTTAATCAGGCTAGAATTAAGGTTTTAGAATGGCCTTCCCAAAGTCCTGATGTAAACGTGTGGACAATGCTGAAGAAACAAGTCCATGTCAGAAAACCAACAAATTTAGCTGAACTGCACCAATTTTGTCAAGAGGAGTGGTCAAAAATTCAAGCAGAAGCTTGTGGATGGCTACCAAAAAGTGCCTTATTGCAGTGAAACTTGCCAAGGGACATGTAAGCAAATATTAACATTGCTGTATGTATACTTTTGACCCAGCAGATTTGCTCACATTTTCAGTAGACCCATAATAAATTCATATAAGAACCAAACTTCATGAATAGTTTTTGTGACCAACAAGTATGTGCTCCAATCACTCTATCACCAAAAAAAAAAAAAGAGTTGTAGAAATGATTGGCAACTCAAGAAAGCCATGACATTATGTTCTTTACAAGTGTATGTCAACTTTTGACCAGGACTGTAAGTGCTAAGTAAAGTTTAAGAAGTCCAGATGGACCTGTGTTACATAAGGAATGCCAAAGGTAGTGTTATTAAGTCAAAGAATGATTGCAATAGGTCAACATTTATTTAAAAAAAACAACAACAATTGTTTATGTTTACAAACTCAAGGAATGATTCCCAGGACACATGAGGACTTTCAGGGTAAAAAACTCAATATTTAAATAAGATACTGTTTTTTTTTTTTGCTCACAAAATTCTATGGAATAAAACAAAATCAAGAATAAGCTTAAATATTGTGTTGATATTGTTAAACGGTCAATTGTACTGTTGTAAAATGTAATGTTAATATCGGAATCAGCAGCCAAAGTCCTGTTAGGAACATCCCTAATTAAATATTAAAAATAAACTCTGTGGAAGGAACTACTCCAAGGAGTCGCAAATGTTGTTTTTTTTTCTACCATTAAGGTTAATGTGACCCACTGCATTTGACCTGTTTGGTGACCCACCACGGAGGCCTTGAGGGGGGGAGTGAATATAATCCTTTGGATTCAGAGTAATCCTGGACACACTACTGTGATTCATACCTAGTCACTGCTTGAGGGGAGGGACTAATGTTGACCGGTCCAAAAAAATGACCCAAAAACAGATGAGACATAAACAACAGAGTCAAATGCAGTCAGTTTAGGGATGCTCTCTAACTAGCCTACTTGTAGCGGGGGTCCATCAAAAATAGCTACAGGTTGTAAACAGATACAAATAATCGCTTACCATACAACGTCTTCAGTTTAGCAAGTGTGGTGAGCAAGGTGTCTCTGAAAGCAGCAAATACATTAGTCTAAAAAAAATGCAGTCTGAGCCTGGGCCCCTGGAGAGGAGGTCCAGACTGAGGCCAAGGGGAAAAAAACCTCATAGCCATAGCACACAACGTGTGTCGGAGGGAAACAGCCGCATGCGGCTATCGAGCTGCATGCGGTTCTTTAGCACCGACTTAGACAAACGTTATTGATCCACAAGGGAAATTGTTCCACACAGTAGCTCAGTTACAAAGGATGGAAAGGATAATGCAGGTATAAAGTAGACAAAAAATGTACCATAGTAGCAATGTAAATATAACATATATGTTATATTTACATATTATATATACAGTATATAATATATACTGATATATTATATTTTTATACAATATATAACAAATCCCAATTACCATGTACAATATAACAGTATATCGAACAGCTGTAGCAAAAAAAAGGGCAGCATAAAATAGAGAGTATAACCAGCAGAAAGTATACATTATAAACAAAGAAGGTGTCAGGTAATAGACATATATCATCTATTGCTGATTATGCAGCTGGATGGAGTGCGGAATGAAGGAGTTCTTGAATCGAACACTGTGGGGATGAAGCTGAAGGAGCCTGTTGGAGTATCTGACTTAAAAAATAATCATTTGACAGCACTAGAAAAAATATGTATATCTACATACAGTACATATATTTATGTTTGTTGAATTCTATAACAAAATCCTGTGTCCTTTTATGGTCTATCACTGCTCTGTGTGTGCTTTTAAACCAATTTTCTTCTGAAAATATCCTCAATATTCAATTTATTTCCTATCTTGCTGACCTTAACAATTACCTTCCATCGTTTTACTTCTTGTTTTTTGCAGTTTACATTTTATTTCCGTCCCTGACCAATAAGTAAAGAAAGCATGGTGTCATTGTGGGGCATTTAAGTCAAATGATAATTTTTTGGAGTGATTTTACAATTTCTCAAGCACACAATACACACTATATTGCCAAAAGTATTTGGCCACCAGTATTTGCATTTACTCACATACGAACTTGAAGTGCCATCCCATGGAATTGTCCAAAATGTTTTGGTATCCTGGAGCATTCAAAGTTCCTTTCACTGGAACTAAGGGGCCAAGCCCAACTCCTGAATAACAACCCCACACCATAATTCCTCCTCCACCAAATTTCACACTCGGCACAGACTCGTTCATCAGATTGCCAGATGGAAAAGCGTGATTCACAGAGAAGGCGTCTCCACTGCTCTCGAGTCCAGTAGCAACGTGCTTTACACCAGTGCTTTTCAACCTTTTTTTGAGCCAAGGCACATTTTTTGCGTTGAAAAAATGCGGAGGCACACCACCAGCAGAAATCATTAAAAAACGAAACTCAGCTGACAGTAAAAAGTCGTTGTCGCAAGTGTTGGATATGAATTCAAACCATAACCAAGCATGCATCACTATAGCTCTTGTCTCAACGTAGGTGTACTGTCACCAACTGTCACATCACCCCCTGACTTATTTGGAGTTTATTGCTGTTTTCCTGTGTGTAGTGTTTTAGTTCTTGTCTTGCGCTCCTATTTTGGTGGCTTTTTCTCTTTTTTTGGTATTTTCCTGTAGCAGTTTCATGTCTTCCTTTGAGCGATATTTCCCGCATCTACTTTGTTTTAGCAGTCAAGAATATTTCAGTTGTTTTCATCCTTCTCTGTGGGGACATTGTTGATTGTCATGTCATGTTCGGATGTACTTTGTGGACGCCGTCTTTGCTCCACAGTAAGTCTTTGCTGTCGTCCAGCATTCTGTTTTTGTAGCCAGTTCAGTTTTAGTTTCGTTATGCACAGCCTTCCCTAAGCTTCAATGCCTTTTCTTAGGGGCACTCACCTTTTCTTTATTTTTGGTTTAAGCATTAGACACCTTTTTACCTGCACACTGCCTCCCGCTGTTTACGACATCTACAAAGCAATTAGCTACCGGCTGCCACCTACTGATATGGAAGAGTATTACACGGTTACTCTGCCAAGCTCTAGACAGCACCGACACTCAACAACAACACATCATTTGCAGATTATAATTACTGCTTTGCAAAAAATATTTTAACCCAAATAGGTGAAATTAGATAATCTCCCACGGCACACCAGACTGTATCTCACGGCACGGCACAGTGGTTGAAATACACTGCTTTACACCACTGCATCCCATGCTTCGCATTGGACTTGGTGATGTATGGCTTAGATGCAGCTGCTCGGCCATGGAAACCCATTCCATGAAGCTCTCTGCGTACTGTACGTGGGCTAATTGGAAGGTCACATGAAGTTTGGAACTCTGTAGCAACTGACTGTGCAGAAAGTCTTTGCACTATGCGCTTCAGCATGCGCTGACCCCTCCTTTGTCAGTTTACGTGGCCTACCACTTGGTGGCTGACTTGCTGTTGTTCCCAAACTCTTCACTTTTCTTATAATAAAGTTGACTTTGGAATATTTCGGAGCGATTAAGACACCTGATTCTCATCATTTGGATGGGTGGCCAAATACTTTTGTCAATATAGTGAACATTAGTCTCAAGCTAGCAGTAGTACTGTTGCTGCCATGATAAATGAACTACAGTATATCTGTCCAGACTCAAACCTAGGAATTGCTTAGTTTATATGATAACCTTTAATGTGTAATTTTCTTTTTCCTCATTTTGAGGCGCATCCTGGGGACAAACAATAATGAATATTTAACAAAATTTCCACAGCAAAGGAATAATGGCAATGCTTACTCTATCAGTGGGATGCTGCATTGCAAGCCGTACAATACTTTCCACCAAAGGCTCAGCATGGGTGTTGAGAATGATGGAGCTGGCGTGTGCTAAAGTGGTTCTAACATATATTGCTGTAGGCTTAACTTGAAATGGACAAAAATGTGTGATCGGAATAGGGAATATAAATGTATGAAAGCAGTGCAGTCGTCATTCCTGGACGAATCCATGGACCGTGGAGAGAGGATAAGATAACTATTATTGGCTGCAGACTGTTAAACTAACATCTACTGTAGATTGTATTTACAGTGCACCATAAAAGCAGACTTGACATTTAATTAAAAGCCAATGAACCAACTCCCGTGGGCACAAAGGAGAGGGATTGGAATAGAATGTGCATTTAATAAAAATGTAAGCAATCAATCAGAAGAAAGAGTAAAGAATACAGATGGATCCCTGCAAAATTTGTGATTCAGAGCTTTTTTTACGTCCAAAATTTGGCAGTTTTTTCCTCACAAAACATATATTGTCATCCTTTGTCGGTAAAAATGAATAAATATGTGCGAATACAGAAAAAAAGTACAGCAGACACGTACCAGCCCATCATTTTACCTGTTCATGTCTTAATTCTCCACTGATTATGTTATTTGCATTGAAATATCCCACTTTTGTCGGTCATTAAACACACCATAGGCAGAGATTAATATCATCTTACCTATCAAACAGCTAAAATGATGTACAAAGCAAACTATAACCTGCTACCCACGAACGTAGAACAATTATTCTCAACAAAAGAGGAGAAATATAACCTAAGAGGAACATCTAATTTAAAACATGTGTATGCTCGTACAACACGTAGAACCTTTTGCATATCAGTATGTGGAATTACATTATGGAATGGATTAAGCAAAGAAACCAAACAACGCACCAATATGGTTCTGTTTAAGAGACTGTTCAAACTACAAGTGTTCACTGTGGAGGGGGGGCGTGGTCGGTGGGCCTCCTGCGGGAAGGGAGTGTGTATGGCCCGGCTTCAGGTGAGTAGATTGCCCAGCTGGGGCAGGTTATCTAATCACCTGTCTCCTTTATCAGCAGCGTCCGAGGCCATGAGGAGAGAGCGCTGAGAGCAGAGAGAAACCCACACACGAGCGAGAAGGAAGCCGCTGGCGAGACAGCCCTGGACATTCCAAAATAGAAAAAATAAAGACTTGTTCAACCCTGTATCTTGGGCTTACGAAGATTATGTCGGTCCCAGGAGAACCCACCACACAGGAGACTTCCACATTCACAAAGTACACAGAATAATAATTATGATGAACATCTTTTATTTATTTTTTTGAGGTGAAGATTATTTATGTATTTAGTGTATTTACTTACTATGGTATATTTATGTATTATTTATTTATGCTCTGTTCTGTTACAGAGCACAAGGAAATGGGATACAATTGCTATGATATGAAAAGGGGTAGGATTAAATAAGCTCACTTTCTTCCTACTCCTTTTCGGACGTGCTGTAATGAAACAACTGGAAATACATTGTATCATATGCACGTTCCAAATAAACAGAAACTGAACTGACCTGAACATGAGGGGTCTTCAACGGACCACCCACTTATACAGGTTATACAGGCCTACTGAAAGCCACTACTACCGACCACGCAGTCTGATAGTTTATATATCAATGATGAAATCTTAACATTGAAACACATGCCAATACGGCCGGGTTAACTTATGAATTGCAATTTTAAATTTCCCGCCACACTTCCGGTTGAAAACGTCTAGATATGATGACGTATGCACGTGACAGAATCAGTTGAAGTATTGGTACCCCATTGAATACAATACAAAAAAGCTCTGTTTTCATTTTAAAATTTCACAGTATTCTGGACATCTGTGTTGGTGAATCTTTTGCAATTTGGTTAATGAACAATGGAGACTGCAAAGAAGAAAGTTGTAGGTGGGATCGGTGTATTAGCGGTGGACAACAGCAACACAACCAGGAAGACAGAGATGGATAGCAGACGCGTTAGCCGCCAAACTCACCTTAACTTCCTCCGTCTCGCCGACCGCATCTGTGATCGGGTGAAGTCCTTCGTCGCACCGTCGATCGCTGGAACGCAGGTGAGCACTGGTGTTGATGAGCAGATGAGGGCTGGCTGGCGTAGGTGGATAGCTAATGTTTTTAGCATAGCTCTGTGAGGTCCGGTTGCTAAGTTAGCTTCAATGGCATCGTTAGCAACAGCATTGTTAACCTTCGCCAGGCTGGAAAGCATTAACCGTGTATTTACATGTCCCTGGTTTAATAGTATTTTTGATCTTCTGTCTATCCTTCCAGTCAGGGATTTATTTATTTTGTTTCTATATGCAGTTAAGCACGATGCTATCACGCTAGCTCCGTAGCTAAAGTGCTTCGTCGATGTATTGTCGTGGAGATAAAAGTCACTGTGAATGTCCATTTCGCGTTCTCGACTCTCATTTTCAAGAGGATATAGTATCCGAGGTGGTTTAAAATACAAATCCGTGATCCACAATAGAAAAAGGAGAGAGTGTGGAATCCAATGAGCCAGCTTGTACCTAAGTTACGGTCAGAGCGAAAAAAGATATGTCTTGCACTGCATCTAGTCCTTCACTCTAACGTTCCTCATCCACAAATCTTTCATCCTCGCTGAAATTAATGGGGTAATCGTCGCTTTCTCGGTCCGAATTTCTCTCGCTGCTGGTGTAAACAATAGGAACATATGAGCAGTCCTTTCCCCGGTGTCGTCACGCTACTTCCGGTAGGGGCAAGGCTTTTTTTTTAATCAGATACCAAAAGTTGCGATCTTTATCGTCGTTGTTCTCTACTAAATCCTTTCAGCAAAAATATGGCAATATCGCGAAATGATCAAGTATGACACATAGAATGGATCTGCTATTCCCGTTTAAATAAAAAAAATTCATTTCAGTAGGCCTTTAATTAACCCGGTCCTAAAAAAGGTATAAAAAAAGTACCGTCTTTATAGCAAAAGAGCAGATAAGTCCAATGGATCAACGAGTCCATGGTGAAAGAGTGTGTACGAGAGAGGGGGCCAGTGTTCAATCAATCGGTGAGGGGAATTGTTGTCAAAACAATGTGTAGCTGATAAAAATTATTATTAGAAATTGAAAATATTAATATCTGAAGCTAGACTTAGACTTAAACAAACTTGATTGATTCACAAGGTAAATTGTTCCACACAGCAGCTTAGTTTCAAAGGATGGAAAGGATAAGGATGGAAAGGATAATGCAGGTGTTAAGTTGACTAAAAATGTACCATAGTAGCAATATAAAATATAACATATGCCATATTTACATATTATATATACAGTATATGATATATACTGATATATTATTTTATATTGTTATATAATATATACAATATATAACAAGTTAGTTTCGTTGGCTAGTTTCTCCTTTTAAGACTTTGACCTTTTGTACCATTCTTTAACAGCTTAAACTTGAGGTTACATAGAGTCCTCATTCTTTTTAGGAGATTAGACCCGGAGTGTCAAACTTGTTTTTAATGAAGGTCACGTCACACTTATGGCTGCCCTCAGGAGGTCTACATTAATGATGTGGCAGACCTCATCATATGTTGTGGAAGATCCAATGACCACTCCTCTTGACAAAATTGCTGCAGTTCAGCTAAATGTGTTGGTTTTCTGACATGGACTTGTTTCTTCAGCATTGTCCACATGTTCTCAATGGGGTTTAAGTCGAACATTGGGAAGGCCATTCTAAAACCTTAATTCTAGCCTGATTTAGCCATTCCTTTACCACTTTTGACATGTGTTTGGGGTCATTGTCGTGTTGGAAAACCCAACTGCGCCCAAGACCCAACCTCCGGGGTGATGATTTTAGGTTGTCCTGCAGAATATGGAGGTAATCCTCCTTTTTCATTGTCCCATTTACTCTCTTTAAAGCACCAGTTCCATTGGCAGCAAAACAGGCCCAGGGCATAATACTACCACCACCAAGTTTGACAGTAGGAATGGTGTTCCTGGGATTAAAGGCCTCATCTTTTCTCCTCCAAACATAATGCTGGGTATTTTGGCTAAACAGCTCATTTTTGGTTTCATCCGACCACAGAACTTTCCTCCAGAAGGTCTTATCTTTGTCCATGTGATCAGCAGCAAACTTTAGACAAGCCTTAAGGTGTCGCTTCTGGAGCAAAGGCTTCCTTCTTGCATGGTATAGCCTCTCAGTCCATGGCGATGCAAAACACAATCAGGGGTGTGGAGGGGGAGGAGGGGTAGGATATGGACAGCAAGTAGTGGATAGAGAGAGAGAGAGAGAGAGAGAGAGAGAGAGAGAGAGAGAGAGAGAGAGAGAGAGAGAGAGAGAGAGAGAGAGAGAGAGAGAGAGATCAGAAGGCATAAGAAAAAGTATCTGCATTTGATTGTTTACATTTGATTATTAGCAATCCGGGGAGGGTGTTAGTTTAGGGTTGTAGCTGCCTGGAGGTGAACTTTTATTGCGGTTTTGAAGGAGGATAGAGATGCCCTTTCTTTTATAACTGTTGGGAGCGCATTCCACATTGATGTGGCATAGAAAGAGAATGAGTTAAGACCTTTGTTAGTTCGGAATCTGGGTTTAACGTGGTTTGTGGAGCTCCCCCTGGTGTTGTGGTTATGGCGGTCATTTACGTTAAGGAAGTAGTTTGACATGTACTTCGGTATCAGGGAGGTGTAGCGGATTTTATAGACTAGGCTCAGTGCAAGTTGTTTAACTCTGTCCTCCACCTTGAGCCAGCCCACTTTGGAGAAGTGGGTAGGAGTGAGGTGGGATCTGGGGTGGAGGTCTAGAAGTAACCTGACTAGCTTGTTCTGGGATGTTTGGAGTTTAGATTTGAGGGTTTTGGAGGTGCTAGGGTACCAGGAGGTGCATGCGTAATCGAAAAAGGGTTGAACGAGAGTTCCCGCCAGAATCCTCAAGGTGCTTTTGTTGACCAGAGAGGAGATTCTGTAGAGAAATCTCGTTCGTTGGTTGACCTTTTTGATTACCTTGGTTGCCATTTTATCACAGGAAAGATGAGCCTCTAGAATGGAACCTAGGTAGGTGACCTCATCTTTCCTGGTGATAACAATGTCACCCACTTTTATAGTGAAGTCATTGACTTTCTTAAGGTTGATGTGGGACCCAAACAGGATGGATTCCGTTTTACCCAAGTGTATGGATAGCTTGTTGTCAGCGAGCCAGGTGCAAGTTCTACAGAGCTCAGCACTGAGGATTTTCTCCACCTGTGACTTGTCCTTGTCGGATACCAGCAGGGCAGAGTCATCCGCAAACAAAAACAATTCACAGTCGCATGCTGATGACAAGTCGTATATAGTCAAACTTTGGGGTATAATTACAGCGCCATAATGCAGTGTGTAATAGCACAGGCAACATAAAAAAGGTGTCATTTTTTGTGGGGGGGACAACATTTTAAAGCTTTTCGGTGCAGCAATTCAGGAGTTCCACATACATTCATGGTGGTTTGTTGTGTTACATTGACCATACACTGTAATACAAGTAAAGCTAATAATGTGATTTATTCCTGCAATTCCTTGTCTTAATGTATTTACTGTATGTATGCAATGTATATTGAATGACACCCATACATGAAAGGACAGAGTCGGAGCGAGTGGAGCACCTTCCTCAGGCACAATGCAATGAGAACACTTGGACCCGCACACAAAAAGCCTTACAAAAAGTAAAATGTATCCGGTAAAATACCCCAGAGAGTTGAGCGATTAAGTAAAAGTCAGTATTTATTTTGGTCTATGGCCTTCTGATACAATGAGATATCTTTGTTTCGGCTTAAGGCTGCGCCAGTGGGGTCATTCGCTCAATGACTGATATGCTAATTTATGGATTTTCTTGGCATTTTCAAGAGAATGCCTGAAGCATAAATCCTAGATTTGTCCTCACATTTTACTCGAAGACTAGTGACGATTTCCACCAGGAAATGCCTTCAATGTGAATGTTCTCCGCAAAATCAGGGGTGTCCAAACTTTCTTCACTGAGGGCTGCACACTGAAAAACCAAAGCATGCAGGGGCTATTTTGATATTTTTCATTTTCAAGATCAATACAATATTTATTGTAACCTTTAGGGCTCCCCTCAGTTTTGGTGAAGCTAAAGTTCCTCGGGGACCCAAAAGAGTCTCGGTCATTAAAGTGTTAAAAACAGCTCGTATGTAATTGTTTTTTCTTATTTTAAGCTAAAATATATATACACTTCGGATCTATCCACTAACAAAGTCCATTTTGGTCAAAGAAAACCCCATTTTTTGTGGGAAAAACATTAGTATATATTTGATGTCAGGTAATTTGAGCCTTAGAAAGGTAATATTGCTTTTGGTTACATATTTTTTAAACAATAACCGTTTAAAATAAAAATTAATACAACTAAAGATCTACGGGGATCCAAAAGACTCATAGAAGTGTTAAGAATAAGTCATTGTGAGGGGCGTGGCCTGCGGACCTGCAGCAAAACGGGATGTGCCAGGACCGGCTTCGAGATTAGCGACAGGTGCGTAGATGACACAGCTGAGAGTGTTTGTCTGATCACCTGTCGCTCTGTTAAAGACAGAAGTCGGGAAGGAGAAGGGGGTTGTTGATGGTCGTTGAGGGTGGCGAGTTGGAAGCCGGAGCACGAAAAACCTGAAGAAAAACCATTTGTGTGCTCACTGGCGAGATTGACAGACATTTGCTGAAAAGCATAAAGAAACATTTGTTGCAAAATAAATCATTGTTCGCAAATATGACCGAAGCTGTCATGTCCGTCTTTGGTGATCCAAGGAACCCTGGGGAGCAAGACCTCCACAGTCATATATCATTATATCATATTTGCATGTATCAAAGTCAAGGCCCGAATGAATGATCTATGGCCCCCGGGATGGTATTTGATTAGTATTAGAACCGGCCCGCAGGCCACAGCCGCCTGCTGCTGTTTTGCACACACCAATACTCCATCAGTGTTGGCGCTAGGAATTTTCAAAATGGGGTCCATCAAGTCATATAAATGGGGTCCCACAGTCAATTTTTGGGGTCCCACTTTTGTGTAAGCGTTTTGAAAACAAATGATAAATGTATGCATTATCCTGTTATATCTCAAATTCTATATTATGTTTTGGAAAAAGGTTACTTGATTCATTAAAAAAAAAATTATACAAAACAAAACAAATTCTTATGCATACGTAAATGTATTCAGTTTTAAACATTCATTCACTTTCTTCTTTCCTTCATGGATGAAAACTTTACCGCTGCCGGTATTTTTTTTCTATATTTTTACTGTTAATATTGTTCTATTTTTGGCCAAAGTAAGACAAAGAAAACAATCTGAAGTTGTCTTTATTTTTTAGTTTTATTGCCATGATTTTAATCGTCCGGTCCGAGTGTGTACAGATTTTCCTCCATGCATCCCCTGAGCTAAAATGTGTTAGACACCCCTGCTCTAGATCAACTTCAGATCCAACTGTTGATTGTCATTTTTTGAGCAATCCAGCTGGCACAGACATTGAAACAACGTTGAGAACTTGTTGAATTAGGTCCTGACATTGAGTAACTCAAACTTAACATTGGAATAACATGCATTTTGACGTTTAATCAATGTTGGGTTCTGCCGTTGATTTGACTATTTGTTACAACATTACGCCCCCCCCCCCCCCCATCCCCCCGCACGGTGCGCCCCCTCCCTTCCCGTATCATGACTCTTACCACATCAAAAAATCAACACAAGGTGTCAAAACGGCCAAAACTGTCAGGTGCCCAGGGAAGAAAAAATAGAAAAGAAGAGGAGGAGAAACGAGAAAAAGACAGAGGTAGCAGGTAGGTAACGTTAGCCTACATGAAATTATTTGTCTGTTACAGAATGTGATAGTAACCTGGCTTTTTAGCATTAAGCTAATGTTACATGATTCGGCAATTGCTAATCAATAAATAGCTAGTTCTGTTTTAACGTCGGGTTAATATTGTGGAGGGGGCTAAATTGTTATGGAAAATAATAATGTAACGTTAGGTAATTACAGTACTCCCACCTTACATTCCTCAGGGACATTTGTATTAGATCTTTTAAGCAGGTGTTTTTTGTTTACATTGTTATTGCCTTCTGGTTAGCTAATGTTTGCCCTGCAGGTAATAGTCACTTTTCCACCCCTTTATATATTAGGTATAGTTGTAAGCCTAGTTGTTAAAGTGCACATCATTAATGTTAATTAAGCAATATCACATGAGAGGGAATGCTGTTTTTTTAATTTGAGCACTGCTGTGATTCGGTTAAAGATAATCATAACATAACATTCTCATATATGTTAAATTGCTTTCTTTAAGTAAAAAAAAAGGTCAAAGACAAAACTATTCGGTTTCTTGTGAGTATATACACTTCACTGCCGATGTGGGGGGGGGCGCCACCTAAAATCTTGCCTAGGGCGCCAGATTGGTTAGGGCCAGGCCTGTGTGTGTGTGTGACAATCATTGGCACTTCTAGTCGAGACTTGAAATACTACATTACGTCCTGTCCTATGACCTGAATATAAGCAACCATGTTAATAAAAATTATATTTAATAATAATAATAATAATGAATAAGATTTATATTGCGCTTTTCTAGACAAGCGCTTCACAGAGAAGAGTTTGTACATATAACGCACATAGTATACATTTCCACACATCGTCATAATACTGATGATATTTTGACTATTTCAGTGTCCATGTAACCTTTATTGATGAATTCAACACACTTTGCTTTTCCTATAATAATCTAATCTCTGTCTTTGAGTGTGTTTATTCAAATCAACAGTCCTTGTTTACTTTTAATCCTCCATCACTTACAGGACAAAATTCAATGTCAAATTCAAGAAGAGTGAAGTGCTTGTGCTGAACAGCTGTTTCCCAAATTAAGGGTCTACACAACTTTATAAAGTTCAGGGAGAGTGGGTCCTCTGGGTTTTCTCATAGCCTGAAACACAAATAACCAAGGCCATTATCAGGACGTTGGCCATAGACACTCTTGGAAGTGTTTAATATTGCCTTGTCTGTGTCTTGGTGTTGATGGCTATATAGCTAATTTATCATGAGTTGTGCTCTTGGAAGAGCTATTATTTGCACAAAAGAGACAAATTGGAAAGTAGAAAAGTGACATACAGCATAGCAAGGTAGCTTGATAAAGTCTGGAAATTCACAAATAAAACGGTGATGAAAATGCATCAGTTTAGGGCAAAATATATGTATTTTATTTTAGTTGTGGAATGTTTGCAGCTATTATGGTTTGTGTATGCAAGGTACCAATAGTACATTGCAGTGACGTGCAGCCAGGGGAGGCAGGTGAGGCGGGGCCTCACGTGCCATCATGGAAAGAAAAAAAATGTAAAAAGAAAAAAAAATAATTCAATTGTTATATGTATCCAGTGATTATACTATAAAGTTATTTTCTATTTAACTTCACCAGTTTTAGATTGTTTTTATTCAAAATCGCTGAATTTTCACATTTGCCGTTCAAATACTGAGAAGAGACTTGCGGTGAGTCACCAGCCAGTTGAGCCTCACCATGGATTGCGCAATGACTCGGCTAACTGCTGGCCTGCTGTGCAGTGAGACCATATTGCTATATGAATTATATTATACATTTCCATGGTTTAGTTAGCTGAGGTATATAATGTACAGTGTATTTTGTCAACAACTGTATGTGTGTAACGTATTTCTTGTGCTGAGCAATCATAAAACGGCTGCAAAAGACGCACTGGGTGAGGCTCGCAGTAATCCCGCCTCCTGGTGGTAGAGGGCGGTAGTGATCCCAGCGATCATTCTTGCGACTGCTCGGCTGCAGAAGAAGTGACAACAAGCAGCAACAGTTAGCAGCGATCGTATATTTGTTCCTCTCGCCTGAACTTTTAACATGGAGGATTACATATCAAAAATAGAACAGTTTTCTAAACTGGACTTTCAATCGAAGCAGGAGGTAATAATTAAAGGATCATCTTCATCGAGACAGAGAGACTATTAAAACTGAAGAAAGATAAGGAAGACTTCTATAAACAAGTTATCAATGCTTTTGTTCAAAAGGAGCGGCGCATGGACTTCATTTATAAGTAAAGGTAAGACCATAATAACGTATTTTTTATTAAATGTGCTTTTTTGTGTGCTACAGTTTGTATGTGTAAAGTTAAAGTTAAGTTAAAGTACCAATGATTGTCACACACACTAGGTGTGGTGAAATTTGTCCTCTGCATTTGACCCATCCCCTTGCTCACCCCCTGGGAGGAGAGGGGAGCAGTGGGCAGCAGCGGGGCTGCGCCCGGGAATCATTTTTGGTGATTTAACCCCAAATTCCAACCCTTGATGCAGAGTGCCAAGCATGGAAGAATGCTGGTATGAGCTTTTAAACATAACCCGTTAACTGCTGCCAATCAAATGGTGAATAAGATACTCTTTAGGGTTCATATGTTTGTACATCTGACTGTGATGAAGTCAGTGCCTCACCAGTCATGAACCTCACCGCACGTCACTGGTACATTGGTACCTTGGTTTTCGTTCCATTCCGATAGGTCATAAGAAGACCGAATCGTATGAAATACTAAGTCTACTTGTGGTAAATTCAGTTAGTTTGACATGATTAGGAAAGGCACACACTTGACTATATACAAGGTCTCACACTTGACAGTGCATGGCAACCAAGAATGAAGTAGAAGGAATTGTCTATAGACTTTCCCGAGACAGCATTGTCTCGAGGCACAACTCTGTGAAAGGGTGCATAAAATATCAGCTGCCTTGTAGGTGCCAATGAGCACAGTTTGCCACCATCATCAATAAATGGAAGAATTTCGGAACCACCAGGACTCTTCCTATAGCTGGCCGACCATCTAAACTCACCACAATTGATGTTCGGGCAAACTGACTTGTTTGTACAGCCTATGAAGTAAATTATAATAAAGTACTATCTATCTATCTATTGTTTGGCCGTACAAAAACCGAGAAAATATACGAATACATACTAAAAGTAGAGTGCATAAAAACCAAGGTAGCACTGTAGTTCTATTTTCATAGGATTCCCTACTAAGTTTGTGGGAACACATTGACTTGCTTGATGGTAATGTACAGTTTTAGTCCATGATTTATGTCAACTATGACCCCTCTCCATCTCAAACTCGTTAGGGTAAGAGCCCTGTCAAGGAAATCAACTTCTACTGTACAGTATGTACTCTTTGTACTGGGTTGGTGTTATAATGGTAACATTACCAGCTCAGCAAATAGATAATCACAGTAAGGTCGCGCCTCACTCACTCTCAGGGTGTTTAATCGGTCTTAAAACACTGCAATTTATTTGCTGTCAAGCATTTGTCCTTGTCCCCAAAATAGAGTCTAACACAAAAAGTATCTGCTCATCACAATTATTTGTCCTGGACATTTGTGCAGTCAGACAAATTGGTTTGTCTTATGGGACTACACAGAGTTTGGGTACTTAACTTTAGGGATGTTGGGATCAGTGTTTTATGCTGCCGATTCTGATACTGATCATCTATGACTGAGATCGGCCGATACGAATTCTGTTCACATGTATTTACTGTACATTGTTAAATGTATTTATGGTGAGGGCTATTGACAGTTTAACAATAGCAACACAATATTTAAACTAGTTCTGTATTCTCTTTTACTATATACGATTGTTTGAGTAAAAACAAAGTCATTATGTAAAGCTGATGATATGCTGCACTTCTTAAGCCAGTACAAACCTGCGTTCTGGGCCAGAACGTAGCTACCTGTTCCCGTACAGTAAGCCGACACATATAGCTCTATGCTCACTCTCTCTCTGTGTTTTCTCCTCCTTTGTGTTCATTTGTGTCGTGTTCCTGTGTCGTACCAGCAGCATCCCTCCGTTCCCTGGTTAGGAGAAGTGTGTCTCGTCCCTCCGTATTCCCTCTGGTTCCCTGGCTGCCCTTTTGAATTTCGACCTCCCGCCTGGACACGGACTTTGACACCTCACTCTTGCCCCTGACCCCCTGCCTGTCCCTGGATCTCCGAGCTCGCCTTGCCCTCTTGGACTTCCGCACCTCGCTCAACACTCCCGGTAACACTCGACATATAATCACTACACATAGTCGCACACATACACATTTTGGGTTAGTTTCACACTTCATAATATTGTATATAAATAAACAGAGCTAAACGACATCCCATCTCCTTCTTCCCCCGCTGTACCGTAACACAATACACATTAATAATAACAAAAGCTACTAACTAAAACTCAATTAAACCCTTTGGTTTTTAACCTTCAAAGTTCTCCTGTGTCCAGGGAGTTATTCCATGAGTGTGTAAATATTAACAAAAAAAAATGTAGTTAATCATATGACCTTTGGTATGAACTTTAAGAACCTGGAGTTCTTAAAGTTTACTAAGCACTTTTTTTCTTCGAGTTGTTTTAAGCTTCAATCAAGAAGGGATTCAAATGGCCCCAATGGATGTCACACGAGCGCAACATGGAGGGTTACTCATTTTGCAATGCAGTTTGCTGAAAAAGATGGAAAGTGCCACTCTACATGGCAACTGACGCTGTTGTCAAAATTGGAATTGCCACAAAACACATAGCACTCTAGTCCTTCACTCACGTTCCTCATCCACGAATCTTTCAACCTCGCCCAAATTAATGGGGTAATCGTCGCTTTCTCTGTCCGAATCGCTCTCGCTGCTGGTGTAAACAATGGGTAAATGTGAGGAGCCCTTCAACCTGTGACGTCACGCTACTTCCGGTACAGGCAAGGCTTTTTATCAGCGACCAAAAGTTGCAAACTTTATCGTCGATGTTCTCTACTAAATCCTTTCAGCAAAAATATGGCAATATCGCGAAATGATCAAGCATGACACATAGAATGAATCTGCTATCCCCGTTTAAATAAACAAAATTCATTTCAGTAGGCCTTTAAAATGTGTGGAAAATAGTTACCGTCACAACACCCTGACTACTATAAACAAATATTGATGTGCAACCCATCCATCCATCCATTTTCTACCGCTTGTCCCTTTTTTGGGGTCGCGGCGGGTGCTGGAGCCTATCTCAGCTGCATTCGGGCGGAAGGCGGGGTACACCCTGGACAAGTCGCCACCTCATCGCAGGGCCAACACGGATAGACAGACAACATTCACACTCACATTCACACACTAGGGCCAATTTAGTGTTGCCAATCAACCTATCCCCAGGTGCATGTCTTTGGAGGTGGGAGGAAGCCGGAGTACCTGGAGGGAACCCAGGCAGTCACGGGCAGAACATGCAAACTCCACACAGAAAGATCCCGAGCCCGGGGTTGAACTCAGGACTACTCAGGATGATGTGCAACCCATCATCCTAAAATGTAACCCTACAGGAAGCATTCCGAGCCCAGGCAGTGTGTAAACAGCCCACACACAAACCTGTCAGGGCCTAATATTCCTAGTTTGTGTCAGGGCTTGGTAAAAGGATTGGACTCAGATGCAGAGTAGGGAACTTGACAGGCTTTTATTTTTGCAGCTTCCTTTCACCTCCAAAGTCAAGGAATACAATACTATAATTAACCAAAAAACTACTCGATGAAAAAAGGTTCCAAAAAATAGGAACAACTGAAAATCGGAGGAAAAACACAAAACCAAAGACGAACTAATAATAGGCGCAGTAAATGCTATAAAATGTATAAACAAAAAAAAACGCTCCAACGGGAGGAATAAACAACAGCTATGAACAATTCTACACTATCTTATTTAATAAAGTTTAACAAAAATAGTCACTCAAAAATTGAGGAATTTAACTAATAACTTACCACTTCGGCTGAATAAAGTCAATAACAAAAAGTCACTCTGCTGAGGAGGAAAAAGGAAAACTCAAAATAGCCACAAAGAAATTCAAGAACATGGAACATAGACTGGATACAAGGCAAGGCATGGACATGGACGTAGACGCTGGAAAGTACGAATGAACGAAACAATCTGGCACAGAACAAAAAAAGGAGTGGGCTTATAAGACACATGAGGGTAATAGGGAACAGATGGAAACAATCAGGGAACAGGGATGACGTCAGACTGATGACACAAAAGGAAGGGCAAGTGACCTGAAACGAGAGGAGAGTTACTTTTCAAAATAAAACATGAAAATCACAAGACAGAAAAAAAACCAAGACAAGACATCCCTCACCACGGTGTAACAAAACCTAAGATTTCCCACCCCCCACAATCATGCATTACATACTATACATTACCTTTTGCACTATATTAATTTATATTATTATGTGTTGTCAACTTTGTACTTTTTTACGTCATTGCCTGAAAAAATAAAAATAAATAAATAAAGATGTCCATCAGTTTATTTGTTTCTTCCATTTAGCCACGCCGTCTTCTGTTTGAAGGATGGCACCATAAATATCAGCACAGTGATTCATTTAGTAAGCAGAAAGTTTGCATAAAGGCTGAGTCATGTGAAATTCTTATGTCGAGGGAGCCCACACTTTCATTAGCGAGAGCTAATTCGCACAGTGGATTTTTTTATTAATTTTTTTCAGGGGAGGCTGTTGTCCGAAAAACATAAATCACAACGAGTGTGAAACATATTGGGAGAGGGTGAGAAAAACTACAACGAAGCAGATAAGAATGACCCACAGCACATTAGTCGTTTTTAATCAGATGATGCATAGATTGCTCAGACTCTATTTTGGCCTCCATTCATAAAGATCTTAAACTTTGGACACGCCTTCCGGCAATCTTTTCAAACTTTATCCCCGCTCCTCCCCTCAGCAATCATCAAGAGAAGGTCAGATTTTCGTCTTTCTGGCCCCTTCAGAAGATATTTTCATCAGTCGTTTGCGAAAATCATTAGCAACGACACTGTGTCATAAAGCACTCAGCAAATCTGTCAGAACCCCCCCAGCGGTACAGGAATCCAAAATGTCAGTCACTCTGAGAGCCACACTCTGAAGTGGATGCCAACATAACACAGATGTGCAAAATAGTTTCAATGAATGAGTATTTACATGTTTTTTTGATTAAGACCTCATAACATTACTGTCAGAGTTTGGAGTTGACGAACCCCAAGATGCAGAGATGATGGCAGGCATTGAATGGGAAAACATGATTTAATTCCGATACTACAGCAAAAAAACAAACAAAAGGCGCGCACAAGGCGGAGAACAAACTAGGCTATAAACTAAAATAGCACAAATAAACAAAAACACTTACTGTGACACGAAGGAACTATGACTAAAGCGGAGTGGACAAAAGTAGACGGAGCTACAACGACAAATAGGTAGAAGTGACAAGTATTCTAATGCCAATGATCCAGCAGTGACTGGAGGGCAGGACAGGTTTAAATAGCAGCTGGCTGACTGGCACCAGGTGTGGCCAGGTGCCAATCAGCCACAGCTGAGGGGACAAAACACTCAGGGAACATGATCAGGAAATGAAGACAAAATAAAAGCACTGACAGGAAACTAAGACAAACGCAGAGGAAAAACTAAAACGTAGCCAAACTGTCAGGGACAAGCCTGACAATTACTGTATTTTTCGATTTATAAGGCGCACTTGAAATCCATTAATTTTCTCAAAAATCGACAGTGCGTCTCGTACCGTTGTGCGCTTAATGTAAGGAAATAATTCTGGCTGTGGTTACCGACCTCAAAGGTATTTTATTTGGTACATGGTGTAATAATAAGTGTGACCAGTAGGATATGTGTAGACTGCAAGATAACTTCAGTAAACAACACCAAAACTTTGAATGTTCCATTAAACCAGGGGTGTCCAAACTTTTTCCACTGAGGGCCGCACACGGAAAAATTTAAGCATGCGGGGGCCATTTTGATATTTTTCATTTTCAAACCTTAACAAAATATATGGATTTTTTTTTTTTTTTTAACCTTTAGGGCTGCCGGGTACCATAAAGGGTCCCAGTCATTAAAATGTAAAAAATAAGTCAAATTATTATTATTTTTTATTTAACACTTACAGTAAATCTCTGTATCAACTTCAGGTTGATATAAAGTAAAAAAAAAAAAAAAAATGTTTTATACCTTTTCTGTCAAAGACAACTTTGTTTTTTATAGTAAAACTGAAATATGCAGTATTTAGTAATTAAAGCCCTGAATAATGCAGGACACCATTGATTGTAATTATTTAATATTTTTGAGTAATCACAATGAAATGTTGAAAAAAATCCTACTAAATATATTTGGGATCCAAAAAGTCCCCCACTCATAAAGTGATACATTTTTATTAGTTTTTTTCTACTTTTAACACTTAAATTACGAGATCAACTTCAGATATATCTGTCGATTTTACGTTTGAACTATTATTTTGTTTGTATTATGCTCTTTTGTCAAATAAAACTTTGATGTTTTTTATGGCAACCACACAATTTATGCAATATTTTTTCCACATAAAACATTTTAAAGTGATATTTTTAAGTAATAATTCATTATAACATAGATTTTTAGTTTTTTTTTTTTTTTTTTTTTAGCAATGGCAAAAAAAAGAAAAATAAACAAAGACAAAAGAAAAAAAAAAGCCTACATGGCAGCTTTGTGTCAACATTGCAACTTTTTCTCGTTAGATTTCACCTCATTCCACTTTTTTTAAATGTTTTTTTTTAATTTTTGCAATATTATCAATTTTTCAATTTTTGCAGAATTTGTGGCGGGCCGGTAAACAATTAGCTGCGGGCCGCAAATGGCCCCCGGGCCGCACTTTGGACACCCTTGCATTAAACACAAAAATCTGTCAAAATGTTTTAGTACGATTTTGGTAAGCTATGAAGCCGCACCGTTTTTTGGATTGTCGGCGCTTTTCGGCTACCGTAGTCACACATATGCGATGAGATGGTGACTTGTCCAGGGTGTACCCCACCTTCCGCCCGAATGCAGCTGAGAGAGACTCCAGCGACCCCCCACGACCCCGAAAGGGATAAGCGGTAGAAAATGAATGGATAGTCAGACTTAAGAGTATTATTATGGTGTGTGTATAAGGACCGCAAAATGACACCCATTAGCAGACTGTGGAGGTTGCCCTCCAGGGGGTTCTTCTGACCACCAATCACCGACATGACAGCCCGGTTCAGGTGTACAATACGGTTTTATTTTTCAATAAGGTCTGTCTTTTGCTTTCCAGCAATCGTTCTTGTGTCCGTCTCAGGCTCGCTCTCGCTCTTACTCCAGCTCCAACACCTCTCTCCTCCCGCCTGCTGCCTTTTAACAGAGCGACAGGTGATTAGATAACCAGGCCCAGGTAGGCCATCTACGCACCTGTCGCTGATCTCGAAGCCGGTCCTGGCACACCCCGCTTCGCTGCAGGTCCGCAGGCCACGCCCCCCCCCCCTCCACACAGACATATTGGTTTTGTATTGCAATATTATGCAAAACCAACTTTTCTTACCTTCTGGTACCTGCTAATGTGTATTCAGGATCTGCATAAGTCCTGAAAATTTCCGCGCGTCCGCCATTGTAGTTTGTGCCGACACCGTAGTCCAGACCTGGGCATTCTGCGGCCCGCGGGCCGCATCCGACCCTTTGTGCGTCCTGTCCGGCCCGCGTGAGGCCAATTATAAATTACAAAATAAATGTAAAAAGTATCTATGTCGAGTGTGCAATACAACGGTGCTGCTTTTGTTTTGAAAAACGTTATTTGTATTACTTCCGTGTGGACGTATGCGTGTGCGTGATTGTGAGTGAATGTGAACAGCTGCAATCACAAATTACAAAATAAAGTTGAAAAAACATCTATGTCGTGCGCGCAATACAACTGTGCTGCTTTTATTTTGAAAAGTATTATTTATGGGCGTATGTCCGTGTGTAACCTGCGAGTGAAGGTGCACATGCAGCGACAAGTGATGCACGGTTTACACCCGAGATGCTAAAAAGAGAAAAGTTGATGACGAATGGCGTGTTTTCAACAAGACATGGACTGCCAAGCAACGTTCCCTCTAAGGTGCGCGCCTGCGCAATTGCGCACTGCTTAAGCGTCCGCTGCGCACAGCAAATATATGCCGCGCACCAAATCAAATCTCATCTGAATTCTAAACAAAATAAACACATTTATTCTATGTAATTTTGCAATGCAACTTTGAGTGACAGTGACAACAAGCGGCCCTAACGGTGTTCGTCAACACCGTTCAATTGAACACCGTTCAATTATTGTAACGTCTATCGAGATGCTTCGAGGACAGGAATTATATCGATCACTTTATTGAGCAAAACTGTTTATATTCGGCCATAACCACACCAAAACATGAGTAAAACACTTCTATCTGGAAAAACTAGTCATTTTCTGCCGTACAAACCAGGCCAAAAGCAACTTGTCATCTGTCACCAACACGCATACCACTAAACCACTGGTGCGTTTATGGCCACACAAAAAGTCGGACAACTCAAACACCACACAGTTGCACTATGACTCCTCAGTCATATGTGTGCTTATTTTACTGTCATTTATTATTAATGTTAATTTATTTATATTAGTCATGGAATGCTGTTACACACACTATGTTGAAGTATTACTATTATTATTATTATTATTATTATTTATCTTACGGTATATATCAAAAATAATATTGAGCAAAATTTAATTGAAATATTGTCGATGTGGCCCTCCAGCAGTGCCCGGGTTGCTCATGCGGCCCCCGGTAAAAATTAATTGCCCACCCCTGCCGTAGTCCATAAGCTTCTTCGTTTTCTCTATCTTCTTGTGATGGGGCATTCATCCTCCGCTGTTGCCATTTCTAATACAAAGTAGCATAAAGTTCTAACTTATATCTGTCAGTAAACTTGCTATGAAAGCCCTAAAAACTACCGGTGTAGTGAGCTTACATTATTCACCCATGAAACTTTAGTGATTAGAGAGTTTCGGTCGGACGGGACACATTTCCGGCGTTGTTTGTGCACAAATGAGCCACGAATGAGGAGATGCTGCTCCGTTATTGATTGAAGTAAAGTCTGAATGTCATTAAAACAGTTAGCTCCATCTTTTGATACTTCTTCCACTCCCGTCCTTGCACGCTACACCGCTACAACAAAGATGACGGGGAGAAGCCCCTGTCAGAAAGTGGCTTGAAGATGATCTGTAAAACATAATCTATGCAACATTTTGACCAAAGAACCACCATTACATGTTATGTACACTACAAGGAAGTGTTTTAAATGTAGAAAATAATAATAATATGACCCATTTATGCACCTTTTAATCTGTTGCGCCTTTTGGAATAAAATAGATCTGAATAGACCCGCTCAAATATCAGTCCATGGTTCTCGTCAGGAAAAGGGTGGAGTGCCATCTCCGGGTTGGGGAGGAGACCCTGCCCCAAGTGGAGGAGTTCAAGTACCTCGGAGTCTTGTTCACGAGTGAGGGAAGAGTGGATCGTGAGATCGACAGGCGGATCGGTGCGGCGTCTTCAGTAAAGCGGACACTGTATCGATCCGTTGTGGTGAAGAAGGAGCTGAGCCGGAAGGCAAAGCTCTTAATTTACCGGTCAATCTACGTTCCCATCCTCACCTATGGTCATGAGTTTTGGATTATGACCGAAAGGACAAGATCACGGGTACGAGCGGCCGAAATGAGTTTCCTGCGCCGGGTGGCGGGGCTCTCCCTTACAGATAGGGTGAGAAGCTCTGCCATCCGGGAGGAGCTCAAAGTAAAGCCGCTACTCCTCCACACCGAGAGGAGCCAGATGAGGTGGTTCGGGCATCTGGTCAGGATGCCACCCGAACGCCTCCCTAGGGAGGTGTTTAGGGCACGTCCGACCGGTAAGACCCTTAGACACGTCGGGAAGACTATGCTGGCCTGAGAACGCCTCGGGATCCCTCGGGAAAAGCTGGACGAAGTGGCTGGGGAGAGGGAAGTCTGGGCTTCCCTGCTTAGGCTGCTGCCCCCGCAACCCGACCTCGGATAAGCGGAAGAAGATGGATGGATGGATGGATCCGGTGCGCCCTATGGTCCGGAAAATACTTTACATCCTTAGTGGCATCTACTGGTTCCCTTCAAACCTCAGGTACCGTATTTCCTTGAATAGCCGCCGGGGCACTAATTAATTTAAAACCTCTTCTCACGCCTGCGTTTACCAAAAGCATGCGGGATTGGCAAGCATGCGTTAATTATTTTAAAACCTCTTCTCACTCCGGCGCTTACCTTATCATGAAAAGCACATTTAATAAAAACATTTTTATTATGGTCTTACCTTTAGGTATAAAAGAGTCCATGCGCAGCTCCTATAGAAGTCTTCCTTATCTTTCTTCAGTTTTAAAAGTCTCTCTATCTCGATGGAGACCTTCCTTTAAGTATTACCTCCTGCTTCGATTGAAAGTCCAGTTTAGAAAACTGTTTTATTTTAGATATGTAATCCTCCACGGTAAAAGTGCAAGCAAACAATGGCTGCTCACTCTTGCTGCTTGTTGTCTTCTTCTGCAGCACCGGTCTTCTGCAGTACCAGCAGTCGCAAGAAGGATCATTAGCGCCCTCTACCACCAGGAGGCGGAAGTCATTTAATGACTCATATTTGACCTGGCGGAAGTGCCAAGCATGCGCTAATTATTTTGCGAAACGAAATTGACCCGGCTGTAATTCTAGGCAGGAGAATACTATATTCCCGGCGGCAATTCGAGGAAATACGGTATGTACTTTGCACAAAGACACAGCTTTATGGCCTATATTTCATTTAAAGTAAGACATTACACAAAGTACACACCTTTTTAAGCTAAAGTACACATTTTTGCTGCAGCTTGTTGGGCTTTGAGGCAGAAAGATCTGGCAACTAAAGATGGAAAACTCGAACGAGTAGAGTCTTTTGAATGGCTTTTTTAACAAAAATAATAGAATTGCAGTTGCGGGAAAAAGTACAGGGAACACTTTGCAACATCGAAGTACAAAGGACAATGATCCAGTCCCGTCCTGAGGAACAGGTGTGTTCTGATTGCCAATCAGGGACAGGTGCGGGCACTCAAGCTCAGAGTAGTGGCAAAGAGGAGACAAACAGAAAATGGAACAAAAATAAAAGCGCTGAACTAATAATGCTTCTCATGAGAGATCATGACAGAAATGTTAAAAAGTACCAATGATTGTCACACACACGCACTAGGTGTGGCTAAATTATTCTCTGCATTTGACCCATCACCCTTAATCACCCCCCTCTTCTCACGCCTGCGTTTACCAAAAGCATGCGGGATTGGCAAGCATGCGTTAATTATTTTAAAACCTCTTCTCACTCCGGCGCAGCAGTGGTGGCCCCGCCCGGGAATCATTTTTGGTGATTTAACCCCCAATTCCAACCCTTGATGCTGAGTGCCAAGCAGGGAGGTAATGGGTCCCATTTTTATAGTCTTTGGTATGACTCGGCCGGGGTTTGAACTCACAACCTACCGATCTCAGGGCGGACACTCTAACCACTAGGCCACTGAACGTTAGTCAACATTTTAGAATAATTTCCACCAATTGCGTTTAAATTGGTATACATTTGAATTATTCAGTTCCAAATTGTAACGTATAACTGCTACCAGTCATTGTTTCCTTGTAAAGAAAAATACATAAATAATACATTTAACAAGTCAGTCTTTTGAATGGCTCTTTTTGAAAGGATCTGCTGAATCCCATCTCTAAGGCCATGTCCACACGGACACGGAGAGCTTCAAAAGCACATATTTGGGGTTAAAACAATCTCCATCCACACAAGCGTAGTAAGTGTCCATGTCTACGCACTGCTGTCATGCACGTTTTGTCCAATCAGAAGCCTGGAAAAAAGCAGCAATGGCTGACTTGGTGGCATTACACCTCCTATTATGTTTATTTTGACATACTAGACGTACACAATGTCATGTACATTATCTTTAAAACCCATACTTGCCAACCTTGAGACCTCCAATATCGAGAGGAGAGTATATTTACAGCTAGAATTCACCAAATCAAGTATTTCACATATATATATAATATATATATATATATATATATATATATATATATATATATATATATATATATATATATATATATATATATATATATATATATATATATATATATATATATATATGAAATACTTGACTTTCAGTGAATTCCAGCTATATATATATTTTTTTATTTTTTTTTTATTTTTATACGTATAAATAAAAGACATACTTGAATTTCAGTGTTCTGCAGGCTATCCGGTAGATGGCAGTATTGTCCTGTTTAAGAGTGTCACAACATTGCTGTTTACGGCAGACGAACTGCTTTACGGTAGACTAAACGTGACTGCTGTTGTTGTGTGTTGTTACCGCGCCGGGAGGACGTTAATGAAACTGCCTAACAATAAACCCACATAAGAAACCAAGAACTCCCTCTGCTTGTTGTGCACTCTACTCTCTAAAAGCCGTAGATGTTATGACGTCATTGGGCAGGCGAGCTGCTGGGAAAGCGGACGTGAGAACGGCTGTCCCCACTCAGGTCCGCATTGAGCTGGAGGGGGCGTGGCCTCCAGCTGCGGCTGAATACCGGGATTCTCCCGCTAAAAACGGGAGAGTTGGCAAGTATGTTAAAACCAGCCTGCACGTACACAGAGCCCTGGGAACATTGTTAAAGAGCGAATGCACGCCCGTGCTGCTGAAACCCAACACTAATAGAATTATAAGGTGTTCAGCAACATGGTGATGTATTACAAGTGCAGTGAAGTGTACATTATATCTAAAATCAGCACGCACTAACGAGCCAAGGAAACCATTTTGCATGTTTAAGGGAATTATAAAAGCATTTAATCATGGATATAGTGATATGGTACATGTGTAATGAAGTGTATATTGTCTTTAAAGGCCTACTGAAATGACATTTTCTTATTTAAACGGGGATAGCAGATCCATTCTATGTGTCATACCTGATCATTTCGCGATATTGCCATATTTTTGCTGAAAGGATTTAGTAGAGAACATCGACGATAAAGTTAGCAACTTTTGGTCGCTGATAAAAAAGCCTTGCCTGTACCGGAAGTAGCGTGACGTCACAGGTTGTGGAGCTCCTCACATCTGCACATTGTTTACACCTGAAGCGAGAGCGATTCGGACCGAGAAAGCGACGATTACCCCATTAATTTGAGCGAGGATGAAAGATTTGTGGATGAGGAACGTGAGAGTGAAGGATTAGAGTGCAGTGCAGGACGTATCTTTTTTAGCTCTGACCGTAACTTAGGTACAAGCTGGCTCATTGGATTCCACACTTTCTCCTTTTTCTATTGTGGATCACGGATTTGTATTTCAAACCACCTCGGATACTATATCCTCTTGAAAATGAGAGTCGAGAAAGCGGAATGGACATTCACAGTGACTTTTATCTCCACGACAATACATCGACGAAGCACTTTAGCTACGGAGCTAAGGTGATAGCATCGTGCTTAACTGCGGATAGAAACAGAAGAAATAAGCCCCTGACTGGAAGGATAGACAGAAGATCAACAATACTATTTTTCCTTCTACTATCAGGAGACACCAAACCAAACCCTGGACCAGTAACCACACGGTTAATGTTGTCCAGCCTGGCGAAGCCTAGCAATGCTATTGCTAACGACGCCATTGAAGCTAACTTAGCTACGGGACCTCGTCAGAGCTATGAGAAAAACAGTAGCGCTCCACCTACGTCAGCCCTCATCTGCTCATCAATACCTGTGCTCACCTGCGTTCCAGCGATCGACGGTGCGACGGAGGACTTCACCACGATCATCGGTGCGGTCGGCGGCTAGCGTCGGATAGCGCGTCTGCCATCCAACTCAAAGTCCTCCTGGTTGTGTTGCTGCAGCCAGCCGCTAATACACCGATCCCACCTACAGCTTTCTTCTTTGCTGTCTCCATTGTTCATTAAACAAATTGTAAAAGATTCACCAACACAAATGTCCAGAATACTGTGGAATTATGTGGTGAAAACAGACGACTTAAGCTGGCCACCGTGCTATTCCAAAATGTCTGCTTCACCCCGTGACGTCACGCGCAAACGTCATCATACGGAGACGTTTTCAGCCGGATATTTTGCGGGAAATTTAAAATTGCACTTTATAAGTTAACCCGGCCGTATTGGCATGTGTTGCAATGTTAAGATTTCATCATTGATATATAAACTATCAGACTGCGTGGTCGGTAGTAGTGGCTTTCAGTAGGCCTTTAACATCAGTACACACTACAGGGAGGACTCTATATTATGTTTTTTTTCACGTAAGTTAACTTCATGATTTGTCGTTAAACAAGGACTAAAAACATACAATAGTTTTGCATCTTTCTTATGACAGAGCAAAAAGTCTTGCTTGTCAAAGTTGTCCCAACAGGTGGAGGTTCGACAGCGATCATATCCAAAACAGCTGACTGTCATTTGCGCCGGCGGGAGTGTCGCAAAGCCCATTTTGATGTGTCTTTTTTTATTAATGCTGAGTAAAAAGAGCGGCATGTTTACGTTCATACATACAGTAAGTCGTCTTATTGTGTGTTTAAAGCCAGCAAGGCTTCGAAATGACAGCGCACAACCGTGACGTCATCACAAGTGTACACCGCGTACGCTAAGCCAGGGGTGTCCAAACTTTTTCCACTGAGGGCCGCACACAGAAAAATTAAGGCAACAAAATATATGCATTTTTTATTGATTTTACCTTTAGGGGTCCCGGGGACCATAAAGGGTCTCAGTCATTAAAATGTTAAAAATAAGTTGGATTATTTTTTTTAAATTATTTAACACTTACAGTAAATCTCTATATCAACTTTAAGTTGATATAATGTAATACAAATTTAAAAACAAATGTTTTATGGCTTTTCTGTCCAAAACAACTTAGTTTTTTTATAGTAAAACTGAAATATGCAGTATTTAGTAATTAGAGCCCTAAAAGATCAATAATGCAGGACACCATTGATTTTAATTATTTCATATTTTTGAGTAATCACAATGAAAAGATAAATAAAAAATGACTAAATATATTTGGGATCCAAAAGGTGCCCCACTCATAAAGTGATAAATTATTATAAGTTTTTTCTTTTACTTTCAACACTTAAGTTACGAGATCAACTTCAGATATATCTGTCGATTTTATGCTGGAACTATTATTTTGTTTGTTTTATGCGCTTTTGTCAAAGAAAACGTTGATGTTTTTATATGGCTACTACACAATATATGCAATATTTACCACATAAAACATTTTAAAGTGAAATATTGGAAGTAATTGGAGCCCTGAAAATAATTCATTATAACATGGATTTTTTTGTCATTTTTATTTTTTGAGCAATGGCAAAAAAAGAAAAACGAAGAAAGACAAAAGGAAAAAAAAAACAGCCTGCATGGCAGCTTTTGTGTCAACATTGCAACTTTGTCTCGTTAGTTTTCACCTCATTCCACTTTTTTTAATGTCATTTTTTATTTTTACAATAGTATTTCCAGAATGTGTGGCGGGCCGGTAAACAATTAGCTGCGGGCCGCAAATGGCCCCCGGGCCGCACTTTGGACACCCCTGCGCTAAGCGGAGAGTTTTGGATCTCTATACTTTGGCCAGCGTTTGCAAAAGTGTGCGTTTTAAAGACAAAAGTGTGCGTCTGCGTGTGGACAAGAGGCCTGAACGCAGTGATAAGTGTAACTGGGATGACGGCGAGGAGGCGTGGTGATACATGGAATGTTCTTCCGACAAGGACAGCAGGATTTCCAGAGGCCGCGTGCAGGTAGGAAATTATTTATTCTCATAAATCATAAAACAAAGACAGGAACAAACCAATAGAAGCCTGCCTAGCACAAGGAAAGCTAGCGGAATAGCTCACAAGGAATCACTAACGTAAGCCACAGAGGGAACTAGAAAACATCAAAAGTCACAGTTGTGTAAAGCAGTGGTCCCCAATCCCCGGGCCGCGGCCCCGTACCGGTCTGCGGACCGATTGGTACCGGGCCGCACAAGAAATTAAAAAAAAAAAAAAAAAAAAAAAAAAAAAAAATTTTTTTTTTTTTTTTTTTCTTCATTTTTCTTTTTTTGCCATTGCTCAAAAAATAATAATGACAAAAAAATCCATGTTATAATGAATTATTTTCAGGGCTCCAATTACTTCAAATATTTCACTTTAAAATGTTTTATGTGGTAAATATTGCATATATTGTGTAGTAGCCATATAAAAACATCAAAGTTTTCTTTGACCAAAAAAAAATTATTTTTTTTTTTTTTTTATGAAATCAACATAAAAAACACAATATATACATTATATATCAATATAGATCAATACAGTCTGCAGGGATACAGTCCGTAAGCACACATGATTGTATTTATTTATGTAAAAAAAAAAAAAAAAAAAAAAAAAGTTCTTTTTTTTTAAAATACACCCCCACCGGTCCGCAGCTACAAAAAGGTTGGGGACCACTGGCGTAAAGGAAACAAAAGCGCCAGAATGAGTGAGGCGAAAAGGCAGGAATAAATAGCTCTCTGATTAGTGCCCGGCAGCAGGTGAGCGTGCCGAATACTAATCAGAGGCAGGTGAAAACAATAAATAACCATGGCAACCAAGGAGACACAAAACAGGGGTGCTGAAACAGAACTAAGCTAAGAAGAGACATACAACGTAAACAAACTATGATCCAGTAACTCCTAACAGTAGCTCCTTGAATTCCTTCTAAGTCTATAACAAGATCTGATAGCTCAGTTAAAGCTCTTTTTATTACCAAATATGTGTTTAATGTTGCACGATTGCACCAAGAAAAATTCCTAGTTTGTGAACCCGTTCTCAAACAATGGCAATAAAACTATTCTGATCTGATCTGATCTGATCCGGGCAACGGATCATAACAATAAGTATGCGTTTATCAAGTATCTGTGTTTGTGTGGACATGGCCTAAATCCCATGCAAACATCTGAGTATATGGTTCTCTCTCAGGACGCTGTGTGCACTGTAAAAGGGCAAAAGTGCAGTTGTCTAGTATTGCTGTTCCCAGTCTGTTGGGTTTCAATTCCGGTGTTCTGCCAGGAAATAGGTCATCCCTCTGGACGGGTGCAGTAGATCACCTGATCCAGCTTTGCCAATCAACGAGGATATTGCAAAAAATGTGGTCATTTCCAACCGCTGATTGGAAAAAAATTGCAATTTAACACAGTCAAAGGTTAAACTCAAAAACGTAATCAGATGTTTGGATTTGAAGTGTGACTTTCCAACAGGATGAAGACTTGAGAAGTGTGCTATTTCTAATTTACTAGCAGTCTGGAAGGCAGCATCACCTGATGGAGTAAGGCAAGGGTGTCCAAACTTTTTCCACTGAGGGCAGCACACTGAAATATCAAAGCAAGCGGGGGCCATTTTGATATTTTTTATTTTAAAAACCAATACAATATATGTATAAAAAATATACATTTAGGCTTCCACTTGATCCCAGGGACCTCAAAGGGTTTTGGTCAACAAAATATTAAAAATGTGTCATTATTCAGTGTTATTATTTTTATTATTAATCAAGGTTGAAATCTCTAGATCAGGGGTCACCAACGCGGTGCCTGCGGGCACCAGGTAGCCCGTAAGGACCAGATGAGTAGCCCGCTGGCCTGTTCTAAAAATAGCTCAAATAGCAGCACTTACCAGTGAGCTGCCTCTATTTTTTTAAATTGTATTTATTTACTAGCAAGCTGGTCTGGCTTTGCTCGACATTTTTAATTCTAAGAGAGACAAAACTCAAATAGAATTTGAAAATCCAAGAAAATATTTTAAAGACTTGGTCTTCACTTGTTTACATAAATTCATTATTTTTTTACTTTGCTTCTTATAACTTTCAGAAAGACAGATTTAGAGAAAAAATACAACCTTAAAAATGATTTTAGGATTTTTAAACACATATACCTTTTTACCTTTTAAATTTCTTCCTCTTCTTTCCTGACAATTTAAACCAATGTTCAAGTAAATTTATTTTTTATCGTAAAGAATAATAAATACATTTTAATTTAATTCTTAATTTTAGCTTCTGTTTTTTCGACGAAGAATATTTGTGAAATATTTCTTCAAACTTATTATGATTAAAATTCCAAAAAAAAAATTCTGGCAATTCTAGAAAATCTGTAGAATCAAATTTAAATCTTATTTCAAAGTCTTTTGAATTTCTTTGAAAAAATTTTGTTCTGGAAAATCTAGAAGAAATAATGATTTGTCTTTGTTTGAAATATAGGTTGGTCCAATATGTTATATATTCTAACAAAGTGCAGATTGGATTTTAACCTATTTAAAACATGTTGTCAAAATTCTAAAATTAATATTAATCAGAAAAATTACTAATGAAGTTCCATAAATTATTTTTTTAATGTTTTCAAAAAGATTCGAATTAGCTAGTTTTTCTCTTCTTTTTTTTCGGTTGAATTTTGAATTTTAAAGAGTCGAAATTGAAGATAGACTATGTTTCAAAATGCAATTGTCATTTATTTTGTGTTTTCTCCTCTTTTAAACCATTCAATTAAGTGTAAATATCATTAATTATTAATAATAACATAGAGTTAAAGGTAAATTGAGCAAATTGGCTATTTCTGGCAATTTATTTAAGTGTGTATCAAACTGGTAGCCCTTCGCATTAATCAGTACCCAAAAAGTAGCTCTTGGTTTCAAAAAGGTTGGTGACCCCTGCTCTAGATCAACATTAGGTCTATCCGTCAATATACCGTTTTTAAAAGATGTACACTTTATGCTCTTTTTGTCAAAGAAAACCCTAATTTTTTTATGGGAAAAACACAAAATATGCAATATTTTCACTTAATACATTTTTTAAGTGGACTATTTGAGATTACATAATGAATGGAGCCTTAAAAAGGTCAATAACTCATAACAACATTGATTTTAATTCTTTATTTATTTTATTTTTAACAATGACACTGAAAAAAAAGTCCCACTAAAATTATTGGGGATCCTAAAGGGTCCTGCTTAGTAAAGTTTTTAAAAATAAATCATACTTTTTTTTAACTTTTAACACAATAGTCTCGAGATGTACTTCAGGGGCCGTACTTATGAAGCTTCTTAGAGTGCCATTTTACACTTAAGTCCTCAGAATTTGCGAAATTTAGTCCTACTCTCAAACTTAAGAATAAAAGCTTTTTATCAACGTTCTCAAGTCTAAGAATCACTCCTACTCTCCACGATAATTAAGAGACCTTCAGAGGTGTCTTAAGTGGTTAGGAGTTGCCAGCAGGGGATGGCACTGAGGCGAGAGAGACGTGTGCGAATGTTCAGGGAACGGAACAATGTTTTTTTTTTTTTTATGACGAGCAGCTGATCAAACGGTATCGTTTAGACAGAGCGGATATTATTTTTGTCACAGATTTAATACTTTTCGATTCCTTGTTGATTTCTGCATGTATCTGCAGTGGGCTAGTATATATAGAGCCACCCACACCAGTTTCAAATTAGTTGCCTAATTAATGAATTGGAAAGAAAATGTTATGACAGTAGCGTATGTATGTGTGTGGCCGTGAGGTGAGTGACGTCAGTGAGTGTGTGGGCGACAGAAGAGAGGGAGCGGTAGCGTGAGTGCCGGCGGGGACAAGTTTGTTTTGTATTATTTTGTAGTTTATTGTCAAAATATACACTCCCATTGTCCACTTAAATATTTCCAAGATATTTCTTTATTCTTAGACAACGGATTCCCTTCCGTGATTGGTCATTTCTATGGACACAGAAATGACGTCACCTAAAATTACGTTTACGGCACATAGTAATGTCGTAATTCAGCTTTGAGTGTGACACTTAAGATTCAGTCCTACACTTCGCTGAAAGTGTGAGTAAGACGCTTGATAACTAACTTTTAAGTGCAGCTTTCAGCGAATAATTTATTTACTCTTAAGTCAACTCTTAGCAGACTTCTTAGGAGTAATTCTAAGAAGCTTGATAAGTACGGCCCCAGATCTCTCCGTCAATTATACGTTTTACTTTTTAAAAAAAAATGTTTTAAATGGCAAACACAAAATATGCAACACTTTCCCCAAAAATATCTCAAAGGGGAATATGTAATGTGAAGTAATTGGAGCCTTGAATAGGTTAATAATTTATAATAACGTTGATTTTGATTCATTATTATTTTATAAAGAAAGAAACAGCCTACATGGCAGCTTTGTGTTATTAGGGTCAACATTGCAACATTTTCTTGTTAAATCTCACCAGTTTTCTCTTTTATACCACTTTTTATGTTTTTTATTTTTTTTAATCGTATTTTTAGAATGTGCCGGGGGGCCGTTAAAAAAATGACCTGCGGGGGCCGCAAATGGCCCCCGGGCGGCACGGAGCAAGGAGTCGTGTGCTGACATTGATTCTGCTATCGCAACTGTTTTGCGACATCGATCGAATATTAGTTATTTAAAAGATGAACAGAGAACGGTTTTGAAGGCATTTATTGGTGGCAAGGATGTTTTGGCTCTTCTTCTGACCGGGTTTGGATTTCCCAGCGCCGCTCTCATCAGCGTCACGGGTTGGTTTCGATGTGAGTGGTCAAAGTAGCACGTCATTCAAGATAACAGACAAGTGGTTTATCCAATCACATGCAATGTTTTTTTTTACAAGGCCCCGCCTTCTGAAATACATCTTCTATTGAGAACTCCCAGATTCATGTGTGGAGCTCAGCAAACGACAAGGATCTGGCGAGAGTCAGGTTAAGTAATTACTTAATAGAGAACGTAATTAATACGTTACTTTAAAAAATCTAAATTAAAAATTAAAAAATCTGGCATATGCAGTTGAGATGTTTCAAATAAGGGCACAGTGTGCATGTAACATTATCGAGACATTGAACCTCCCCTTCCTCCTTCTGTACGAGAGGCCCAACACGCTTAAAGGCCTACTGAAATGATTTTTTTTTATTTAAACGGGGATAGCAGATCCATTCTATGTGTCATACTTGATCGTTTCGCGGTATTGCCATATTTTTGCTGAAAGGATTTAGTAGAGAACATTGACGATGAAGTTCGCAACTTTTTGTCACTGATAAAAAATCCAATCCAATCCACTTTAATTATATAGCACATTTACACAACAAGAATCTTTCCAAAGTGCTGCACAGTCATGTTAAAAACAATATTAAAAACAATATCAAAAACAATATTAAAAACGATATTAAAAACAATATTAAAAACAATATTATGCTACACCAATGACTGAATAAAAACAAAGAATAAATGAATAGAAAACCAATACAGAGACAATATAAAAAATAAATATGATTAAAAACGATTTTAAAGGGTAAAACCAATTAAAACAGTAAAATAGACATCAAAATGTATAACCCTAACCTTAACCACACAGGACAACAGAGGACAGAAGACCACACAACTCACGTAGTGTTAAAAGCCAAAGAATAAAAGTGGGTCTTAAGACGATACTTAAAACACTCCACTGTGGAAGCAGTTTGAACATGGAGGGGCAGAGTGTTCCAGAGTTTAGGGCCGACCACAGAGAAGGCCCTGTCTCCCCTGGTTTTAAGTCTCGTCCTGGGCACCACGAGCTGGAGCTGGCTCTCGGACCTCAGAGCGCACGCAGGAGTGTACATTTGGATGAGGTCCGAGATATACTGAGGTGCCAGTCCATGTAAAGCTTTAAAAACAAACAGCAAGGATTTAAAATAAATTCTAAAACGAACAGGGAGCCAGTGCAAACTCCGAAGAATTGGGGTTATATGCTGGCGTTTCCTGGCCCCTATTAAAAGTCGTGCTGCCGCGTTCTGGACTAACTGCAACCGGGAGAGAGCTTTTTGGCTAATGCCAGCATAAAGTGCATTGCAGTAGTCCAGGCGACTTGAAATAAAAGCATGCACGACTTGTTCAAAAAGGTTAAAAGATAAAAATGGTTCTACCTTTGCTAAAAGACGAAGATGATAAAAACACGATTTTAAAACGCCATTGACTTGTTTGTCAAATTTAAAATCGCTGTCTATAGTGACGCCAAGGCTGGTGACTTTGGGACGCACATAATTTTGCAACGGTCCCAAGTCAGTGAGGGCCGGACCAAAAACTGAAATTTCCGTTTTTCCCTCATTCATTATTAAAAAATTCTGGGCTAACCAAGCCTTGACATCACATAGACAGTTGAGAAGGGGTGTCAGGGGGCCGTGGCCTTTTGAAATTGGCATATACATTTGGCAGTCATCTGCATAAAAGTGATAAGACACTCCATGTTTCTTAAAAATCTCTCCAAGAGGGAGAATGTACAAGGAAAACAGGATGGGGCCTAGAATGGATCCCTGGGGGACACCACAGTAAAGCGGAGCAGAAGAAGAGGTGGCGTCCCCCAGCCTGACAGAGAAGGACCTCTCTGACAGGTAGGATCTGAACCACTCTAATGCAGTCCCCCTGACACCCACACAGTCTCTCAGGCGGTCTAAAAGAATTGTGTGGTCGACTGTATCAAAGGCAGCTGTAAGATCTAAAAGCACTAAAATGGCAGAGCTACCAGAATCAGACATTAAAAGCAAGTCATTAAAAACCTTTAAAAGTGCAGATTCAGTACTGTGCAAAGCCTTGTATCCAGACTGAAATGGATCTAAAGTGCTATTTTCATCTAAAAAAAGGCTGCAGTTGCGCTAAAACACATTTCTCCAGAATTTTTGACACAAAAGGTAATTTGGAAATGGGCCGATAATTTGACAAACTCGTCGGATCTAGACCTGTTTTTTTAATCAAAGGCTCGGCAACAGCTCTTTTACAAAAAGAGGGGTCCCTAACAGACAAGTCAATAGTGTCCCAGATTTCTTTAAAAAAGCGAGGGGGGACTGGGTCTGTGGGACAGGACGAGGGTTTCAGTTTGTGGACTATTCCTGTAAGCTCAGGCATGGACACAGGCTCAAAGTGACTAAACACAGCCGAGCACTGAGTGGCCACATTAAAACTCAATGGAGAGCGAGAAAGATTTGCCCGAATAAAAGCAACCTTATCGTTAAAAAAGGAGAGAAATTTTTCACAAGTTTCACTTGTCATCTCCAGTAAAGTGGCTGGATTCGGATTAAGAAGATAATTAATAGTATTGAAAAAAACACGTGGCTTGCTGATACTATTTAAAATTAAGTCTGACAGATATTTTGTTTTCTCAGCTTTAACCATACTTTGATAGTTTTGACAGTTTTCTTTTAAAATTTGATAAGAAACCTCCAAGTGATCCCCTTTCCACTTGCGCTCCGCCCTTCGCCACTCACGCCGAGCTGTGCGTGTGGTTTCATTGAGCCAAGGCTCAAAAAAAAGCCTTGCCTGTACCGGAAGTAGCGTGACGTCGCAAGTTGAAGGGTGCCTCACATCTGCACATTGTTTACACCAGCAGCGAGAGCGATTCGGACCGAGAAAGCGACGATTACCCCATTAATTTGAGCGAGGATGAAAGATTCGTGGATGAGGAACATAAGAGTGAAGGACTAGAGTGCAGTGCAGGACGTATCTTTTTTCGCTCTGACCGTAACTTAGGTAAAAGGGCTCATTGGATTCCACACTTTCTCCTTTTTCTATTGTGGATCACGGATTTGTATTTTAAACTTCCTCGGATACTATATCCTCTTGAAAATGAGAGTCGAGAACGCGAAATGGACATTTACAGTGACTTTTATCTCCACGACAATACATCGTTGAAGCACTTTAGCAACGGAGCTAACGTGATAGCATCGTGCTTAAATGCAGATAGAAACAAAAGAAATAAGTCCCTGACTGGAAGGATAGACAGAAGATCAACAATACTACTATCAGGAGACACCGAACCAAACACTGGACCTGTAACTACACGGTTAATGCTGTGCCGTCTGTCGAAGCCTAGCATTGCTGTTGCTAACGACGCCATTGAAGCTAACTTAGCTACGGGACCTCGTCAGAGCTATGCTAAAAGCATTAGCGCTCCACCTACGCCAGCCCTCATCTGCTCATCAACACCCGTGCTCATCTGCGTTTCGGCGATCGACGGCGCAATGAAGGACTTCACCCGATCATCGATGCGGTCGGCGGCTAGCGTCGGATAGCGCGTCTGCTATCTAACTCAAGGTCCTCCTGGTTGTGTTGCTGCTGCCAGCCGCTAATACACCGATCCCACCTACAGCTTTCTTCTTTGCAGTCTCCATTCTTCATTAAACAAATAGCAAAAGATTCACCAACACAGATGTCCAGAATACTGTGGAATTTTGCGATGAAAACAGAGCTTTTTGTATTGGATTCAATGGGTCTGAATACTTCCGTTTCAACCATTGACGTCACGCGCAAACGTCATCATAAATAGACGTTTTCAACCGGAAGTTCCCCGGGAAGTTTAAAATTGCACTTTATAAGTTAACCCGGCCGTATTGGCATGTGTTGCAATGTTAAGATTTCATCATTGATATATAAACTATCAGACTGCGTGGTCGGTAGTAGTGGGTTTCAGTAGGCCTTTAAAGCCAAGCCTTAGCCCTTTTGGGACTCGCCAGAAATTGGACATTATTGGGTACCGGGACGCCCCCCCGCAGAAAGTGTAACTTTGGCCAGTTCGCTCAGGCAGGAAGATTCCCTCGCTGCTCTCCTCTCAAAATGGTAATGACCCTTGTAACTGTACGTTTACTGTCAATCTATCCGCATGCCACCAGAGCTGAATCAGACTGGGGCGGCTCCCATACGAGGACCTCACTGAACCATTCAATCTCTACTGTGCATTTTTGGTTCTGATTTTTCTAGCCTTTTTTTGGAAGTGGAAAACATTGCAAATTAGATCTGTTTATTTGTGGGGATCCCCATTGATATTTGACAGGCAGTCTACTACCAGCAAAATCTATTGAAATTCAACCATGAAAATCCTTTGTCCAAGAGGTAGGTAGGTAGGATATATTGTCATTGCACAAGGCATTATCGTCTGCATACTGCAGACGATAATGCCCTCATAGCCCTCTCAGAAGAGGACCTACAGTGCACTCTGTCTGCTTTTGCGAAGGCATACAAACAGCTTGGTCTTGCCATCAATATAAAGAAAACCCAAATCCTCCACCAATCACCACCAAACAGTAGTGCACCTGTCCTGCCCCCAAACTTCTCAATTGACAAAATCCGACTGGAAAATGTGGACCACTTCCAATATCTCGGGAGCCTCCTGTCATCTAAAGCTGTCATTGACGATGAAATTCACCACCGCCTCAGCTGTGTCAGTGGGGCCTTCTCAAGGCTGAGGAAGCGAGTCTTCGAGAACCGTGACCTCCAAGCAAAGACCAAAATCCTGGTCTACAAAGCAGTCGTGCTCCCCACCCTTCTGTATGGGTCAGAAGCCTGGACCACCTACAGCAGACACTTAAAGGCACTCGAGACCTACCATCATAGATGTCTCAGAAAAATCCTCAGGATCAGCTGGGAGGACCGACGCACCAACACCAGCGTCCTGGAGGAGGCTGGCTTGCCCACCATCACTGCCACGATTGCCCAAAACCAACTTAGATGGACTGGCCATGTAGTCCGCATGCCTGACTCTCGCCTCCCAAAACAAGTTCTTTATTCACAGCTTGTTGAAGGGAAAAGAAGAGATTTAAGGATAACATCAAGGCAAACCTGACAAAGTGTCGCATAGTCCTTAAGTCTTGGGAAGTCAAGGCAACAGACAGGACGATGTGGAGAAACCTTGTCCGTGAGGGTGCCGCGCAATATAATGACGATCTCCGCCATGCTGCACAAGACAAGCGCAGACTAAGAAAGTAGAGAGCATCCACCAAGCAGGCCCAACCCAAACCCACCACCACTACATTCTCTTGTCCACATTGCCCCAGAATAATCGGGTCCAGAATCGGCCTCTACGCCCACCTGAAGACCCACAAGGACCAGGAAGGAGGACAGTCATACTCGACCACGAGTGACCGCCGATGATGATGATGGATGACAACGGAACTTTGTTTTCAGCACAACCTCGTTGAAGATTAGCCAAACAAAGAGTGTACAGGGTTACAGAGCAGGAACCCTGATGGGTCGCCCCATAAAAGATGGGAAAAAGGTTAACGGGAAAAAGGATGAGTAAAAAATACAATCTAGACTGGGCTCCTAAGGGGGCCCAGTCTGGAGTGGGACAAAACTTCCATAGCAAAGCACATACACATATTACAACGTACATCTCGAGACTAGCAACAGAGGGGAGGGAGTGGGGGCCACGGTGGAAGGCTGCAGCTCTTCAGGCGCTGCCCATCCTTCCATCACCCCTAAAGGGTTTGCATCAAGGGCGTTGGATGGGGGGTGTGTGGCGTATATTTTTTGTGGATGCATGTGTGTGTGTAAGCCTGCCGCGTGTCTCTGTTCCGCGGCCTTGGTGTCGTGCAGTCGCTAGTCAGTCCAAAGTCAACAACAACAGCTGTGTGTCCATGAGAGACAAGAAGGGAGTTTGTTGTGTCTTCGCCGCACTGTCCTTCGGGAGAGTCTCGAAGCCAGGGATACAATCCAAGTTGGAATGTTTTGTATGCGAGTGAAAACAAAATTTGCTTTTCACTCTAAATTGTCAAGGACTGGTCCTCAAAATTCATCCTGCGAGGCAGACCCTCCGATGTTATTCAAATCACAAGACAGCTCTACGGTCAACTCAACATTGTTTTCATTAGATGTTTTATGAGTAGCTACCTTTATAATATATTGTTCATTGTGGTGCTCTTATACCATGTCTGTTCAATCAATAAGAAATACAACCTAATATCCTTACAACACATTATTTGTCGACAAGTATTAAGCTCACATATCACATCGGTATCTAATATTCTTCACTTCTTTAGAAATAGTCCTTTATCCAATATTTAAGGCAGACAGTTTGCAAAAATACCTTTAATTAAAGTAGAGGGAGTCACCCAACATTATTATAATTAATATCATCTACAGCAACTAATTACTAGTTTTAAGGAAATTAGATGGAGAAAATGTGTCTTGCTAACATAATTACAAAGAAAAACTGTAGACAAGCGTTACTCATCATGCACTGCAAGACAGTTTCAGTAAATGGAATGCGCCTGAACATTATTCTTATTCTTATTTCAGATGGATTTCTTTTCAGATTCAGTTCCCAGTATTGAAATTAGCCACTATCTTACACGGAATGACTCCATCTATCATGAGCTCTGACAGCGTGATGGAGTGCGTTGCATTTCGCTGATTGCCTATTTATATGCAATCCATATGGCCGCATGTGTGGTCCACCCTCCAACGCACTTAGGGACCCAACATGAATCATTGTTCTTATAGTAAACAATGGCAAATGTTTCATTTTGCAAAGAAATAACACACACCGGCAAACATGACAACACTCGTTACATAATGTCAACGTTTGCCTTTTTCTTGTCACAAGTAGGGTGCGAGCAGGTTGTGTTTACATGTGAGTAATGGGAATGACTGTTTGTTTCAGACATGCTTAATGAGTTATATTAACGAGCATTGCATGTTTGCGTATCCGAAAAGGAGTAGGAAGAAGTAGATTTGTTGTATAATACTACCCTATCTATTCATCAAAAGTAATTAATTATAGTTATTCGTTACTTAATCAAAAAAGTAGTTGAATTACCTACATAATTACTCTTTAATAAATGTAATTAATTACTAGGGAAAGTAGTTATTGTTACTTAAAAAAAACCTTCAAATATCTGGAATATGCAGTTGAGAGACGTTTCATATGAGAAAACAATGTGAGTGTGTTACGGCCGAGTGCAGGCCGCCGCGCATTCCTGCCAGAACGTAGCCCCCTGTATGGTACAGTAAGCCTACACGTCTCTAGCTCCCTCCCTATGTGCATTCGCTCTCTCTGTCTTTCTCCTCCTCTGTGCTCATCGTCTTGTGTCCTGTGTCGTCATCCCGCAGCGTTCCTCCGTTTCCTGGTTTCGAGCAGTGTGTCTCGTCTCCCCGAATTCTCTCTGGTTCCCTGGCTGCCTTCCTGGATCTCGACCTCTCGCCTGGACACGGACCTTGACGCCTCGCTCCTGACCCTGACCTCTTGCTTGCCCACGGACCTCCGAGACTGCCTTGCCCTGCCTGACTTCCGCATCTCGCTCAACACGCACCTTCAACAACTCCTGGTAACACTCAGTTACTTACTTACTTAGACTTAGTTCCTCCCATTCCTGTTGGAACATTGGGCGACGAGTCCCCTTCATTTGTTCCGGTCACTGGCGACCCTTCTTGCTCCATGCCAGCTGACTCCCATCTCTCTCAGGTCTTCCTCGGCTGTGTGTCTCCACGTCTTCTTTGGCCGTCCTCTCTTCCTCTTTCCCCCTTCTGGCACCCAGTCCATTGCCACACTTGCCGGTCTCTCTCTTGGCAGTCGGAGTACGTGTCCAGCCATTCTCCTTCTCATGTCAGAGACAATGGTGCTACCCCTGCCCTTCTCCTCACCTCTTCATTGGTGATGTGGTCTCTCCATGAAATCCTCAAGATATATCTGAGGCACCGTCGGTGGAAGACATCCAGCTTGTTAGTAATGCTTGATGTCTTCATCCACGTCTCACAGGCATTGGTCACTGTTGGGATGACCACTGACATATAGAGGCGCAGCTTTGTGGACGTACTGATAGATTTTGATGACCAGATGTTCCGGAGGCGTTGGAAGACTCCTGCAGCTTTTCCGATTCTGGTCTGTACATCCTTTTCTGCGTCTCCAGTGTTTGAGATGTTGCTTCCAAGTTTGCTTACTCAGTTAAACACAACCCATAGTCACACCATACGTATCTTGATTTATTACACACGTCATTTTATATTAATAAATACGCCGAGAGCTAAACGACGTGCCTGCCTCTGTGGCGTCTTCTTCTCCCACTGTACCGTAACAGTGTGTGCTTTTTAAAAGGCGGGGCCTGTTGCCTAGTGACATATGACATCATCGAGGGTTTCAACGGAGCTGTGTTTGTTAGCTTTAGCAGTTAGCAGCGGGAGATTGTCGGCTGTGACGCCAGATATTTTGAATCTTTTCAACGGATCTTGGTAGCTCTGGTTAATAAATGGATTGAATGTGCTTCCATGGCTGTCATATCTTCTTGTCAACAAACGCTGTATTGTTTGGATGGGAAGTTCATCACTTCAATCATTGATTTGGTGTTCATTATTCCCATCGTGTACGTGTGCGTATGTTTTAGTCTGCTGTGTCACAGTGTGATGCAGCCTCTTACTTTTTGATATAATTTTAATGCATCGCTGTTTAGTGCTTTTCACTAGAAAAAATCTATTTCCTGCACTTATGACCTTGTCTTGTTGTCGACATAAAACCACGTCAAACGTAGCGCGCCACGTTACATCCAGCTATCGCTAATGGCGTTGTAACGGACCGAAAATAATTTAATTAGGACTACTTGTTACTACCAAAAGTAACACTGTTACCAACGCCGTCTGGGATTCTGCTAAACAGATGGCTGGCTCAAACTCGTCATGCATTCAGCTGCCTCTAAATCCTATCTGTATTACCACTATTTATGTGAACTTTTAACATCATAATTCTCTTTAAAGTGTTATGTTATAATTATAATATAGTATAGGATATATAAAGGAGTGAGCTACTTTAAAAAATGTTTCGAATCATGCTTTTGTTTTCAAACTGTTTTACAGTTTATATATCTTGCCAATATTTTAATGTGATTTATTTAAAAAATATATAAATATGATGTATAATGCAACACTAGTTTTAACAATACTACATGAAATTACATTTACAGTGCATACATTGTATTCACTTTTTCCACAATTGTTTATGTTACAGCCTTATTCCAAAATGGAGTAAATTCATTTTTGTCCTCAAAATTCTACTTAAAATGCCCCATATTAACAGTGTGAAAACTTGTTTTTGTTTAAAAAAAAAATCAATTTTACAAATGTATTTTAAGTAAAAAAACTAAACAAAATAACCACATGTAAATATGTATTTACAGCATTTGCTCAATGGTTTGTTGATGCACCTTTGGCAGCAATTAAAGCCTCAAATATTTTTGGATACGATGCCACAAGCTTCGCATACCTATCTTTGGGAATTTTTTCTTTAATATTAACAAGGATATGATGCTTTGCAGAAGACAACTGATACTCCTTATAGTTGTGATGGGCAGGGGGTGCAAAATGCTTTCTTCTTTCTGGGGGGGTAGTAATTGAGAAGCATTGATCTAAAGTTGCAAAATTAACAGTTAAATTGACGATGGCGAGGACGGGTTTTCACTGCCAGGCTCCGCCCACTATGAATAGGTACAAATCATTATTGACCAATCCAGTACTTCAGGGTGTCATCATCATCATTTGTACCAATTGTGAACAAAATCTGAGCTTGCGGAGCAGAGTTAATAACATCTCGAGTTTTGTGGCGAACCATCACATCAAAGTTTGGCGCCACGCCATGTGTACATCCTACAGAACAGGAAAAATGCATTCACCTATTATCATAGACCTTCAGTTTAATATATGTCTGATCATCTAAAGTGATGTAACGACAGTTTAACTGGTAATTGCCAGGGGCAGTTTTCACCCACTATTAATGGGTATGGATAGATACTAACCCATATGGTACTTCAGGGTGTTATCATTTGTATGAATTATGATTAAGATCTGAATTTTTCAAGCCAAATTATGCAAGTTTTGTGTTTAAAATTTTGTGGTGAGCCATCAGATCAAAGTTTGGCTCCATGGCCCACATCCTATAACGGAGGTATATTTCCTTCACAATTTACCATCGCCCATCCGTCTAGTATATTTAATTTGAACCGTAGCTCATTTGGTTAAAGTCCCTTAAAGGAGTTCGTTAAAACACGCCTACTATTTTTTAGCCTAAAACTGGCTGATGGAAACCAAGATTATTAGCCGTTTATTTTCAAAAAAACGGCTGCTAAAGACTTTTTCATGTGTTCTCTCATGACAGACGTTTCCATCATTTTTTGCTATGATACGTAAAACTGGTAACAGGCGGTATTTTTTCCCCAAGTATTTAAGGGGACACTACTGAGTCAAATTTAACATTTCGTGTTCAAGCCCCCAAAAATTTAAAAAAAATTGCCAGACCTGATGCGCCTGCAAAAATTGGGGAGTTTTCATGCATGTTAAAGGCCTCATAAATGCAATTGAAGTGGGAGAATAATATTACATTTCAAGAGGGCCTTCGACGCTTTTTGCTGCTCGGGCCCTAATATCGGAAATAAAAAAAAACTGTACAGGAATAAAAAAAAAACTGGAGGACCTTTTGTATAATGTCAAAACACATGCATAAATAGCCTACACAACATTCATTAAAGGCCTACTGAAAGCCACTACTACCGACCACACAGTCTGATAGTTTATATATCAATGATGAAATCTTAACATTGCAACACATGCCAATACGGCCGGGTTAACTTATAAAGTGCAATTTTTAATTTCCCGCGAAACTTCCGGTTGAAAACGTCTATGTATGATGACGTATGCGCGTGACTTCAATCGTTGAAACGGAAGTATTCGGACACCATTGTATCCAATACAAAAAGCTCTGTTTTCATCGCAAAATTCCACAGTATTTTGGACATCTGTGTTGGTGAATCTTTTGCAATTTGTTTAATGAACAATTAAGACTGCAAAGAAGAAAGCTGCTTTAGGTGGGATCGGTGTATTAGCGGCTGGCTGCAGCAACACAACCAGGAGGACTTTGACTTGGATAGCAGACGCGCTAGCCGCCGACCGCATCGATGATCGGGTGAAGTCCTTCGTTGCTCCGTCGATCGCTGGAACGCAGGTGAGCACGGGTGTTGATGAGCAGATGAGGGCTGGCTGGCGTAAGTGGATAGCTAATGTTTTTAGCATAGCTCTGTGAGGTCCCGTAGCTAAGTTAGCTTCAATGGCGTCGTTAGCAACAGCATTGTTAAGCTTCGCCAGGCTGGAAAGCATTAACCGCGTAGTTACAGGTCCATGGTTTAATAGTATTGTTGATTTTCTGTCTATCCTTCCAGTCAGGGGTTTATTTCGTTTGTTTCTTTCTGCAGTTAAGCCCGATGCTATCACGTTAGCTCCGTAGCTAAAGTGCTTCGCCGATGTATTGTCGTGGAGATAAAAGTCACTGTGAATGTCCATTTCGCGTTCTCGACTCTCATTTTCAAGAGGATATAGTATCCGAGGTGGTTTAAAATACAAATCCGTGATCCACAATAGAAAAAGGAGAAAGTGTGGAATCCAATGAGCCCTTGTACCTAAGTTACGGTCAGAGCGAAAAAAAGATACGTCCTGCACTGCACTCTAGTCCTTCACTCTCACGTTCCTCATCCACAAATCTTTCATCCTGGCTCAAATTAATGGGGTAATCGTTGCTTTCTCGGTCCGAATCGCTCTCGCTGCTGGTGTAAACAATGGGGAAATGTGAGGAGCCTTTCAACCTGCGACGTCACGCTACTTCCGGTACAGGCAAGGCTTTTTTTTTATCAGCGACCAAAAGTTGCAAACTTTATCGTCGATGTTCTCTACTAAATCCTTTCAGCAAAAATATGGCAATATCGCGAAATGATCAAGTATGACACATACAATGGATCTGCTATCCCCGTTTGAATAAAAACATTTCATTTCAGTAGGCCTTTAGCTAATACTGAGTTGCGCCAGTTAATTTGATGAATGAGCTTCTTTACAAGTTTTAATTGCAGCATTTAATGGGCGAAGAAAAACAAAGGTCAAAGGCGACAGAGCACCCTGTTTTGTTTTCATCTGTTTACTGCGTCCAACACATCCTTGCGACCCTGACACAGCCGAGATTGATTGATTACCAAGTGCCCCACGTACAGAGTTCACGTCTTAATTGCAAAGCCTGGTCTCTGTTGTCATCTTGCTGTGCCTTGAGCTTCCAGCCAATTGGCCCCCCATTGCACACAGAGTCGCATGTGCAACAATGCAAACGTGGCTTTAATTGCGTTTCAGCTGCTCAACAATTACTACATTTTGCTCCGTTTGCACTTAATGTAGAAAGATCATTTTGTAAAAACAACAACAATTGTCTGTATTACTGTGGGATTAATTAAGTATCTTGACAAGTCCCCTGCTTGGATTGATTTTTTTTTAGCTGGGTTTTCAAAATGTCAACAACTTAGTTTTATAATGATTGGTTTAAAGGAAGGAGATGTTTTTTAATTGCATGTATCGAAACCTTGTGTTGAATCACCAACAGCAGCCAGTGGAGGTTCTCAATGGGATTGTTTCCCCTTTGTTTATTTACCACATTGCTTCTCTACAGAGGATATTAGTTTTATGTCAAATTAGCTATTCTGAGAGTCTTTAATGACTACCAATCAAAATTACTCAATTGCAGAGCCTAACAAGAGAACAAAACATTGTGTTTACAGGAGAATGGGAAAAAAATAGAATATTTTATTTCCATGCAGATTCAAGTAAAAGGCATACTTGCCAACCCTCCCGGTTTTACCGGGAGACTCCCGGAATTCAGCGCCTCTCTTGTTAACCTCCCGGAAGAAATTTTCTCCCAATAAACTCCCGGAATTCAGCCAGAGCTGGAAGCCACGCCCCCTCCAGCTCAATGTGAACCTGAGTGGGGACAGCGGCGACAGTCTGTTTTCACGTCCGCTTTCCCACGATATAAACAGCGTGCCTGCCCAATCACGTTATAACTGTAGAATGCTCGAGGGCGAGTTCTTGGTTTCTTATGTGGGTGTATTGTTAGGCAGTTTCATTAACGTCCTTCCAGCGCGGTAACAACACACAACAACAGCAGTCACGTTTTCGTCTACCGTAAAGCAGTTCGTCTGCCTTAAACAGCAATGTTGTGACACTCTTAAACAGGACAATACTGCCATCTACTGGATAGCTTCCGGAACACAGAAATTCAAGTGTTTATTTTATTTATATGTATAATAAAATAAATATAAATATATAAATATATATATATATATATATATATATATATATATATATATATATATATATATATATATATATATATACATATATATATATATATATATATATATATATATATATATATATATATATATATATATATATATATATATATATAGCTAGAATTCACTGAATGTCAAGTATTTCATACATATATATATATATATATATATATATATATATATATATATATATATATATATATATATATATATATATATATATATATATATATATATATACACTGTCGTTCAAAAGTTTGGGGTCACATTGAAATGTCCTTATTTTTGAAGGAAAAGCACTGTACTTTTCAATGACGATAACTTTAAACTAGTCTTAACTTTAAAGAAATACACTCTATACATTGCTAATGTGGTAAATGACTAGTCTAGCTGCAAAAGTCTGGTTTTTGGTGCAATATCTATATAGGTGTATAGAGGCCCATTTCCAGCAACTATCACTCCAGTGTTCTAATGGTACAATGTGTTTGCTCATTGGCTCAGAAGGCTAATTGATGATTAGAAAACCCTTGTGCAATCATGTTCACACATCTGAAAACAGTTTAGCTCGTTACAGAAGCTACAAAACTGACCTTCCTTTGAGCAGATTGAGTTTCTGGAGCATCACATTTGTGGGGTTAATTAAACGCTCAAAATGGCCAGAAAAGGAGAACTTTCATCTGAAACTCGACAGTCTATTCTTGTTCTTAGAAATGAAGGCTATTCCACAAAATTGTTTGGGTGACCCCAAACTTTTGAACGGTAGTGTATATATATGAAATACTCGAGTTGGTGAATTCTAGCTGTAAATATACTCCTGCCCTCTTAACCACGCCCCTACCACGCCCCCGCCCCACCCCCACCCCAACCCCCACCTCCCGGAATCGGAGGTTTCAAGGTTGGCAAGTATGGGTAAAAGGTGTTATGCAGTATTCATGTTTTGTTATTTGAACTAAACCCCATTAGTTTAACAAAAACAAAACTTTGACACTGAAAATGGTTATTTCCTTTTCATTTATTTGAAATTATTGTTTTAATGCGTCTATAAATTGAATTTATTATCTAAAGTAGGATATGTCACATCTTTAATCCTATACAATTCAACATGTCTGAAAAAAAGTAGAAAGAAGTAAAGCACATTTATCCCTACCCATGTCTTCATGTCTCAAATAGTGTAGTAGCTCTGTTATAATACGTTTTGTAGACCCCACTTTCTGATGCCTTAAGAGCTGCACTGGGCAATGAGTTGACAGGTCAGGACTTTTAGCTCAGTGCCTAGCATGCATTTAACTCAGCTGCACTTATTATAAGCCCCTTTTGCACCAAAAGTCCGGGAACTAAAAAAAAATTCCTTTGGACCTGTGTGGTTTCAGTTGTCACCACATTTTTGAAAGTTCCCTGTAGTTTATAGAAATGAGGTTAATGATGTGTGGGGGAGTGGTATACAGTAGGTACAGAACGTAATCAGACCACGTCTCGGTTGTGTATCATAACTGCTTGTATTGAAAAAATGAGAACTGAAGTCATTAAAATCAATTATTTTCTTACCACCCCCAGTACCAGTCAAAGCCCCCAACCATTTAGAACTTATTTGAATCTTGGTCCCATCAGAGTAATTTGTGTTTTTTTTGGGCAAACTCCATGCAGACTTTCATGTGCCTTGCACTGAGGAGAGGCTTTAGTCGAGCCTCTCTCCCATATAGTCCCAATTAGTGGAGAGATGCAGCGATTGTTGACTTTCTGGAACCTTCTCCCATTTCCACACTGAATCTGTGGGGCTCAGCCACAGTGATCTTATTCGACTCGTTCAAAAAGGCTCTTCTACTTCAATGGCTCAGTTTGGTTGGAAGTCCAGCTCTAAGAAGGGCTCTGGTCATCCTAAACTTCTTCTATTTAAGGGTTATGAAAGCTACTGTGCTGTTAGGAACCTTACGGGACCGGTACGTTTCAGAGACGATATAGTACCGAAAATGATTAATTAGTGTCGCGGTACTATACTAATATCGGTATACCGTACAACCCTAGTAGCAATATGTTTGGTAACATTTGGAAGTGCACCAAAGGGACTTGTGTATGTTGCAGTGACGTGTGGTCACTAGCTCCGTTGAAACCCTCGATTATGTCACACGTCACTAGGCAACAGGCCCCGCCTTTTAAAAGCACACACTGTTACGGTACAGTGGGAGAAGAAGATGGCAGAGGCAGGCACGTCGTTTAGCTCTCGGCGTATTTATTAATATAATAAAATGACGTGTGTAATAAATCAAGATACGTATGGTGTGACTATGGGTTGTGTTTAACTGAGTGTTACCAGGAGTTGTTGAAGATGCGTGTTGAGCGAGATGCGGAAGTAAGGGAAGGCCAAGGCAGTCTCGGAGGTCCGTGGGCAAGCAAGAGGTCAGAGTCAGGAGCGAGGCGTCAAGGTCCGTGTCCAGGCGAGAGGTCGAGATCCAGGAAGGCAGCCAGGGAACCAGAGGGAATTCGGGGAGACGAGACACACAGCTCGAAACCAGGAAACGGAGGAACGCTGCGGGATGACGACACAGGACACAAGACGATGAGCACAGAGGAGGAGAAAGACAGAGAGAGTGAATGCACATAGGGAGGGAGCTAGAGACGTGTAGGCTTACTGTACCATACAGGGGGCTACGTTCTGGCAGGAATGCGCGGCGGCCTGCACTCGGCCGTAACACACACACACACACACATTGTTTTCTCATATGAAACGTCTCTCAACTGCATATTCCAGATATTCGAAGGTTTTTTTAAGTAACATTAACTACTTTCCCTAGTAATTAATTACATTTATTAAAGAGTAATTCCGTAGGTAATTCAACTACTTTTTTGATTAAGTAACGAATAACTATAATTAATTACTTTTGATGAATAGATAGGGTACTATTATACAAAAAATCTACTTCTTCCTACTTTTTTTCGGATACGCAAACATCAGTGGCGTGCCGTCACTAGAGGCAGGGGAGGCGGGGCCTCACCTGCCATCATGGAAAGAAAAAAAATTTAAAAAGAAAAAAAATTTTTTAAATTGTTATATGTACTCAGTGATTATACTATAACGTTATTTTCCATTTAACTTCACCAGTTTTAGATTATTTGTATTCAAAATCGCTGAATTTTCACATTTGCCGTTCAAATACTGAGAAGAGACGGTGCGGTGATCAGCAGCCAGTTGAGGCACTTGTGCCTCAACATGGATTGCGGACTCGGCTAACTGTTGGCCTGCTGTGCAGTGAGATCGTATTGCTATATCAATCAATCAATCAATCAATGTTTATTTATATAGCCCTAAATCACAAGTGTCTCAAAGGGCTGTACAAGCCACAACGACATCCTCGGTACAGAGCCCACATACGGGCAAGGAAAACTCACCCCAGTGGGACGTCAATGTGAATGACTATGAGAAACCTTGGAGAGGACCGCATATGTGGGTAACCCCCGCCCCCTCACATTTCCATAGTTTAGTTAGCTGAGGTATATAATGTACAGTTTTTTTGTCAACAACTGTATGTGTGTAAAGTATTTCTTGTGCTGAGCGATCATAAAACTGCTGCAAAGACGCACTGTGGGAGGCTCGCAGTAACCCCGCCTCCTTGTGCCGGCTAAAGCACCCCCGCCGCAGAATGCACCGCCCGACGGGAGCGCCACACCAACCAAAGCCCACACCCGAACTCTCCACGTGCAAGACCGAATCCACCCAAAGAAAGTCACGTAACAAGAAGCCAAAAAGTGCAAAAACAACAATGCTCGCGCCGGAGGAGCCGTGAACGAGTGCAGGGACACAACATTAGGTACACCTGCAGACTGCAGCACGGATTTCATATTTCATTCATTCAGAACTCCTCCAACACGAACACCACTGTTCCCACACTTATAAGTAAAGGTAAGACCACAATAAAGTTTTTTTTTTTTTTTATTAAATGTGCTTTTTTGTGTGCTACAGTTTGTATGTGTAAAGTTAAGTTAAAGTACCAATGATTGTCACACACACACTAGGTGTGGTGAAATTTGTTATCTGCATTTGACCCATCCCCTTGATCACCCCCTGGGAGGTGAGGGGAGCAGTGGGCAGCAGAAATAATGTTGGTGATTTAACCCCCAATTCCAATCCTTGATGCTGAGTGCCAAGCAGGGAAGAATGCTGGTATGAGCTTTTAAACATAACCCCTTAACTGCTGCCAATCAAATGGTGAATAAGATTCTCTTTAGGGTTCATATGTTTGTAAATCTGACTGTGATGAAGTCAGTGCCTCACCAGTCATGAACCTCACCGCACGTCACTGGTAAGTTGTGATGTTTGAATAAAAAAAGAGATTGCTGAGCCATTACTCACTCCTGTTATTTTGATACATACACAGAATATATACACATAATAGTGTCTTCAAAGTGTGCATTTTATAATACAAAATAGATATTTTTGTCGAGGCTAGAACCAATTATTCATGTTTACATTGTTTCTTACGGAGAAATCTGTTTCACTTGACAAACTTTTCGGTCGGCGAACCAAGTTTAAGAACCATTTAAGTTGTGGATTGAGGTTCCACTATAAAGGGCTGAAAAAAATAAGGTGAGCCTTAACACCACCGAAAAGTCTAATATGACTTTTGAATTACAAACTGTACGTAGCCTTTTAAGAAAAACATGAAATACTACAACTGCCCGTCTGTCGTGTCATAATTTGGACATGATACCTGAAGGAATCAATAAAGTACTATCTACTATCTACAATTATGAGGCTTGCCTCTGCTGCGCCATCATTCCAGTAAAAAAAAAAAAAAAAAAAATCAATAAGTATGCCAGGTGCCAGTTAAGGGTCACAACATTGCCCCGAGCTATGTGAGTCGTTCCTTCCCTTCAGGTGACCTTTTTGAGCAGCATCTCCTCGGGCACTATTTTTAAAACGCCGTCAGCCCAAGTGGTGTAATAAATTATCTTGTCACTTACACCCCTTCCCTGCCCCCTAACCCCCCCCCCAAAAAAAGGCTGCAGTCCTCCCTTCCTCCTGACAGTGAGCGCACTTTAATAAAGCAATGGAGTCTTTGGCAGGATCAGTACATTTTGCAAATCCACTGAGGCAACACGGGCTGAGTGTTTACGCAAAGGAATAAAAAAAAAGGGGATGGCTGATGGTAAGCCATGTGGTCGAGGGCAATGTCACAGAACTTTTTAATAAAGAACAATTTCAAGTTGTTCAGAGGGGATGTGGGACATGCGTTACTCAAGATCATCGCAATATATTTGATTTATCCTGACCGAGCACTGACATTTGACTTTTACGTTGTCTCTGCGTCGGCCGCTACTCTGGAAAGTGTCAAGGCTGGATGGTCAACGCAGCGCAGCTGGTGAGATTTTGTGATTTAAAAAAAAAAAGGTTTTTTTTAATGTTAAAAAAACAGTATTTATGTTATTCATAAGTGACAACCTTCAGATTGGATTTGATATGTATGATGCACGCCCCAGGCTAAATTGGGGCCCAAGGCCAAATTTTATTTGGAAAGATCATTGCATTTAGCCTACAGTCAAACATACTGGTGGTAATGTCATTGTCTACGGCTGCAGTATGCAAGACTTGGGAGTTCAGCAAGCGTCAGGACTGTGCTTTTTCTTTGGCTCTTTGTGACAAAGGTCCAGTCCTAATACATCTCTTCGCCCTTTTAGCCCTATCCCTAAATTTTGCGCATTGAGGGTGGTGGTTTCCCAATTCCATGGGTGTCAAACTCTGGCCGTGTAATTTCACTTGGCCCTTGAGGCGATATCAAATTAACACTAGAGCTGGCCCGCCGATTATGTACAGCGACGGTGCTGCGGTAACACCGCATTCACCGCTAATTCTCATACTTGCCAACCCTCCCGGGGTTTGGTGGTAGCGGGGGGTTTATTTTGTAGCGTCCCGGAAGAGTTAGTGCTGCAAAGGGTTCTGGGTATTTGTTCTGTTGTGTTTATGTTGTGTTACGGTGCGGATGTTCTCCCGAAATGTGTTTGTCATTCTTGTTTGGTGTTGATTCACAGTGTGGCGTATATTTCTAACAGTGTTAAAGTTGTTTATACGGCTACCCTCAGTGTGACCTGTGTCGTTGTTTATCAAGTATGCTTTGCATTCATGTGTGTGTGCGTACAAAAGCCGGCACGTTGTTAGAATGGATGAAAAGCGGACGTGAGGACGTTAAAGGCAGTGCCTTTAAGGCACGTCCCCAAGACTGTGGTCCGGGTGGACTACGAGATATAAAGACTGATGAACACCTTCGTTCGATAATGAAGGTTGCCTCAGCTCAAAGCCTGAGCCCCGACATTAATGAACTAGCATCCAAGAGAAAAGATGGCAAGTATCTGGCTTGGGCACATCAGATTAGATCAGTGTGTTGCAAACTGAGCAGTTTAAAGTCCTGAATGGTTGGTTCATTCATTGTTATTTTATTTTCAAATGTATTAGCCTGTGGAAAAAGTAAATGTTGATATTTACCTCAGAAGGCTGCAAATAGAAAAGAGGCATTCAATTTTTATTTAAATTGTATTTGATATGCCATTGATATTTTTTCATTATTATTATTATTATTATTATTATTTTAAACTCGATTTTGCATGTCACTATAAAGTTATATAAGCCTTGCTTGTTCAATATTCAATGCAAAACTTGTTTGGGTCCCTATTAAAAGGTTAATTTGTTCAACCTTGGCCCGCGGCTTTGTTCAGTTTTACATTTTGGCCCACTCTGTATTTGAGTTTGACACCCTTGCTTTAGTAGAAGTAAAGGGCATAAAAGGGGTAAGGAGGTATGACTCTAAGCATTCACAGAGAGGGATTTCAGATGCTAACTCGCCCAGAGAGGACCAGAGAAAATTCCCCAATTTTCTGCATATATTAAACGTTAGTTTTTAACAGTATAGACACACCGCACGCACGCACACACACACACACACACACACACACACACACACACACACACACACACACACACACACACACACACACATACACACACATACACAAACACGCTCTGGCTACAATCTTTCAACCCGATGTGGCCCCTGTGTCAAAAGGGTTTAGAATGTCCACATGTTGCTGAAAACATTACTGGTCATGTACATAAAAGGTCTTATAGTGGTGACAGTTTAACCCTGGAACAGATCATTCATATTTACATTAGTTCATATGACATTCGTGACAAACACCTGTTATACTATGCTTTGTGTTTTATGCTATGCTGTGCCGACGCAATGCTATGTAAAGTTATGTTGTGCTGTGCAATGCAATGCTATTTTATGTTGTACAGGTATGTTATGCTATGCTGTTATGTGATGCTATGCTTTGCTATGTTATATTATATGTTATTTGATGCTACAGTATGTTATGTGATGCTATGTTATGTTATTTGATGTTATGTGTTTGATGTTATGTTATTTTACGTTATGTTCTTTGATGCTATGATATGATATTTGATGTGTTAATTGATGTTATGTTGTTATTTGATGTGATGCTGTTACGTTATTTGATGTGATGCTATGTTATTTGATGTTATTTTAGATTTTAGATTTAGATTTATGAACAATAGACATTACACATCACGAAACAAAAATAACAAAAAGACATCATACATGACCAACACACATTTACAGGCTTGTCAGACAGGTCGGCCAGGCCTGCTGTTAAGGGCGGCTATAGCTGCAGGGATAAGGCTTTTCTTTATGCTACGTTATGTTATTAGATGTTATGTTATTTTATGCTATGTTATGTAACGTCGGAACAAAAACACTGTTTGATGCTATGTGATGCTATGCCATACTATGCTATGCTATTTTATGTTGTTATGCTACGCCAGAACAAAAACATAATTTGATGCTATGTAATGTTATGCTAAGCTATCCTATATGTTATGCTACACCAGAACAAAAACGTTTTTTGATGCTATGTTGTGTTATGCTATGTTATACTATGTTATGTTATGTTATGCTATTTCATGTTATGTTATGCTATGTTTTGTTATGCTATGTTATGTTATGCTATGCTATGCTATGCTATGCCATGCTATGTTATGTTATGTTTTGTTATGCTATATTATACTATGTTATATGTTATGCTACGCCAGAACAAAAACCTCTGGCCTTAGTTTTCAATCTTCTTGCAAAAATGTCATCCATAGTCATGTCACTGCACCAGATGACAACCCTGTCAGTTAAAGACTTAAGAGGACAAAATGTGTTTAAGCTGAATATTGTAGCGTTGTTTTGCAGCCGGCGATGTTGCGTAACATGTTTGTTTGGAGCGAAAATGTTGCACTTTTTCCTTTTTTGAAGCGCTAACAGGCATCTGTGGCTTTACAGCGGCCCGGCTGTTAGGCTTTCCTGGCGACAGTGACAGGCTGTGCTGACTCATCTTACCTCCCCTCGCAGTTCACCAGCTTAATTCTGCATTAAATCCACTGCAAGCTGGCGTGTCAGACTCAAGTGCCTGTCTACCTCTCTGCAACTGTCATCAACTTGCTGTATTTTTGTCTCTGTGCTGAATGTGGACTGTCGGTGTCTTATTCTCGGGCCCGAATCAAATAAATGCAATGTTACATGGAGGTATTTGCCTGGCAGGGTTGCAGATCATAACAGTGGTGACAGTGGCTTTCCAATGATAGCACAGTGGGAAACAGGGGGGCATTCAAAGGCAGTCCATAAAGGCTTCATTGAAGCTTCTGGCAAAGCCTCGCCATAGTCCCCCAAAGTGCACCTGCCCAAGCCCAGTGGATGGAGCCTTGGGGAACCAGAGAGCGAGCCATATATAGGAGAGCAGAAGGAAATGGCTGGAAAAGTAGCCAGCGGGGATGCAGAAGAGCTTTGTGTGTGACAAGGGCTTGTCCTATGACTTTCCTGGCCATTAAAGCCAGTGGGCAGTCTTTTAGATACCACGACTTGTTGGACCGTCGAGCGATGGAGCCAACCTTACTACTGATGCGCATTAAACGATGGCACCGATCATTTTCACTTCGAAAAACACTTCCATCAACACCTAAACACTTGATATTCACAATGCAAGTTGTTTCCTTTCATAACTTAGTGCATGTAAAAATATAAAAGTTAAGGGTCAAAGGTTAAAGGCCTACTGAAATGAATTTTTTTTATTCAAACGGGGATAGCAGGTCCATTCTATGTGTCATACTTGATCATTTCGCGATATTGCCATATTTTTGCTGAAAGGATTTAGTAGAGAACATCGACGATAAAGTTTGAAACTTTTGGTTGCTGATAAAAAAAGCCTTGCCTGTACCGGAAGTAGCGTGACGTCACAGGTTGTGGAGCTCCTCACATCTGCACATTGTTTACAATCATGGCCACCAGCAGCGAGAGCGATTCGGACCGAGAAAGCGACAATTTCCCCATTAATTTGAGCGAGGATGAAAGTTTTGTGGATGAGGAAAGTGAGAGTGAAGGACTAGAGGGCAGTGGAAGCGATTCAGATAGGGCAGATGCTGGTGGGGGACCTGATATTCAGCTGGGAATGACTAAAACAGTAAATAAACACAAGACATATATATACTCTATTAGCCACAACACAACCAGGCTTATATTTAATATGCCACAAATTAATCCTGCATAACAAACACCTCCCCCCTCCCGTCCATATAACCCGCCAATACAACTCAAACACCCGCACAACACACTCAATCCCACAGCCCAAAGTACCGTTCACGTCCGCACATATATTTCCCCAAAGTTACGTACGTGACATGTACATAGCGGCACGCACGTACGGGCAAGCGATGAAATGTTTGGAAGCCGCAGCTGCGTACTCACGGTAGCGCGTATCCAAATCAAAGTCCTCCTGGTAAGAGTCTCTGTTGTCCCAGGCCAATGGTAAAGCTTGTTCCAGGCCAATGGTAAAGCTTGACTGTCATCGTTCGGGAATGTAAACAATGAAACACCGGCTACGTGTTTGTGTTGCTGCAGCCGACCGCTAATACACCGCTTCCCACCTACAGCTTTCTTCTTTGCTATCTCCATTGTTCATTAAACAAATTGCAAAAGATTCACCAACACAGATGTCCAGAATACTGTGGAATTTTGCGATGAAAACAGACGACTTAATAGCCGGCCACAATGGTGTCCCAAAATGTCCGCTACAATCCGTGATGTCACGCGCAAACGTCATCATACCGAGACGTTTTCAGCAGGATATTTCACGGGAAATTTAAAATGGCACTTTACCAATCTAACCAGGCCGTATTGGCATGTGTTGCAATGTTAAGATTTCATCATTGATATGTAAACTATCAGACTGCGTGGTCGGTAGTAGTGGGTTTCAGTAGGCCTTTAAGGGTCAAAGGTTAATGTCACACTAATGGTGGCACCTGACCATAAAGGATAAAGTTCACAAGGCCAAAAATGTAATTGCAACAAAGCACATCAGGTCACAACTCAAATTAAAGGTCTTTATGGAGTCTCTCCAGATATGGAATGATCCGGCCAATATTCCATCGTATGACGTAATAAGAAAACATCCGGCTTTTTTTGTCTCTCATACCGACAGCCATCAGACTGCATAATGCATATGTTCCTTTTTGACTGTACTTAAATGTATAATAGACTGTATTTATATTATTCACATGTGATTTATGCTGTATAATAGACTGTATTTATATTATTCACATGTGAATAATGCTGTATAATAGACTGTATTTATATTATTCACATGTGAATAATGCTGTATAATAGACTGTATTTATATTATTCACATGTGAATAATGCTGTATAATAGACTGTATTTATATTATTCACATGTGAATAAGGCTGTATAATAGACTGTATTTATATTATTCACATGTGAATAATGCTGTATAATAGACTGTATTTATATTATTCACATGTGAATAATGCTGTATAATAGACTGTATTTATATTATTCACATGTGAATAATGCTGTATAATAGACTGTATTTATATTATTCACATGTGAATAAGGCTGTATAATAGACTGTATTTATATTATTCACATGTGAATAATGCTGTATAATAGACTGTATTTATATTATTCACATGTGAATAATGCTGTATAATAGACTGTATTTATATTATTCACATGTGAATAAGGCTGTATAATAGACTGTATTTATATTATTCACATGTGAATAATGCTGTATAATAGACTGTATTTATATTATTCACATGTGAATAATGCTGTATAATAGACTGTATTTATATTATTCAACTGTGAATAAGGCTGTATAATAGACTGTATGTATACTATTCACATGTGAATAATGCTGTATAATAGACTGTATTTATATTATTCACATGTGAATAAGGCTGTATAATAGACTGTATTTATATTATTCACATGTGAATAAGGCTGTATAATAGACTGTATTTATATTATTCACATGTGAATAATGCTGTATAATAGACTGTATTTATATTATTCACATGTGAATAAGGCTGTATAATAGACTGTATTTATATTATTCACATGTAAAAAATACCTAAGTGTTTATTGTTTATTGTAAGCGAACTGTGGTGCTGAATTTACCCCATGGATCAATAATGTACTTTCTATTATATTATATTATATTTTTTTGTTCAAGAATGTATTACATCAACTATACTTCTATCAATATTGAGTCAAGGTCATTGATAGCACAATCTATCATTGAACTCACAGTTTCCTATAGAAAATACATATAATCTATAGCAGGAATGTAATTATTAGAACATTTTATATCACGGTTATTGTGACCAAAATGATCAGTTATCATTATTATAGCGGTATTGTTGAGTGTGCTCACAAAGTACTAATACACACACTGAAATCTTTCGAACAAGTTATTATTTCTTAAAATAACTATAATAAATAGACACAATGTTAGAAAACCCACTATTTAGTATGTTTTGTGTTTGTTCTGCTTCACTGTTAGGGAGTCTAAGGGCCTGATTTACTACAGGTTTGCGTGTACTAAAACACATGCTAACTTGATAGCACACGGAAAGTTGATCTACTAAACGTGTGCAAAGTGGATCGCGTCTTTTGAGTGAGCAGAATAAGGTGTGCATTCCATTTTGCGTCTCTGTCTTCATTAATATGCAAACTATATGCTTATCATCAAAACGCTCACAATACTGAGAGGAAAATATGCAAATATAATTATTTAGCTCCCGCAATGTGATTTATAAACGCTCATCACTGCTTTGCGAGCACGGTTTTACGTTTTATTTAGCACGTGTCAGAAGGACCTGCAAACTGACACAGTTCTACACACGGCTGCAGGATCGGTGCTCGCGCCGCACAGACAGACGATAGACAGACGAAAATCTTCTGTGTGTCAACATTTTGGACGGTCAGAAATAAAATAAAAATGAATATGTTGTCTATTCATTTCTTCATTCATTCTATTACCTTTTAAAATCTTGAAGCTGTTGGATGACTTTCAGGGCTGATTAAAGGCCTACTGAAATGCGATTTTCTTATTTAAACGGGGATAGCAGGTCCATTCTATGTGTCATACTTGATCATTTCGCGATATTGGCATATTTTTGCTGAAAGGATTTAATAGAGAACATCGACGATAAAGTTCGCAACTTTTGGTCGCTGATAAAAAAGCCTTGCCTGTACCGGAAATAGCAGACAATATGCGCGTGACGTCACCGGTTGTGGAGCTCCTCACATCTGCACATTGTTTACAATCATGGCCACCAGCAGTGAGAGCGATTCGGACAGAGGAAGCGATGATTTCCCCATTAATTTGAGCGAGAATGAAAGATTTGTGGATGAGGAAAGTGAGAGTGAAGGACTAGAGGGCAGTGGAAGTGATTCAGATAGGGAAGATGCTGTGAGAGGCGGGTGGGATCTGATATTCAGCTGGGAATGACTAAAACAGTAAATAAACACAAGACATATATATACTCTATTAGCCACAACACAACCAGGCTTGTATTTAATATGCCACAAATTAATCCTGCATAACAAACACCTCCCCCCTCCCGTCCATATAACCCACTAATACAACTCAAACACCCGCACAACACACTTAATCCCACTGCCCAAAGTACTGTTTACCTCCCCAAAGTTCATACAGCACATATATTTCCCCAAAGTCCCCAAAGTTACGTACGTGACATGCACATAGCGGCACGCACGTACGGGCAAGCGATCAAATGTTTGGAAGCCGCAGCTGCGTACGTACTCACGGTACCGCGTCTGCGTATCCAACTCAAAGTCCTCCTGGTAAGAGTCTCTGTTGTCCCAGTTCTCCACAGGCCAATGGTAAAGCTTGACTGTCATCTTTCGGGAATGTAAACAATGAAACACCGGCTACGTGTTTGTGTTGCTGCAGCCGACCGAAATACACCGCTTCCCACCTACAGCTTTCTTCTTTGCTGTCTCCATTGTTCATTAAACAATTTGCAAAAGATTCACCAACACAGATGTCCAGAATACTGTGGAATTTTGCGATGAAAACAGACGACTTAATAGCTGGCCACAATGCCGGCCCAAAATGTCCTCTACAATCCGTGACGTCGCGCTCAGGCGTCATCATACCGAGACGTTTTCAGCAGGATATTTTGCGCAAAATTTAAAATTGCACTTTAGTAATCTAACCCGGCCGTATTGGCATGTGTTGCAATGTTAAGATTTCATCATTGATGTATAAACTGTCAGACTGCGTGGTCGGTAGTAGTGGCTTTCAGTAGGCCTTTAAAATGAATGTTGTGTATTGATGCGTTTTTTGGTGCCCTTTGGTATTTTTTTTTTAATGTCAATAGTTTTTTTAATCTAGGAAATATATTACTATAATATATCTCCAACATAAAAATACGTTTTTCATTGTGCTTTTGTTTTTTGCATTTGAGTCTTTCCACACGCAAAAACGTGCTGGTGAAGCGATACACAGCCCCGCACACAGAATGAACTGTCAGTGTGCATATGTTTCTGTTGTCTATATTGCAATTCAGAATTTTGTGTACAGTCTTAGCAGATCACGTGCAACAGGCCCACTCGTAGTGCATGCAGTTTTATATTTTGCACACGCTGTCTAGCGCGTGGTATTTGGATCTTAGTAAATAAGGCCTTTGCTGTTTTTTCTATTTTAATGGCGAAGCTTTTATTGTTGTAAATATTGATTAGTGCTGTAGCAATTTAACATTTATGTAAATGAAACGTGCTAACAAATAAAATATATTATTATTATTTGTTACTTCGACTGGCCATTGTACCGTCCTACTCTGTTCAGCAGCCCTTGATTGCACCATAAAAACACCCATCTTTTTTCCTCTGAGGAAAGATTGAGACTCAATACACCCCCTCACCCACTACCACTACACCCTCGAAATGAAGTAACAAGGGGTAGAGCTTTGTAATCTTCCCTAAGAATTGGGACACCACTTGCTACGTCACTGCATAGTTAACGTCGGGCACGTAAGCGCCTACATAAAGTTACGTTTGCACATACGTCCCACCTAGAGTTTTACAGACACCAATATTTTGGTACCAAAATGTATGTCGTTATGTATTTCAATACTTTTTGGGCCCACAAAAAATGTCATTGTTGGCTTCATTTTAACAGAGCATTTATGATAATACTTATGATTAAACATTATTATGGCACCCAAAGAAACATTTTTAAAGATTGGAATTAAAATTAAAAGGCACATTAAACACATGGGATTTTCCTATTGCGCTCAGACAACAGTTCACAATTATTTTACATGTTAGATACAGCCTGCCATAATCTAGAATTAGGTTAGAATATAATAGAAAGCTTTATTGACATTGTATTAAATTATTTATGATTTGTGGTTGCCAATATTGATCTGTGCTTTAAGACATATACAATAATTAGTAAATACTGAAAATAAGGCTAAAAGTACACAGACAAGACAAGTAGCAGGTAAAACACACATTGTTAAAGATAAAACACTAACGAAAAAGGAGGAATTTGCTGCAAAATTCAGTCAATTCACTTGCATTATTTTACATTACGTGGGCGGTTTGGACCGCTCTAATAATTTTCACCAAGGACTCTTACCAGGAGGACTTTGAGTTGGGTAGCAGACGCGCTACCGTGAGTACGCAGCTGCGGCTTCCAAACATTTGATCGCTTGCCCGTACGTGCGTGCCGCTATGTGCATGTCACGTACGTAACTTTGGGGAAATATATGTGCTGTATGAACTTTGCGGAGGTGAACGATACTTTGGGCTGTGGGATTGAGTGTGTTGTGCGGATGTTTGAGTTGTATTGGTGGGTTATATGGACGGGAGGGGGGAGGTGTTTGTTATGTGGGATTAATTTGTGGCATATTAAATATAAGCCTGGTTGTGTTGTGGCTAATAGAGTATATATATGTCTTGTGTTTATTTACTGTTTTAGTCATTCCCAGCTGAATATCATTTCCCACCCGCCTCTCACAGCATCGTCCCTATCTGAATCGCTTCCACTGCCCTCTATTCCTTCACTCTCACTTTCCCCATCCACAAATCTTTCATCCTCGCTCAAATTAATGGGGTAATCAATCAATCAATCAATCAATAAATGTTTATTTATATAGCCCTAAATCACAAGTGTCTCAAAGGGCTGTACAAGCCACAACGACATCCTCGGTACAGAGCCCACATACGGGCAAGGAAAAACTCACCCCAGTGGGACGTTGGTGAATGACTATGAGAAACCTTGGAGAGGACCGCATATGTGGGTAACCCCCCCCCCCCCTCTAGGGGAGACCGAAAGCAACGGATGTCGAGTGGGTCTGACATAACATTGTGAAAGTCCAGTCCACAGTGGATCCAACACATCAGCGGGAGTCCAGTCCACAGCGGGGCCAACAGGAAACCATCCCGAGCGGAGACGGGTCAGCAGCGCAGAGATGTCCCCAACCGATGCACAGGCTAGTGGTCCACCCGGGGTCCCGACTCTGGACAGCCAGCACTTCATCCATGGCCACCGGACCTATGCAACTCCCCCTCGCAAGGGACAGGGGAGAAGAGGAGAGAAGAAAAGAAACGGCAGATCAACTGGTCTAAAAAAGGGGGGGTCTATTTAAAGGCTAGATTATACAAATGAGTTTTAAGATGGGACTTAAATGCTTCTACTGAGGTAGCATCTCTAACTGTTACCGGGAGGGCATTCCAGAGTACTGGAGCCCGAATAGAAAACGCTCTATAGCCCGCAGACTTTTTTTTGGCTCTGGGAATCACTAATAAGCCGGAGTTCTTTGAACGCAGATTTCTTGCCGGGACATATGGTACAATACAATCGGCGAGATAGGCTGGAGCTAAACCGTGTAGTATTTTATACGTAAGTAGTAAAACCTTAAAGTCGCATCTTAAGTGCACAGGAAGCCAGTGCAGGTGAGCCAGTATAGGCGTAATATGATCAAACTTTCTTGTTTTTGTCAAAAGTCTAGCAGCCGCATTTTGTACCAACTGTAATCTTTTAATGCTAGACATAGGGAGGCCCGAAAATAATACGTTACAGTAATCGAGACGAGACGTAACGAACGCATGAATAATGATCTCAGCGTCGCTAGTGGACAAGATGGAACGAATTTTAGCGATATTACGGAGATGAAAGAAGGCCGTTTTAGTAACACTCTTAATGTGTAATCGTCGCTTCCTCGGTCCGAATCGCTCTCGCTGCTGGTGGCCATGATTGTAAACAATGTGCAGATGTGAGGCGCTCCACAACCTGTGACGTCACGCTACTTCCGGTACAGGCAAGGCTTTTTTTATCAGCGACCAAAAGTTGCGAACTTTATCGTCGATATTCTCTACTAAATCCTTTCAGCAAAAATATGGCAATATCGCGAAATGATCAAGTATGACACATAGAATGGACCTGCTATCCCCGTTTAAATAATAACATTTCATTTCAGTAGGCCTTTAAACCGGTCCCCGGTGCAAAAAAAGGTTGGGGACCCCTGGCCTAAGCAGCATTAGTGCTGACGGCACGGTCGAGCTGGGGTTCATTAGGGAGATACATGAACGTAAAGAAGAGATTAAATGCACTCTGGACACCTGAGGGACTTATTGTTGAGTTCACTTTTTTTTTTCTTTACGGAAAATCAATAGCTATCGGTTGTGTATGATCACCTTTATCCTGTGAAGATGTCTGTTCAGTAAGTACAACAATGGACTTGTTCCTGGTTGACAATGCTGCCATTCACGGCGCATTAAAGGTCACATATTGGTTTATGACAATCCTCCAGTCATCCAATCGAGCGTGTTCATTCTTCCAGTGGATTAAGTCATCAATGACTGGAGCTGTTATAGCAGCTGGGCAACAGGAAAGTGGAGGAAAAGCACAGCGCTATCATGTTGAAAGTGCAAGTCATGCATGTGCAAATCCTTGCAGGGATGCGCCTTTAAAGGCCTACTGAAAGCCACTACTACCGACCACGCAGTCTGATAGTTTATATATCAATGATGAAATTTTAACATTGCAACACATGCCAATACGGCCGGGTTAACTTATAAAATGCAATTTTAAATTTCCCGCCACACTTCCGGTTGAAAACGTCTGTGTATGATGACGTATGCGCGTGACGTCAATGGTTGAAACGGAAGTATTCGGACACCATTGAATCCAATACAAAAAGCTCTGTTTTCATCCCAAAATTCCACAGTATTCTGCACATCTGTGTTGGTGAATATTTTGCAATTTGTTTAATGAACAATGGAGACTGCAAAGAAGAAAGCTGTAGGTGTGATCGGTGTATTAGGGGCGGACTACAGCAACACAACCAGGAGGATTTTGAGATGGATAGCAGGCGCGCTACCGTGAGTACGCAGCTTTTTCTTCCAAACATTTGATCGCTTGCCCGTATGTGCGTGTCGCTATGTGCATGTCACGTACGTAACTTTGGGGAAATATATGTTTCTTGCCGACTCTGATGGCGGCCGGGGTGTCGGCGAAAGCTACAATGCCCGTCGCCGCCGCCGTCCCGTAGCTAAGTTAGCTTCAATGGCGTCGTTAGCAACAGCATTGCTAAGCTTAGCCAAGCTGGAAATTATTAACCGTGTATTTACATGTCCATGGTTTAATAGTATTGTTGATCTTCTGTCTATCCTTCCAGTCAGGGGTTTATTTATTTTATTTCTATCTGCATTTGAGCCCGATGCTATCACGTTAGCTCAGTAGCTAAAGAGCTTCACCGATGTATTGTCGTGGGGATAAAAGTCACTGTGAATGTCCATTTCGCGTTCTCGACTCTCATTTTCAAGAGGATATAGTATGTGAGGTGGTTTAAAATACAAATCCGTGATCCACAATAGAAAAAGGAGAAAGTGTGGAATCCAATGAACCCTTGTACCTAAGTTACGGTCAGAGTGAAAAAAATACGTCCTGCACTGCACGCTAGTCCTTCATTCTTACTTTCCTCATCCACAAATCTTTCATCCTCGCTCAAATTAATGGGGTAATCGTCGCTTTCTCGGTCCGAATCTCTCTCGCTGCATTGTAAACAATGGGAAAATGTGAGGAGTCCTTCCTCCTGTGACATCACGCTACTTCCGGTTTAGGCAAGGCTTTTTTTTATCAGCGACCAAAAGTTGCAAACTTTATCGTCGTTGTTCTCTACTAAATCCTTTCAGCAAAAATATGGCAATATCGCGAAATGATCAAGTATGACACATAGAATGGATCTGCTATCCCCGTTTGAATAAAACAAATTCATTTCAGTAGGCCTTTAAACAATATAACTAAACCCACAAACATTGTGGATGTGCTACATTAAAAAGGGCGCATTACAGTATGCTGCAAATTTGGGTATAATGAATAAAATATGCAGCTAATTTCCACTTTTGAAGTTTGATGTATTCATACGACATAAGTAAGGTTAGTAATAAATATTTTCCAGTGGTTGAGAGTGTTATTTTGTTCTGTTTAAAAGTGTTTTTTAGACAAAACAGTAAATTCGGCAGTGATGACTGATGTGCCCTTTACCCCCTTCCCTCATCGCTGTCCCAGTGATTATTACACTTTCAGTCTGTATTTAATTAAACATAATAACTCTTGTGCCGCTTTACAAGGAGACACCAGCTGTCTGTCAGCTATATACACATTTTATTTCCTATTACATTTTAATAAATGGATAGTTTGAAGGCAGGGCTCCATTCAAATGTGAATAATAGTGACTGTGTAAATATGTCAGTATGCATAGACGCCCTCTTCTCTAGTGCAAAATATGTTACAACAAGCCTGCTTTCACGATGCAAGATATTGAGGCTCTGTTTCGCAGAATTTTAGGGTGTTGTACTAATGCACGGGTCCCCAAACTATGGCCCGGATACGGCCCGCCAGCCTCCAGAATGCATTCGTTATGAAAACAAGATTGCTGTCAAAATTCCATAACAAGGTTGCTTGAATCAAATCAGGAATGTGTGACACAACCTACGCTAAATGCAAAATGGTTCATTTCTCAGAGTAGCCTCAAACCCAGCATGGAACACTTCACTGTTCTTTCAACAAAGACGTCATAACGTCATCAAAGTTCACCTTTATGCACTCACACACAGCACCAACATTTGGGAACCAGCATGTGGTGATGCAAGTAAAAATATAATAAATCTGTTTGCAGCAGCATCAGACAAGGTTACGTTTAACTTTCACTTTTCCATTTCATAGCACAGAGCTGTGGTGCGTTCAAGGACCCTTGATTAAAGTTTGAAAGAGAGGCGCCACTAGTTTTTAAAGACATGACAGGCTTAACCCCTAGTACCAGTAACACCATAATAATTATAATATATTTTGTTATGATTATTATTATCCACTGATGATAATCCAACATGAACCAGCTAATCTCTACTCTACACCAGTGTTTTTCAACCGTTTCTAAACTGAGGCACATTTTTTTTCATTAAAAAAATCCTGAGGCACAACACCAGCAGAAAACATTAAAAAATGAAACTCAGCAGCCGATATTGACGGTAAAAAGTCGTTCTCGCAATTGTTGGATATGAATTCAAACCATGACCAAGCATGCATCACTATAGCTCTTGTCTCAAAGTAGGTGTACTGTCACGGCCTGTTACATCACGCTGCGCCGTTAGGGGTGCATGTCTGATGCAAGGGCTGTTTAACACCTTTCTTACGTCACGGCTCTGGAGACCGATGAGCGTTGTCAGCAGGTTTAATGACATTCAAAAGGGTGAAACTAAAAAGACAAACAATACAGTCAATATATACATATGTTATGCAAATGTATTCATATATATGCTGTAATGCTACCTTACAAGGCATGAAAAGGTAAACAAAGTGAATTTGTACTACGACGCCATCTTAGATGACATCGCAAATTATTGCTAATGAGTATGGCAAAGATCATACATCAAAAATCATAAATTTAGCTCGAAATATTTTAGACAAAAACCAAGTTTCAAAGTTCAACTTATGATACATACCGGCGATGCAACCTTAAACAAAAGATATATGCAGTTTTTCTTCGAAAATAACCACCATAAAGTACGTGCTGGAACCGGAGATTTCTCTGCTTGGCTTATGTAACTTCCGGTCAATAAAGTTTGATTCAAAATACACACTTCTCAAAGATGTATTAACTGCCATGACCACATGATGGCGACAAATACACATGTAATAATGTTAATTACATAACAAGCTTATTTAAGCACAACACATTTCAACAACAAGAGTTTACAACTTTTAGTTGTAACAGAACACACGCCGTGACTTATTTTGAGGTTTTTGGTGTTTTCCTGTGTGTAGTGTTTTAGTTCTTGTCTTGCACTCCTATTTTGGTGTTGATTGTTATGTACGGATGTACTTTGTGGACGCCGTCTGCTCCACACGCCGTAAGTCTTTGCTGTCGTCCGGTATTCTGTTTTTGTTGACTTTGAAGCCAGTTCAGTTTTAGTTTAGTTTTGCATAGCCATCCCCAAGCTTCAATGCCTTTTGTTTATTTTTGGTTTAAGCATTAGATACCTTTTTACCTTCACTCTGCCACCTGCTGTCGTCTGCATATTGTGATCACGACAAACCATGTTCCCGACATCTACAAAGCAATTAGCTACCTGCTGCCACCTACTGATATGGAAGAGTATTACACGGTTACTCTGCCGAGCTCTAACCAGCACCGACACTCAACAACGGCACATATCTTCATGGGAAATGGTTTTATCAATGTTGCCCTAAATAATCCACCTGAAAAAGAGCAGATGATTAATAGGAGGACACCAAAGTTCAGTCTAATCACACCACCCGGATGACTTCATCTGGGCTCAGAGACCCCCTGCTGTGGATGGATGCGCGCCCAGCCTGTGACCCAAACACCTCATCCCCGGCCGTCCTCACACACACTCCACCCGGGCCCTCTGATTCCTACCTGCTGGCGTCCCCTGGTTGCATGCTCCTGAACGTAAAGTGCTATTCTAGGACCAAGGTAACAATCAACATGGCCAACATTGTTAGCCTCACTTTTCCCCCCAGGCCAGACACAGAAAATAACTTTCCCTTTTTCCCTGGCATCTGCAGATACCGGGCTAAATGAAGACATACAGCCCCCGGGTCCACCGGCCGGCTCAAGGTAACCTCTGCTGTCAACGCACATTTGCCAGCGCCGCCTGTGGAGGATGGGGAGGGAGGGGGGGGGGGGCATCGGAGAGTAGAAAATAATATGCCACTGAGATAATGCCCCATGCTGGCTACATTAATAAATGATACTTCTTGGCCCATCCCATTTCACAGCCAGGAGTGTATTCATCTTAAAAGGAGAAGTCCACCTTGGATTCCTCCAAAGAGGATCTCAAGCTGCAGGTTCCTGGGAGCAGAATTATTTCCCAAACTTGATGACAGAAAGTCATCAGAAATTCGATGTGAAAATCGTGTGGGATTTTACCTCCTTTCGTTTTTATAGATAAATGTACATTTTTAAATCTTATACAGGTATTTTGAAGTTATTTTTTAAATCCTTCAATATTGTTGATAATAATATTAATGTAATGGAAATACAATATTTTCATTTTCTGGGATTTTCCTCCCTTTTTTCGATTGGTTTAAAATCATATAAGTGTGAGTATTTTTTTTTAAGATTGTTTATAATAAAATAATGTTATATGAGTATAACATTAGTTTATTTTTTTAGGGATTTCTCCTCTCAACTGTTTTCCATTTATATTTTAAATCATACAGGGATGTATTTATTTTTCAATATGGTTTGTATTAATATTAATGTAATATGAATACATTATTTTTATTTTCTGGGATTTGACCTCTTAATTGATTCTCCCATATATATTCATGAGGATTCTAGCGGGAACTCTCGTTCAACCCTTTTTCGATTACGCATGCACCTCCTGGTACCCTAGCACCTCCAAATCCCTCAAATCTAGACTCCAAACATCCCAGAACAAGCTAGTCAGGTTACTTCTAGACCTCCACCCCAGATCACACCTCACTCCTACCCACTTCTCCAAAGTGGGCTGACTCAGGGTGGAGGACAGAGTAAAACAACTTGCACTGAGCCTAGTCTATAAAATCCGCTACACCTCCCTGATACCGAAGTACATGTCAAACTACTTCCTTGACCGCCATGACCACAACACCAGGGGGAGCTCCACTAACCACGTTAAACCCAGATTCCGAACTAACAAAGGTCTTAACTCATTCTCTTTCTATGCCACATCAATGTGGAATGCACTCCCAACAGGTGTAAAAGAAAGGGCATCTCTATCCTCCTTCAAAACCGCTTTAAAAGAACACCTCCAGGCAACTACAACCCTAAACTAACACCCTCCCTTCCACATAATACCTCTTCGGACTATAAATAATCAAATGTAAACAATCAAACAATCAAATGTAGACACTTTTTCTTACACTTTTTCTTATACTTTCTGATCTCTCTCTATGTCCACTACTTGCTATATATATCCTACCAAGTCAGTCCTACACTGTTTTAATATCCATTTCTCTGATGATGCAATTGTTGATGCTTATGGTTGATGACTGAAGTGTTGATACCAACCAAACCTACCCCCCCTCCATATCCCACACCCCGGATTGTAAATAATGTAAATAATTCAATGTATATACTCTGATGATTATCTTGTGTGATGACTGTATTATGATGTTAGTATATATTTTATAGTATTTGATAGTATATATCTGTATCATGAATCAATTTAAGTGGACCCCGACTTAAACAAGTTGAAAAACTATTTCGGGTGTTACCATTTAGTGGTCAACTGTACGGAATATGTACTTCACTGTGCAACCTACTAATAAAAGTTTCAATCAATCAATCAATCAATTTTCAAATTACAAAATTATTTTTCCCAATACTGTGTACTATAGTATCAAGATAATATGAATAAATATGTATATTATTTAATTCTGGGATTTTACCTCCTTTTATATTTTTAAATGATACAGGTATTTTTTAAATGTATTTTTCTAAATGGTTTACTATAATATGAATGTAATATGAATATATTATTTGGATTTTCTGGGATTTTACCTCTTCTTTTTTTTTCTCTTTATATTCTTCGATCAAAACAAATATTGTTTATAACAATAATGATGTATGATGAATATAACAATGTCACTTTTGGGGGTTTTACCTCTTCATTGTTTTTATATATGTAAATCATATACAGTTATTTAGGTTTTTTATGTTCAATATTTGTTTACTATAATCATGTATTATGAATATAATAATGTTTTTATTATCTGGGATTTGACTTCTTTTCAATTTTTTCCCCCATTGCCATTTTTAAACCAAGCAAGTATTAATTTAATTTTTTCAATATTGTTTATAATATTATTAATGTAATTTGAATATAATAATATTTAAATTTTCTGAGATTTTACTCCCTCAATTTATTTTGGAATACTATCCGGAATTTCAGATCTGTTAAATTAATTAAAGGTTTTTTTTTGTTTTTTTACATTTTAACATCGTTTTGAAATTTTAAAATTCAATATTTTCCCCTGAGTAAATTAAAAAAAATAGTTTACAAGCTTTAATTTGCTTTAATAAAATAAACTATTAAAACAGGATGGGGAGGACATTAACAAGACATGTGTGGCTTTGCTGCACCATCATTGGCCGTCTTTTCAGTCATTATCTATTCAATCGATGTCATGGTCCAACTCATTGTGCGTAAATGTTAATGATCATAAATATCAATGGATCCACTGTTGCTAAAAACATGGATTTTAAAATGCTGGGTAAGTTTTGGACCAACAGTCTCAAGTATGATATGAATATGAAATACTATATTTTAATAAGATATTCTCTAAATGTGCATTCCAAAGAACACGGCTTCGGATGAATGCCTCTTGGTGTGAAACTACTTTTTGTGTAAGTTTCATTATAAAAATCATTAAGGCAAAATATAAAACAGGCTGACAAGATCAATAGCTATTAACATTGATTGTCTTGTATTGTGCTTTTCAACAGTATCTGCTCTCTGAAGTGATCAGCCATGTGTGGAACACTCAATTAGTTGACCAACAGCCTGGTGTGAGAAAGCCGTAATGTATTTTTACGAGGAGCGTCAGGTAGACAATATTGACATTTTTCTAATCAATGGACATACAGAACATTAGGGGGAGACGTTTATTGACAATGGACTACAGTGCAGATGTTGTATACCCCCATACAAACCCTTCACATAAACTTGACAAAGACACATTTATTTTCATTTTGATTATGCTGCAAACGGGCAATATGTGACGTTTTCTACTTGGGAAGTCGAAACAAATTACTTGTGTGTCGTGCGAAAGGGACAAGCGGTATAAAATGGATGGATGGATGGACGGGAAGACTACATTTTCATGCAATTGGGTGCATTTCTACACTACCTTTAGATTTGTTTTCGTCTTTTTGACACATGTCCCATTGTACAGTACCACAGATTTTGTAAGGTTTTTTTTTAGTAGATAATTTACCGTATTTTTCGGAGTATAAGTCGCACCGGAGTATAAATCGCACCTGCCGAAAATGCATACTAAAAAAGGAAAAAAAACATATAAGTCGCATTTTTCGGGGAAATTTATTTGATAAAATCCAACACCAAGAATAGACATTTGAAGGGCAATTTAAAATAAATAAAGAATAGTGAACAACAGGCTGAATAAGTGTGCGTTATATGACGCATAAATAACCAAGTGAGAACGGGCCTGGTATGTTAACGTAACATATTATGGTAAGAGTCATTCAAATAACTATAACATATAGAACATGCTATACGTTTACCAAACAATCTGTCACTCCTAATCGCTAAATCCCATGAAATATTATACGTCTAGTCTCTTACGTGAATGAGCTAAATAATATTATTTGATATTTTACGGTAACGTGTTAATAATTTCACATATAAGTCGCTCCTGAGTATAAGTCGCACCCCCGGCCAAACTATGAAAAAAACTGCGACTTATAGTCCGGAAAATACGGTACTAACATTATTATCACTGAAATTGTCATGTAAAATTATATAACATGTTTCCATGGAACTCAGAAAACCTTTCCCATTTGGCAACTCTATCCTGTAGCCAAGTCCCTTAGGGTATTAGACTTCTGGTGTTGTGACCTCTGTTTACATTGTGTCACGTCAAAAATATTCCTTCTCGCTGGCTAGTAATAAAATACTCTAGAACTACAACTGGTTCAGAACTAACAGTGTTCCGATTGTAATCATCCAAAAATGATTAGCAGCAAAGTGGACAGCCGTCACCATTGTGGCTCGGAGAGGGAACGGAGGTGACAACAATTTAGCTAGCTAGATGGTCAGCTAACTTGTGTGCGGCTGTGGTAAACTATGCCGTGTACCATTTTCTTATATGATTGTGAAGTATCATGTATTGGTATTTGGTCACAGAAACCTTTAGAGGATTATCCTACTAAGGAAATATGCCCTTAGATTGCTTCGGGTGCAGAAGTCCATCACAGCTCGTCCAGAGAGTGGGGGCTATTGACTCCAGGACATTGAAGAACTTAAGGAATAGTAGCAGTTGGATTTTAGGAGGAAGTGAAAACACAATAACGACATCTTGTAGGAAGCCCTCACAAGTAGGAGTAGAGGGTAGGGGTCGGAAGTCACCTGAGTCAAACCGATCACAGGAAATAGGTTGACTGGCCAGGCACCAAACTGGGATTTGTCCAGACTGGCCAGCCCCATGACTAGAACAACAAAGAGTAACTGTCTTTGTGTAAAATGTATTTAAGGACAGTTGTCCAAGAAGACAGGAGAGGAGTGATCAGACCCATACTCTATCTCCTGGAATCTGCAGTTCCAGTCTGAGGCTCGCTGAAACCAATAAAGCTTTTTGTCCAACGATTCCTCGTTATCTGGCGTTATGTTGCGCAGTATTATGCAAAAGCATCTTTTCTTACCTTCTGGTACCTGCTGATCTGTATTTGGGATCTGCATGAATCCTGAAAAATTGCGCGCGTCCGCCTTTGTAGTCTGTGCCGACTCCGTAGTCGATAAGCTTCTTCTTTTTCTCTATCTTCTTGTTATGGGACATTCATCCTCCACTGTTGCCATTTCTAATATAAAGTAGTGTACAGTTCTTACTTATATCTGTCAGTAAACTCGCCATGAAAGCGCTAAAACATACCGGTGTAGTGAGTTAACATTATTCACCCAAGGAACTTTAGTTATTAGAGTTCCGGTCGGACGTTTTTTTACGGGACATATTTCCGTTGTTGTTATTTCCGGATGAGGAGATGCTGCTCCGTTATTGATTGAAGTAAAGTCTGAATGTCATTAAAACAGTTAGCTCCATCTTTTGACACTTCTTCCAGTCCCGTCCTTGCACGCTACACCGCTACAACAAAGATGACGGGGAGAAGACGTTGCCGAAGGTGAGCCACGTAAATAAGACCGCCCGCAAAACGGAGCATCCGGAAGCGACTGTCAGAAAGCGTCTTGAAGATTATCTTTAAAACATCATCTATGCAACATTTGGACCAAAGAACCACCATTACATGTTATGCAGACCACAAGGAAGTGTTTTACATTTAGAAAAAAATATAATAATATGACTCCTTTAATGCACCCTATAATCCGGTGTGCCTTATATATGAAAACAGATAAAAAATAGACCACTTGTCGGCAGCGCGCCTTATAATCCGGTGCACCCTATGGTCCGGAAATGACGGTAAATGTATATCATGTATACAGTTTCTGCCATTTAACTCAGACATTTTGGTTCTTGTGTTTCTTCAGACAAGAAACCTATTGACCTTTGACGTCAAGCAAGCAACTCTTACAGTGTGAGCTTGTCAATTCAAATGACGAGTGGACTTTATTATATAATACCAGGTGGGATAGGGTGCTTGCACAGATGTCGGACAATGATGACAAAGATATCGGGAACTAAAAGGTGACTTCTGCATTATTTCAACAGAAGAAGTCTTTTGTCAATCGACCAAAAATGCACCACTTTGTCTACAGTGTGTTCATTGAGGGCCTCTATTCCAATTACGATGAGCTACATTCCTGACCTGGTTACTCTAGTAACCTGGTTTTTGGTGAACGCATAAAAGAATAAATGGGTCACAATGAGGCTCATTGTGATCATGAGTAATGTGGTTACCCCGCTATTCATTTTCCATGTGGATGTCTCCGCCTAGCCTGTATCTTCCTTTCATGCACCGACAAGGTTAAATTCATTTGTGGGATGAAACACTTCATGAGATACACACTCTGTGTGTGTGTGTGTGTTTTCTTGTTTTTCTACCCTTCTTGCGACATCAACAACAAAAAGTACCGTCCATATGAGGACCGGTGAACAAGTTAGGATCGAAATCATGGTCCCAATACAGAAAACCATTGCATCTAATAGAGAATGTCTCATTTGCACCCGTGGTGGTGAAATCGATCAAAATTAGGGTGGTCCCAAAAAGGAGGGATTTGTGTGTCGGTTTTAAAAGTGCTCCCCCTCTTGTCAACATATGAAATAACAAGTGTGTGTAAGAAATTGAAATGCGCCCTTTTTGGCCAAATTGTATTTAAAAATATATATATATATATGTATATAGAGATATACTGTAATAATTTGAAGTAAATAATGAAGATTAAAAACCAATTACAAACAAACAAAAAAAATAAATTAACTAAAAGCAGTCGTTCTCTTACAATGTGTCGTCTTTTTTCTTATAAAATTGGGAACTATTTGTCATATTCTTTCTGTGTCTGTAATATTGCGATATTTTCTCGTAAAATTATTACTTTTTTTATGTTAAAGTATTACTTTTTAATGCAAAATGGTGACATTTGTCATATAAAATGCTGCCATTTTTTGTGGTTCTTGTAAAATAGTGACATTTTTTGAGTGAAAATCAGATTATTAATATAATATTGCCGAAATTTAAAAGTTTTATTTTGTCACTTTTGTTGAGTAAAATTACAACTCTTTTCTGAAAATTGCCAACATTTTAAGTTGTTCTTGTAAAATTGCGACTGTTATTGAGTAAAATTCCAACTTTTATCATAATATTGCACAATTGTTCCGTTTTTTTTTGTACAATTTCGACTTGCGTTGAGTAAAATTGCAACTTTTATTATAGTACTGCCAAAATTCTAAGTTTTTCTTGTGAAACTGTGACCTTATTCTTGAGAAATTCCAACTCATTTTTCACAACAAACTTATTTTATTTGCATAGTATGTATATATTATTAATGTTGTAAATACAAATCTTTATATATCTAGAAAGGGTGGTTCTAAAGAGGTAGGCATTTTTCAGAGGTCCCAAGAAGGTAAGAAATACAATAAAGTCTGTGTGTGTGTGTGTGTGCGTGCGTGTGTGTGTGTGTGTTTCATACTTCTATCTTTAAGGTTGCAGACAGTCTTTTTCTCGCAAGTTTGAAAGGCCTGATTATTTTTGAAAGATGGCTGACCAGTTTGCGTGGATTAGGTGTTAAAATCAGCCATTTTAGGATTGTTCCAGAAAGTTTCGGGGATTATTGTCCTATGTAGTACACATAATACTGTCGTTCCTCGTTTATTGCGGCTAATTGATTCCAGGCCTGACTGGTCTGGAGCAGTATGTGGTTCTCTAACGTTTTTAACCAAGTACCACCTCAGAAAACAGTCGGCTCTCCAAGTACCACCATAATGACATAGTAGGCCTAAGTATTCATAAAAAACAAGGTCGAGGTTTTATTTAACAAGTATATTTAATATTTTTGGCCACTGTAACATCACGCACAGTGTGAACAGTAACATTGTGTTTGAATATAGGAAAATGAAACACTGTTCTTCAATCAAATTATTTTTTGGCGCACTACAAGATGGAGCCTGCGTACCCGTTCCACAGTTTAAGAATCACTGGTCTGGACTATCCATTTTGCTGCTGTGTTTGTTTTATTTCTGCCCTCATTTCCTGGCCTTTAAGTTAATACTGTACAGGTGACCCTTACTTTACTCCATTGTTGTTGTTTAATAGTGATGATGTCATAGAATGTTCCTTTCAATTTGCGGGGGTTCTGTCACGATCCCACATGACGGCCGAAACTTTGTCAGTTATTTTCCTGTGTTCTGCATCATTTCCTTTCCTCATGCTCTTATTTTGCGTCTACTTCCTGTTGGACTTGTTTTGCTGCAGCCTTCTCTTTCTGTTGAGTTTCCTGCCAGCACATCTCTTTTTTATTTCTAATCTAGTCTATTTAGTCTGTTGCTCCTCGCCTTTCTTTCTGCAATATGTGCTCTGTGCAATTTAGTGTTGTCCCGATACCAATATTTTATACCGGTGCCAACATGTATTTTGATACATTTCGGTACTTTTCGATACTTTTCTAAATAAAGGGGACCACAAAAAATTGCATTATTAGTTGTATTTTGACCAAAAATCTTAGGGGTATATTAAACATTTGTTTCTTATTGCAAATGTGTCCTTAAATAAAATAGTGAACATACAAGACAAAGTGTCTTTTAGTAGTAAGTAAACAAACAAAGGCTGCTTATTTAGCTGCTAACATATGCAGTAACATATTTTGTCATTTTCCATTCTATTATTTTGTCAAAATTATTAAGGACAAGTGGAAGAAAATGAATAATTAATCAACTTGTTCATTTACTGTTAATATTTGCTTACTTCCTCTTTTAACATGTTCCATCTACACTTCTGTTAAAATGTAATAATCACTTATTCTTCTGTTGTTTGATGCTTTACATTAGTTTTGGATGATACCACAAATTTGGGTATCAATCCGATACCAAGTCGTTGCAGGATCATACATTGGTCATATTCAAAGTCCTCATGTGTCCAGGGACATATTTCCTGAGTTTATAAACATAATATACATTTTTGAAAAAGGAAAAAAACATTTTGGGACGGTAAAAAATATTGATGTAATCATAGTAGTATCGATAAGATACGCCACTGTACTTGGTATCATTACAGTGAATGTTAAATGTAGATCCACCAATGGCGTTTGTTTACATTTGAAGCCGGTGAGCTACGGTATGTAGTGAAGCATGTTTGGCTATTCCTCGTCCTGCAGGGTTGATACTTGTAAGAAACTTACTTTATTTGTCGCCATGGAGATGAGGATTAGTGATTTAGAAGTCGCGACAACACTGCAAACTGCGGATGGACTTTAGCCGCTAGCTAGCTCGCCATGTCTTAAAGCAGCTCTTCCTGAGGGCGTTTCAGTGTTATACCTTCACCTTTATCGTTAGTTTTTAAGCCAATACACACTGTGTCTGCTTGTCAGTACTCCATGATCGTGCGCTGCCGAATATGCTCGTCTGCTCGTAAAACCAGCAATGTCACGACGTGACGACGACCGGTACTTTTTAGAGGCGGTATAGTACCGATTATGATTCATTAGTATCCCGGTACTATACTAATACTGCTATACCGTACAACTGGTACAGTTAAAGTACCAATGATTGTCACACACACACAAGGAGGGACGGAATGATTCACTACATTTAACCCATCACCCTTGATCAACCCCTGGGAGGTGAGGGGAGCAGTGAGCAGTAGCAGTGGCCGCGCCCGGGAATCATTTTGGTGAATTAACCCCCAATTCCAACCCTTGATGCTGAGTGCCAAGCAGGGAGGTAATGGGTCCCATTTTTATAGTCTTTGGTATGACTTGGCCGGGGTTTGAACTCGCGACCTTACAAGGGGATTCAATTGTCGCGGTTTTTCCTGACACATTAAAGGTGACAAATTTAGCCGCCAGATGGGTGAGTGTTGAATATTCTGACATGTGTAACTTAAAGGCCTACTGAAAGCCACTACTACCGACCACGCAGTCTGATAGTTTATATATCAATGATGAAATCTTAACATTGCAACACATGCCAATACGGCTGGGTTAACTTATAAAGTGCAATTTTAAATTTCCCGCTAAACTTCCGGTTGAAAACGTTTATGTATGATGACGTATGCGCGTGACGTCACTAGTTAAACGGAAGTATTGGTACACCATTGAATCCAATACAAAAAAGCTCTGTTTTCATCTCAAAATTCCACAGTATTCTGGACATCTGTGTTGGTGAATCTTTTGCAATTTGTTTAATGAACAATGAAGACTGCAAAGAAGAACGTTGTAGGTGGGATCCGTGTATTAGCGGCTGCTGCAGCAACACAACCAGGAGGACTTTGACGTGGATAGCAGACGCGCTAGCCGACGCTAGCTGCCGACCGCACGGATGATCGGGTGAAGTCCTTCGTCCTTCCATCGATCGCTGGAACGCAGGTGAGCACGGGTGTTGATGAGCAGATGAGGGCTGGCTGGCGTAGGTGGAGCGCTAATGTTTTTATCATAGCTCTGTGAGGTCCCGTTGCTAAGTTAGCTTCAATGGCGTCGTTAGCAACAGCATTGTTAATCTTCGCTAGGCTGGAAAGCATTAACCGTGTATTTAAACGTCCAGGGTTTAATAGTATTGTTGATTTTCTGTCTATCCTTCTAGTCAGGGTATTATTTTTTTTTGTTTATTTATGCATTTGAGCCCGATGCTATCACGTTAGCTCCGTAGCTAAAGTGTTTCGCCAATGTATTGTTGTGGAGATAAAAGTCACTGTGAATGTCCATTTCGCGTTCTCGACTCTCATTTTCAAGAGGATATAGTATCCGAGGTGGTTTAAAATACAAATCTGTGATGCACAATAGAAAAAGGAGAAAGTGTGGAATCCAATGAACCATTTTACCTAAGTTACGGTCAGAGCGAAAAATGATACGTCCCGCACTGCACTATAGTTCTTCACTCTCACTTTCCTCATCCACAAATCTTTCATCCTCGCTCAAATTAATGGGGTAATCGTCGCTGTCTCGGTCCGAATCTCTCTCGCTGCTGGTGTAAACAATGGGAAATGTGAGCAGCACCCCAGCTTGTGACGTCACGCTACTTCCGGTAGGGGCAAGGCTTTTTTTTATCAGCGACCAAAAGTTGCAAACTTTATCGTCGTTGTTCTCTACTAAATCCTTTCAGCAAAAATATGGCAATATCGCGAAATGATCAAGTATGACACATAGAATGGATCTGCTATCCCCGTTTAAATACAAAAAATTCATTTCAGTAGGCCTTTAGACCACTTTTTTTAGTTGCTATGTAGAGTGGCGCTTTCCATCATTTTCAGCAGACTGCATTGCAAAATGGCTAAACCGCCGTCTCCCTCTCACGCGAGAGAGGAAGACTTGAAAACTTGACTTGATTCAAATGGCCCCAGGTATGGGGTCATATGAAACCCTTTCCTACTCCGTGTAGTGTAATAATTTCTTTGACACGCACACCGCCTTATGTCTCTGCATCCTGGGGTCGCGCCATCAGCCGACGTGCGCTGTTGTGACAGGCACAACAGCGGTTGTTCAACACCTCAAACTGAGGGGAATAGTGCAAAGTCGATATTGTGCAGGGCAAATGTAGCATTTGACATTAAAAGTTTGGTTCAGGGTCAACACATTTAACTGTTTTTTTGGGTTTTTTTTTACCACAATCAAACACTTTAACTAACTAGGCCACTCATAGTGTGCAAAATGGGCACAGACAGACCAGGCAGATTGATGAAGAACACTTTGAGAGCAAGCTAGAGGGCAATGAGATGTGTTAGGAAAAGGAAAATAACCACCAGGTGCATTTATGGAGGATTTGTCCTATGGTGCTGTCTACTACCCTGCAGAACAATAGGCAAAAAGCCAAAAGATATGCAGTTTTTCCAAGTGAATAAAGTGCTTCAGGGAAGAAAAGCAACTTTTTCCTCCCGCCCTAGATTGCTGAAATATTGTCTCCCTTTTGAGTAGCCTCATTCTCAGGTCTAGTGTGGCCTTTATTTGGTTTTGGCACTGCCATTTGCTCGACAAGAGCAGACATAATGTACATAGCTGCTGAGTGACAAGAGCAAAAGGTGCAAGTGATTTTAAAAGTGGCACCGGGGACCTCCGTGCATTCTTGTTTGGGCATTTTCTGCCCAACATCAGTCCCTGCGGACCGCCGTGCGGCGTTTAGTGTATCCCCCAGCATTTTTTTTTTTTTTTTTGCTATTGTGTGCAGCTCGGAAAGAATGTCAAAATGCTTTTGTTTTCAGGAGCTGCTGTGTGTATGTGTGTGGAGTTTTTCCTAATTAACTCCGAAGGAGCCCCATGCTGCCGCCATACAGGGAAAAAAAAAAAAAAAGAGGGTTGCAGCGAGCAAGATGGGAGATGATTTAGGGCAGGGGTGTCCAAACTTTTTCCACTGAGGACTGCACATTGAAAAATCAAAGCTAACAAGGGCCATTTTGATATTTTTTTCATTTTAAAAACCAATACAATATATGTATACAAAATATACATTTAGGCTTCCACTCAGGCTTGATCCCGGGGACCCCAAAGGGTTTTGGTCCAAAAAATATAAAAAATGTGTCATTATTCAGTATTATTATTTGTGTTATTATTCAAGTTTTTAAATCTCTAGATCAACATTAGGTCTATCTGTGAATATAACATTTTTTAAAGATTTAAATTGTATGCTCTTTTTGTCTTTTTTTAATGAAAAAAACACAAAATATGCAATACTTTCACCCAATAAAATTTTAAGTGGCATATTTGAGAGTATATAATAATTGGAGCCTTAGAAAGGTCAATAACTCATAACACCATTGATTTTAATGCATTATTATTTTTTGAGCAATGACACTTAAAAACGAATCACACTAAAATGGTAGGGGATCCAAAAGGGTCCTACTCATTAAAGTGTTAAAAAATAAATTATAATTGTTTTTGTTTTTTTACTGTTTACTTTTAAAACAATAATCTCGAGATCAACTTCAGATTTATCTGTCAATTATACGTTTTATTGTTGTTTATGTTTTTTGTTTGTTCGTTTTAGGCCCTTCTTTAAAAAAAAAAACAGCTCGTTTTTTTACATGGCAAACACAAAATATGCAACATTTCCCCCAAAAAATATCTCAAAATATTTAATGCGATGTAATTGGAGCCTTGAATAGGTCAATAATTCATAATGACATTGATTTTGATTCATTATTATTTTTTAAAGAAAGAAACAGCCTGCATGGCATTTTTATGTGATTAGAGTAAACATTGCTACATTTTCTTGTTACATTTCACCTGTTTGCTCTTTAAATACCACTTTTAATATATATATATTTTTTTTCAATCGTATTTTTAAAATGTGCCGTGGGGCCGTTAAAAAATGACCTGCGGGCCGCAAATGGCCCCCGGCCGCACTTTGGACACCCCTGATTTAGGGGATGGATGTGCGGAGAGATAGGGGTTAAAAAAAAAGGAGAAAAAAAAGACAAAATGTGAAGCGAGGAACGACTCGTCGGAGAGGGGAGCCATCGCGTGTTATCTTCCATTTAGCCTCCATCCACCATGTTGACTGTCGTTTCGGCTCAGGAAAACAGGTAGCATGCCTCCGACTTCAGGACCGGCTTTTAAAAATGCATGAAGCTACCGTCCTGAGCCCGACAGCTCCGGCTAATGGCGTACAACACAAATGTGGAGTAATTGTTTTGTTTTTTTGGCATGTTCTGCAGCTGAGAGTGATGGCGTGAAGGATGGCGTCAAGCAGGCAAGTGCTGCCTAAAGGCTGCAGGATGACACATGCATGTTTCCACTTGAATGTGGCCCTTTTCATATCCAATTTGTTCACAGTGAACCAGCTTTAACCTTTAAGTGGTGTTCGGGTCTGTGGGACCTGTTTTCATTTTTTATTAAAAGAAAAATGATACAATTAATTAATTTATTTATTTTTTTTATTATTATTTTTTTTTTTTTTTTTTTTTTTTTTAATAATGTCCTGCCCAGCTTCTCGGGCAAATCATATAGCAGATGTAGATGCCCATATCAGCTGTTCAGATTTACTTTACAAAAGAGAAGTGTAGGATACTTCTCTTGTTGACTTATTTGTATTTGACTTTATTAAATGTATTTATATTATCATTTGGTGCAGCCGGGCCGGAGCAGGAGGGGATAGAAAGAGAAAAAAAAGGAAGACAGAGGGGGAATTGTGGGGACAAGAGGGGGATTAGACAGAGAGACAAAAACAACAACAGCAAAAGCAACAACAACAACAACAACAACAACAGAGCAACATCAGCAAATACTACATGTACAAATATGATGGTAAAAGTAATAGCAAATAAGCAGTTAGTGAAAATGAAAAATAATACAGAAATGACAAAGAGCATTATTACATTAAAAATTAAGCAATATGAGTACCAATAGAAATAGCGCTATTGATAATAAACAATACCAATACTTTACCTTTATTATCAACAATACAATTGTTCAAATGCAACAATACATATACGTAATGATAGCTTGAGATACGAAAGAATGCAGAAAAATGGAGGGGAAGAAAGAGAAGCAACCTACATTAACCTTGTAGATTGTTATAGTAACAATAGGTTATTAATTAATTAATTTTCAAACTGAGACTCACTGACTTTGGCTCATTTTCTGTGAAGAACATATATCAGAATCCTTTTTTTTTTTTTTTTTCTTTTTTTTTTGTCCTGTCCAGAATACATATTTAATGACCACACACCATACACCCCCCCCTACACATTTATATTACATATAAGATGTCCGGGTCCACTGGACCCGGGGCTAATAGAAGTGTGGAAATTGATGTTCTGTGTACCACACACACACACACACACACACACACACACACACACACACACACACACACACACACACACACACACACACAGCAGGCCTAGACAGGAGGAGGACAGAGTGTAGGTACACAGAACATGAGAGGGTCAAATGTGCGAGAAAATGAGAGCAGACAGTGTCGACAAACAATGTTGCAACTTTGTGTGGGAACTGCAGGTGCAGAAACACAAAAGAAGAATCCTAGTGGGATGCAGAAACTGGCAGAGAAATCTTCCGTGCAACGTTCATATTGTTGTTACTCAGCCAGCGTTTGTGGGTCTGATGACCCCTTGCATTTTGTGGCTTTTAGTGCCTCACAATTTTCATTCATTTTTTCATTTTCATTTATTTACCGTAATTTCCGGACTATAAGCCGCTACTTTTTCCCCTCGTTCTGGTCCCTGCGGCTTATACAAGGGTGCGGCTTATTTACGGCCTGTTCTTCTCCGACACCGACGAAGAGGATTTCGGTGGTTTTAGTACGCAGGAGGAAGACGATGACACAATATATTAAAGACTGATTTTTCATATGGTTATTTTGATAACGTACAGGCGAGCACTTTGTATTACTTTGCACCGTTGTATTATTTGTACTCTGCACGAAGGCTGTTCGCCATGTCAAAGATGTGAAAGTTTGATTGAAAGATTTATTGTTAATAAATGGGACGCTTTGCGTTCCCAAACAGTCATCTCTGTCCCGACAATCCCCTCCGTGGTAGCAGGAACCCCTATATACTACGCTAATTACACATCAAAACCCTGCGGCTTATAGTCGGGTGCGGCTTATATATGGAGCAATCTGTATTTTCCCCTAAATTTAGCTGGTGCGGCTTATAGTCAGGTGCGGCTTATAGTCCGGAAATTACGGTATTTATTTCAGGCAATGACAAAGAAGTACAAGTTGACAAAACATAATAATATAAAATAATATAGTGCATTATTGTCCAGTTTTGCCTGAAAGGGAGTGGGAAGAAGATCATTTATTTAATCCCACCCCCAGTTCTCCATCCAGTGATTATTCGCTTGAGTTCCACTCTTACTTTGTTCAAGGATTATAATACAGATGTGGTATCATAGTGGCATTACCACAGGTAACAATGATTATTACACTGTAACAATAATTTGTATGAACAATGTAGGAATAATGAATGTACCAACAACGGTAATAGACAACATAGCAATAATGGTAAGGAAACATTGAGCACATGTTAACACTTTTGTGTTAAAATACTGAACAGATGTTTATTGGGATAAGGTAAACATCTGTTCAGTATTTTAACATAAAAGTGTTTGATTGTGAGGCATTAAAAGCCACAAAATGCAACGGGTCCCTCAGACCCACAAACACTGGCTGAGTAACAACAATATGAACATTACACAAGGGTTAAAGTCATCATGACTTACACTATATTGCCAAAAGTATTTGGCCACCCATCCAGATGATGAGAGTCAGGTGTCCTAATCACTTGGCCCGACCATAGGTGTATAAAATCAAGCACTTAGGCATGGAGACTGTTTCTACAAACATTTGTGAAAGATTTCCAGCGTGGAACTGTCATAGGATGCCACCTGTGCAACAAATCCAGTTGTGAAATTTCCTCACTCCTAAATATTCCAAAGTCAACTGTCGGCTTTGGGAACAACAGCAACTCAGCCACAAAGCGGTAGGCCGCGTAAACTGACAGAGACAGGTCAGCGGATGCTGAAGCGCATAGTGCAAAGAGGTCGCCGACTGTCCATAAAGACATGGATGACTCTGGTGTGGATGAACTTGACTGGCCTGCACAGAGTCCTGACCTGAACCCGATAGAACACCTTTGGGATGAATTAGAACGGAGACTGAGAGCCAGGCCTTCTCGACCAACATCAGTGTGTGACCTCACCAATGCGCTTTTGGAAAAATGGTCGAAAATTCCTATAAACACACTCCGCAACCTTGTGGACAGCCTTCCCAGAAGAGTTGAAGCTGTAATAGCTGCAAAAGGTGGACCGACATCATATTGAACCCTATGGGTTAGGAATGGGATGGCACTTCAAGTTCATATGTGAGTCAAGGCAGGTGGCCAAATACTTGTGGCAATATAGTGTGTGTGGCCTAGCTGAGAAGTTCAATGCTTAAATGTTTTTGTCAATAATTACAGTGGAACTTTGACACATCATTACAAAAATAATCTGTTCCAGTGTCAAACTGTCACAATCATAGTAAGGGGCATGTTTTGTAGTGCTGGTGCACAATGTTTTAAAAAAAAGAAAATATTATTTACATTTTTAAATGTTGATTAATTGCAGTAAATTAATTGCTTGCACGGTTTAAACTACTGTATTTTCTGTTTTTTTCTTCAGTTTTTTTAATTATTATTATATTTGTATTTATCCATCCAACAAAATAATACACAATAATAACATAATAATACAATTCCAATTCCTAAAACCAAACCCGGCCCAGCAACATTCAGAATAGCAATTGAGAAGACACACAAACATGACACAAAACAATCCAAAAGTAGTCAAACAAAAATGAATAATATCAACAACAGTATCAGTATTAATAACAATCCCAACAGAGCAGTGATTAGAAATCCCTCATTGACATTATCATCACAGACATTTATAAAAAATAAAAACATTTAAAAAGTGAACAATAGTGTCACAGTGGCTTACACTTGACAGCTTGACAACACATTATGTCCAATATTTTGCAGTAAGATAAAATAAGTCGTATTTTAGGTTCATTTAATAGTTAAAACAAATTTAACTAATGGATCCCATATTCCAATATATGACTCATTATTATCTAAACTAAATGCAGTTTTTTCTACTGATATCATTTCCATAGCAGTCCGTATGAGTACTACTGTATTTTCCATACTGTAAGTGCGACAAATGTATGGATTTTCCTTTCACCGACAACCATAATATTTCATATTCAAAACATTTTTTTTTTTTTTAGAAAACACAGACGCAGATACACTGAAATGGTGTGTTATTGTTTGTGCTATGGCACCATCTTTTGGGCGAGTTCGCTCACTGCAGGTGCTGTGGATCGAACGTCGACAGCATTTCCTTCAGATCAGCGCCTTGAACCGGAAGTACAAGTGCTGTTCCGTCTACTCATCATCCATTCCGTTTCTACTCGTATGGTTTCTTCATTCATCACTCCAAGCAACGTTTGTGAGTTTTACAATCAAAACAATTCGAACTACCAGTACTAAACAGTTAAATGTGTGAGAGTGGTGTTTTAATGTATATTTGTCATGCTAATATGATTGCAAGTGTTTACAAGTGTGTGTGTTAGTATTATTAATTTACAATGGTATTCTTTTTGTAGTGTTTCAGTTTCACAAATTTTGAAAACGTCACCGTGGAGTTATTTAGTCTGTTAAGCCGATGGAGAGCTAGCTTCCGTAGCCTTCTGTCTTGCCTCTTGGTGAGGGTGGTCACATTTTCTCGACGCAATTGACACAGTCTTTTCGACAAGGAAAAGAGGTTCGGGGGGAGCCTGGCTGCCCTGGTGGAACCATTGCTGCGGGGTACGTGAGAGATTCCTGGAATACTTGGAGAATCATGTGCCTCTCAGTCCTTTACATCGAGGACGTGGAAGACATCTACCTATTTGGAGCCGTGATCGCAGGGCACTTGCTGATTGGGCTGGGCATTGCTCTGGTGTATCGTCAAATTTCGGAAGACGATGGCAGCCACTCAAGGGGCCCAAAGGCTGTTCAACGCAATGGAAGGATTGGGTCGTGCTGTGGGATCACAGACTGGAGCGATTTCTGATTTGAATCGCAAAATGGATGTCATCTTGGTGAAGTTTGCCGAGAAAGAATAATTAAATTGGAATTGAGAGAGCCAGCACACGGACACAGAGCAGGAATGTCATTGTTTTGACTGCTCGAAGAAAAACAACATCTTAATCTACGATTTGACTCCCTCGAATGGCCTTGAGGAACAGGCTGTGTATAAGAACTCCCCCGAGGACTCCTCAAAGATGGACGCTTTTGACCTTCCTTTTTTTCAAAAAGCACCTGGGTCAAACTTTTGAGATCGGCCTCAGTCCACAAAGACATTCCAACATCTCACCCAAGTTAATGGGGCATACATGCACGCACTTGCCCCTCCCAAAATCAACGCCTTCACCACTGCTTAATTCCTCCGGGGTTGTGGGGGCTGAGTAGCGCTTTAATATCGGCAGCCGGCCTCTAGGGACCCAACTCCCCTCTCCTCTGTTGCGAGTTGTTGTGATTGCATGTACCATGTTTATGTGTGCCATGCTATGTGAGGTTTTTTCCTCGGACTAAGTCTGGACCACTCCTGTGGGTCCAGCCTCAGACTGATATTTTTTTTACTCTTCCCCCTTTCCCAATGTCACCTTTTTCCCACCTTTTTAAGGAGCGCTGATACGTTGGCGGTCCCGTCTTGTCCCCCTGTAACGTATGTCTACTCTTAGCGGGATTGTGCCGAAAATGTAATTTCAGTTCTTATGTGTCTTGTACATGTTAGGAATGGACAAAATAAAGCTGCTGTCTGTCTGTGGGTCCATGACGATGACCTCTGTTTTGTTTGATCAACCGTTTTACTGCCGTGTTACAAGCACCGTTTGGAATTAAGGTATGTAAATACTAAATATTTCTCTGTAAATAACTTATTTCACAACATATATATCTGCGGCTTATAGACCGTTGCGACTATTTTTTTTTTTTTATCTGCCACACACAATTTCTCCAAATAATAATATAGTAAAAATAATCGGATTATTATTATGACTGATATCAATAAATAATATAATTTATTCAAAATAGAATATAATTTTCATTATCGTTACATGTTCTTGTTTTAGTATGACTTTTGAAGATTATTTTTGATTATGATTATTATTAATATCATTATTATCACCATTGTTTTACTAAACTATTGTTAATATTTAGCTGACACTGCTAACGGTGATACATTATGTACACTGCAAAAAGTCAGTGTTCAAAAACAAGAAAAAGGGGTATTTTATTTAAATTAAGCAAAATTATCTGCCAATAGAACAAGAAAATTTGGCTTGTCAAGACTTTCCAAAAGAAGTAAAATTAGCTAACCTCAATGAACCCAAAAATACCTTAAAATAAGTATATTCTCACTAATAACAACTGTACTACTACATGAGTACGTATTTTCTATTGTTTCATTAAAAATAAAACAGCAAAGTCCATTTGGCTGTCATCTGTTTTAATGTGAGACAAAATTGTGTCAAAGTCATGATTTTTTTTTTTTCCTGCTTGAAATAAGAAATTTTTACTTTAAAAAAGTAGTTTTATACTTGTGAGTGTTGATGACACAGCTTTGCAGCAATTGATATTCTAGTTTCAAGCATGTTTTACTCAATATAGGTCATCAAATCTCAGCAACAAGCTGTAATATCTTACTGAGATCATTTAGGACCAAAACCCTTAAAACAAGTAAAACACTCTAACATAAAATCTGCTTAGTGAGAAGAATTATTTACCCTTATTTGAGATATTTAATCTTACTTAGGTTTCAGTTTTTGCAGTGTAGAACTCTCAAAAAACAACATGTCTTAGCACTTTATTAGCATCAAAGCATATATGCTTCGGTGTACCTCGCCTTTCGCACCAAAGTCAGCTGGGATAGGCTCCAGCTCAGCCATGACTTTAAACAGGACATGCAGTACAACAAGGGAATGTGCACATATGATACAGATACTTGAAACTTTGTTTTTAACAACATTCCCTTCCATCTCTTCTTCTTGATGAATAGCATCATGGTGCTAATGTGTTGCTGAAACCCAAAGATGATAAATGGAAGTTGTTGCTGAAGAACGGCCTGGACCAAAAAAAAAACCCACGACTGCTCCTCTCATAGGACGGAGCGAAAGGGAGGGATAATCGGACTGTACCAGAGCATCAAGGATGTGGCAGAGGATGGATGACTCACATTTGTCTTTGTGGACTTAAGGAACACAGAGGACAAACATATTTGGATAGCTTCCAAAGGACAGTGCCTTTGACAACAAAGTGAAACCAAGCTTAGGAAGCAGCTCAATTGTTTTTCACTTAATATTATTCCTCCAGCATCATGCACGACAAGTTTACCCTCTTAAAAGGAAATGTTCTCTAAAAAAGTTTATCAGTAAGAAGTTCCACTTAAAGTACCAATTCTCAAAAAGTAATAGATTCCTCAAAAACAATTTTTCTGATATCTTCCCAAGGGACAGTATCATCGAAACTTAACTTGGACATTTTCCAGACTATAAGCCGCAAAAACAATGTTTTCATATATTATCCGCACCGGACTATAAGCCGTAGATATATACCAGTATGTTGTTTTGTTAATAAGGTTCAAGATGTTTATCAGGATTCTTCTTCTTCAACTGGTTCCGGTCGTACCTAACCGACAGGAGTTTTTGTGTAAAAATAGACAGTTGTATGTCTTCCACAGCTCCTTTACCACAAGGGGTCCCCCAGGGCTCAATCCTTGCCCCAATCTTATTTCAATCAATCAATCAATCAATGTTTATTTATATAGCCCTAAGTCACAAGTGTCTCAAAGGGCTGCACAAGCCACAACGACATCCTCGGTACAGAGCCCACATACAGGCAAGGAAAAACTCACCCCAGTGGGACGTCGGTGAATGACTATGAGAAACCTTGGAGAGGACCGCATATGTGGGTAACCCCCCCTCTAGGGGAGACCGAAAGCAATGGATGTCGAGTGGGTCTGACATAATATTGTGAAAGTCCAGTCCACAGTGGACCCAACACATCAGCGAGAGTCCAGTCCATAGTGGGGCCAGCAGGAAACCATCCCGAGCGGAGACGGGTCAGCAGCGCAGAGATGTCCCCAACCGATGCACAGGCTAGTGGTCCACCCGGGGTCCCGACTCTGGACAGCCAGCACTTTATCCATGGCCACCGGACCTATGCAACTCCCCCTCCCAAGGGACAGGGGAGAAGAGGAGAGAAGAAAAGAAACGGCAGATCAACTGGTCTAAAAAGGGGGGTCTATTTAAAGGCTAGATTATACAAATGAGTTTTAAGATGGGACTTAAATGCTTCTACTGAGGTAGCATCTCTAACTGTTACCGGGAGGGCATTCCAGAATACTGGAGCCCAAATAGAAAACGCTCTATAGCCCGCAGACTTTTTTTTGGCTCTGGGAATCACTAATAAGCCGGAGTTCTTTGAACGCAGATTTCTTGTCGGGACATATGGTACAATACAATCGGCGAGATAGGCTGGAGCTAAACCGTGTAGTATTTTATACGTAAGTAGTAAGTATTTGCGCTTTACCTTCTCCCCCTTGGTTCTATTTTTAGGAAGTACGGTATTGCATTTCATTTTTATGCCGATGATTGCCAGATGTATTTTCCCATGGCACAAAATAACACGGTTCAACGTCTTATTGACTGCCTGCACGACATCAAAGCCTGGCTTTCAGCTAACTTCCTGAGCCTAAATGAAGACAAAACAGAAGTTATGTTGTTCGGTCCAAGTCGCTCTCCCTCCCCCAACGTTGACCTCGGCACTCTGACCCCGTATCTCAGCGACTGTGTCACAAACCTGGGGGTAAAGTTCGACTCAGATTTTAAATTCGAAAAACAAATCAGCAGCGTCGTTCAAAAAAGCTTTTATCAATTACGCCAAATAGCGAAAGTGAAACCGCTTCTATCAGGACATGATCTCGAGAAACTAATCCACGCCTTTATCTCGACTCGTCTTGACTACTGCAATGCCCTGTATGTAGACATTAGCCAAGCCTCCCTCGCCCGCCTGCAGCTCGTGCAGAACTCTGCTGCTCGTCTGCTAACACAGACCCGCAGACGTGAGCACATCACCCCTATATTAGCGTCCCTTCACTGGCTCCCTGTGTGTTACCGAATCAACTTTAAACTCCTTGTATTTGTTTTTAAATGTCTAAACAACCTCCCGCCAACATATCTCTCCGACCTCCTTCAGCCTTACTGCCCCACCCGATCCCTAAGATCAGCCGATCAGCTGCTACTAACGGTCCCTGACATAAGGCTGAAGCTTAGAGGTGACAGAGCTTTTGCCACTGCTGCTCCCAAGCTCTGGAACGACCTACCTCTGAGTGTTAGACAAGCCTCCTCTCTTCCTGTTTTTAAATCTCTCTTAAAAACATACTTTTATTCCATGGCTTTTAACACTGAGTGATATCCATCCTGCAATGGCGTCCCATAATACACCTGCTGTGAACCTGTTTTTATGTTTTCATGTTTTATTTATTTTATTTTGATTTATTTATTTTTTATCGTGTTCTGTTTGTGTTGTGTTTGCTCGGTACTCGCATTATCTTTTAACCTGCCCATTGTACAGCACTTTGGCTACCCCTGTGGTAAATTTTAAATGTGTTTTATAAATAAAGTTGATTTGATTTGATTTGATTCTTTGTATTTTGTAAACACTTTTGGTTTAAACAGTTTCTATCATAGAAAATTATTTGCTTTCTTTGCTTAATCCATTCCAGAATTTAGCCGTTAGTGAAGAAAAATCCATTGATCAGCCGCACCTTTCTATAAGCCACAGAGTTCAAAGGTTGGATAAAATGTAGCGGCTTGTAGTCCGGAAATTGCGATACGTTAGAGTAGTCAGTGTGCAGCTTGTATAACAATAACAGATTTACGCTTTGCCCAAAATAAGTCAAGACAAGCCATCAATGTATACCTAAAAAGCTGGCAACACAAGAGAGTAGCAAGATAAGTGTGTCTACAGTCGAACATGGTGGTGGTAGCATCATGGTGTGAGGTTGCATGAGTGCTGGGACTGGGGTGCTGTGGCTCATTGACATGTACTCTGACATTTTAAAGTAGAAATGTTTTTCTGCAAAGTAAAAAGTTTAACAATGTTTCAAAGATGACAATTTCCTTGCCGAGGAAGTCCGAGGTGATGGAGGGGACAAGTATGTCTCCTCGATCACCTGAACCCAATTGAGCAATTTTGGGTATTATCAAGTGCAAGGTGTGTAACATCCACCAGCTTTACCAGTGATGTCATCATAGAGCAGTGCGATCGGATTCCAGTTACAACCTGTACAGGTTCCATACCCAAGAGAATCAAGGATGTGTCTTTGACTAAGGATTTTCATAGTCAAATCCGACTTGTCCAACACCACACATAAACGTTTGTGCTAGCGCATCCTTCGCAGAACTGATCTGTGGTCACCTGGTTACCTCTCCACGGAGTGAAGGGGGGCAGGGCAGAAAAGAGAGGCGGCAGATCAACTGGTCTAAAAAAGGGGTCTATTTAAAGGTTACGGTGTATAAACGAGCATCTCTAACTGTAGAAAACGCTCTATAGCCCGCAGACTTTTTTGGGCTCTTGGAATCCCTAATAAGCCAGGGTTCTTAGAACGCAGATTTATGGCCGGGACATATGGTACAATACAATCAACTAGACAGGATGGGGTTTGACCGTTTAGTATTTTATACCCAAGTAGTAAAACCTTAAAGTGACATCATAAGTGCACAGGAAGCCGGTGCTGGTGAGCCAGTATAGACGTAATATGATCAAACTTTTTGTTTGTGTCAAAAGTCTAGCAGCCGCACTTTGTACAAAGTTTAATCTTTTAGTGCTAGACATAGGGAGAGCCAAAAATATTACGTTACAGTAATCAAGACGAGACGTAACGAACACATGAATAATGATCTCAGCGTCGGTGGTGGACAAAATGGGACAAACTTTAGCAATGTTACGGAGATGAAAGAAGGCCGTTTTAATAACACTCTTAATGTGTGCCTCAAATGAGAGAGTTGGGTCAACAATAATACCAACATTAATTAACGAGTCGCTCTGTGTAATTCTGTGGTTGTCAAATGTCAAGATGATGTCCTTAAATAAGTGCCGGTGTCTAGCAGGACCGATAATCAACATTTCCGTTTTGTTAGCGTTAAGATTCAAAAAGTTGCTGGACATTAAACGTGTTCCACCGGATTTTGCGTTGAACAAGGGAAAAATATTTATCTGAAATCATCATAAACTGTAATAACAACTCTCGGGTACTGTTTGTTACAGGAGAGAGATCAACAAACCCTCCAGTTTTTAATTTGTAATAGAACTCATTTCTACATCCAAATGCAATGAGTTTGCAATATTCTTTCATGCTAAAGTTCAAGACGTTAAAAATGCAATAAATCCTTCAAAACGAATAGCTACTCTGTTGCCAGCTCGTCATCTAAAGCTGGCACATTTCACTCCTGTCACTGACAAAACAATCAAAGAGATCACCCACAGTCTGAGTCCATCAACATGCTGCCTTGATGAGTTACCCACTAGATTTCTGAAGTCTGTGTTACCACAATTCACTAGTCTAGTTAACATCTAACTTCAGACTGAACATTCCCAAAGGCCTTAAAACTGCTGTCATTAAGCCCCTTCTAAAGAAGAGAAGTTTTGATGCCACAGTACTGAACAACTATCGGCCCATATAAAACCTGCCAAAGTCAGAGAAAAAATTGTCTGCCAACGGCTTAGTGACTTTCTCCTGAATAACAATATGTTTGATACTTTCCAATCAGGCTTTAGGCCCCAACACAAAACTGAAACAGCTCTCATCAAGGTGATAAATTATATACGCCTGAACACAGATGCAGAAAAAGTCTCAGTCTTGGTTTTGCTGGACCTGAGTGCTGTTTTTTGATTCAGTTGACCATACGATCTTATTACAGAGGTTAGAAAACTGGGTGGAAATATCCGGTTTTGCTCTTAACTCCTAACTCAATCACAGGACATACTTTGTTGAAATTGGTAAATGTGTCGCTGACCAAATAGATATGACCTGTGGGGTTCCTCAGTGTGCGATCCTGAGACCCCCATTGTTCAACTTGTACAAGGCCAGCTAATACGCAGCTTCAATGTGTCTTACCACAACTAAGCCAATGACACTCAGATCTACATATCACTGACGGCAGACGACCGTCGGTCTGTTGATTCACTCTGTCGCTGCATTGAACAAATCAGTGTGTGGAAGTAAAACAATTTTCTTCAGCTGAACTCAGACAAAACTGAAATCATTGCCTTTGGCCTATAGAAGCACAGATAAACTATTATTAGTCACCTTGAGACCCTCTCCCCCAAACATAATGATCAGCTTAGAAATGTTGGTGTATAATCTACTTAAGGGGAACTTCAAATATTTTGGAAGTATGCCTATCGTTTACAATCATTATGAAAGACATGATGACAGATTTATTTTTTAATGCTTTCAAACTCGTAAAAATCGGAGCCAATGGTAGGTCCTCTATTCCGTCCGTAAAACCCAATAGAAAACCATTCAAAAAGCACCAACAATACTCCATTTACATTTTGTGACTTGAATATTAACCAAGTATTAGTGATATTGTTAATTTAAGCGCTAACGCAGAAAACATATTTATTCTGGCACCGTAATCACAAGGTTGTCTACCAATGTTGACATGTTCGACTGATCAGCTGTGTCCTCGTTTCCTTGCTCTAAAGCTGTATTCTCGATCATAAATCATGCCTCTCACCTGGATAGTAAAAGGACGAGGACATATTGTGACAAGTTGGTACACTTTGACAACAAATCTTTGCCCGCTGGTAGGGTCTCCAAGGAAAAAGAGGTCCTAGGTGAGGGAGCAGACAAAGAGCAGCTCAAAGACCTCATTGAAAAGAAACGAACAAGGACATAGTTTTCACCGGGGCCCCCCTCTGGAGCTAGGCCTCCATGGCGAGAGCCTGGTGGCCGAGCCTGTCGTCATGGGGGTAGCTTCCCTCCGACTTCGGGTGGGTGTACGGGTCCTGACTAATGTTGTGCTTACGTACCAAACAGCAGTTCAGATTAACCGCCCTTTTTGATTTCACTCGAGGGAGTCCTATAGAGTGCTCCCGAAGGTCATTCCTTTGTTTTACTGATGTCTTGGTCTCTGCTCCACTCAGACTTGTCGATCTTGTACGGATCCTTGCATCCAATTACGAATGTTTTCTCCTTATTACAATAAAAGGGACTTCATATCTAAGGACTCACAGTATTTATCCATCGTATCACAGCCGGTGCAATTCTATTAGTTCGGAATATTAAATGTAGACTTTTGCAAAGAAGAAATACTGTAATAAAAACGGTGTCTTATGTGAGACTTTGCCCAAATCTACAAAGTCAAACTATGTCAAACGCATTGATCAATGCCATTAACTCATTAATACATAGCGGCAGGACACCCCTAATACGTTTGCACTTTCCCCACTCTGTTTCACTGCTGGCTTAGATCAAAGCGATATTTTAATGATTTATGATAAGATGTTCACCAATTTGCATTCTGCGAGAGAGATAGCGATGGGGGCTGACTGTCTCCTCCACAGCACTGTGAGCTCTCCAGGTTCCAAGCTGATTATGGCAAAAAAAAAAAAAATGCATAAGATGAAAGCTGGTAGAGCTGCTGAGATGAAAGCTGACTTTGGCCACTGGGTGGATTGTGTTGACATCTCTCTTGGGCATCAACTTACTACGAGTGTCTGTAGTAATCCACAACGTTCAGCTTTAAACGGTTTGAATGTAAACGGCGCGGAATTGGGACTGACGAGTCTCAGGTTAAAAGAGCCAATTGTCCAATCGTAACGCCCCGGTTCAATTGCATGATACAGACCACCTGAAGGGCTACGTGGTGTAATGCATTCATGAGGCTCGGCGTTACAGGCTCCGGGGATGGAGTCAGCACTTAATAAATACTTTTAAAGCACTTTCAAAGGCATGGATAATGATAACACTTTTCTCTGCTGCGTTTATGAGACCTGAGGTAATTAAAGCAGTCTTTTGTGGCGGTGAGCAAAGGTACACCTCCTCAGTCGGTAATCTGTGCCCCGGAATCAAAACCATCAGGGTTGAAAGTGGCAAATCGTTGTGTAATTTAATAGTTCATCGCGTCGCTACGTTCGGCTGGTAATGAAACAACGATCAATCAATGTAAGGCGGCGATGGCGAGGAATGGCAATAAGTGGATGATTGGCAAATGATTGGCAATTAATGTTCTCACCAGCTGCCCCTGACGGCATCCGCTGGCGTGACTTTGAAACACCAACTCCAAGTGTGTTTGGTCATTGTTGTGTGCATGTTAATGAGGACAAACAACGCGTTCTGATAAAAAACATCATAGTATGGAGTGCCAAATGTTCAAATGTAGACACACTTTTCTAGCTAATATATTTTGAATATTTAGTTCAGACATTTTACGTTTATGTTACTTTTAGCACATTCAGCTAAATGTATTCATATTTGAAGTAGAAATTAAATGGGCAATCTAAATGTTTAGTATAAATGTAAATGTTTAAGGTAAATGCCAAATCTAAATTTTGAATTTGGATGCAATGTTAATTCTAAATTTTAAATCCAAATGCTAAATTTAAATGTAAATGTGTCATGTCTGGGATCATGTTTTGTTTAATTGATGTTCCGCTTGGTTTTTGGACTCTTTTTAGTTCCTGCTTTTTCACTCCCTTGTCTTGTTTCCATGGTTACCCATTAGTTTCACCTGTTCCACGTTTGGACTCATTGTGCACTCTTGTTTGTTTTGTCACCATAGCAACCCATTAGTTTTCACCTATCCTTTTTACCTCTGCTACCTGTCATTCCAAGCCATAGTTCCATGCCATAGTTTTCATGCTGTTTCACGCCACAGTAAGTGTTGTTTTCGTTTCCATGTTCATAGTCTCTGCCTTTGTGCAAGTTTTTGTTTCATTAGCCAAGTTTGTACTTCCGCCCTTGTGCACGCTTTTCGTTTGTTCTTTTTGTTAGTGTAAAAATAAACATGTACTTATCTTCACGCCTTGCCCGCGCCAACTTTCCTTTGCATTCCGGGAAAACACAACACCCCAAAGTCCCCTTGTTGACAGAACAAACAAGAGTGCACAATGAGTCCAAACGTGGAACAGGTGAAACTAATGGGTAACCATGGAAACGAGACAAGGGAGTGAAAAAGCAGGAACTAAAAAGAGTCCAAAAACCAAGCAGAACATAACTTAAACAAAACATGATCCCAGACATGACAAAATGTTAAATGTTAAATCTAAATGTGAAATGTGCCAAATCTAAATTTTAAATCTAAATACTTAATATAAATGCTGAATCGAAATGTTAAATTTCCATCCATCCATTTTCTACCGCTTGTCCCGTTCAGGGTCGTGGGGATTGCTGGAGCCTATCTCAGCTGCATTCGGGCGGAAGGTGGGGTACACCCTGAACAAGTCGCCACCTCATCACAGGGCCAACAAAGATAGACAGACAACATTCACACTCACATTCACACACTAGGGCCAATTTTAGTGTTGCCAATCAACCTATCCCCAGGTGCATGTCTTTGGGGGTGGGAGGAAGCCGGAGTACCCGGAGGGAACCCACGCAGTCACAGGGTGAACATGCAAACTCCACACAGAAAGATCCCAAGCCCGGGATTGCACCAAGGACCTTCGTATTGTGAGGCACATGCACTAACCCCTGTGCTAAATTGAAATGCTGAATTTAAATGTTTAATTTAAATTTAAATAGTACTATACATTTTAAATGTAAACGTTAGATATTAAATATATGTTAAATCTATATGTCAAATCTAAATTTTAAATCTAAATACTAAATGTAAATGCCAAATCGAAATGTTAAATTTAAATGTTTGATTCAAAATGTTAAATTTAAAATGCTAAATTTAAATGTTAAATGTAAAATGGTAATATACATTTTAAATGTACATGTTGAATCTAAATGCTAAATGTGCCAAATCTAAATATTAAAACAAAATGTGAAAAGCCAAATTTTGTCTCGATGAGCTTCAAGCACACCTGTGGAGTGAAAACCATTTTAGGTGACTACCTCTTGAAGCTCATTGAGAGAATGCCAAGAGTGTGCAAAGCAGTAATCAGAGCAAAGACTGGCTATTTTGAAGAAACTGGAATACAAAACATGTTTTCAGTTATTTCACCTTTTTTTTGTTAAGTACATAACTCCACATGTGTTCATTCATAGTTTTGATGCCTTCAGTGACAATCTACAATGTAAATAGTCATAAAAATAAAGAAAACGCATTGAATGAGAAGGTGTGTCCAAACGTTTGGCCTGTACTGTATATATACATATATATTTACAAGTCGCCACCTCACCACAGGGCCAACACAGATAGACAGACAACATTCACACTCACATTCACACACTAGGGCCAATTTAGTGTTGCCAATCAACCTATCCCCAGGTGCATGACAGGCTCCAGCACCCCCGCGACCCCGAACGGGACAAGCGGTAGAAAAATGGATGGATGGATATATATGTTAGGTCCAGAAAAGACACAAAAGGCTATATCATTCCTACAAGCCTGTTTCGCAGGGAAACCTGCGAAACAGGCTTGTAGGGATGATATATCCTTTTGTATTTTTTCCTGACCTAACATATATTCCGCTCTACCCCGCTATTGAGCACTGTATAACGGATAGGCCACAGAAACCTTGACTATATATATATATATATATATATATATATATATATATATATATATATATATATATATATATATATATTAGGGCTGCGCCTAACGATTAATTTGATAATCGATTAATCTGTCGATTATTACTTCGATTAATCGATTAATAATAGGATAAAAGAGACAAACTACATTTACATCAGTATTTTATTGTAAAAAAACAGCATACTGGCACCATACTTATTTTGATTATTGTTGCTCAGCTGTTTGTACATGTTGCAGTTTATCAATAAAGTTTTATAAAAAAAAATTAAAAAAATAAAATCAATAAAAAATAAAATAACATTTAAAAAAAAAAATTGTCTCTGCGCATGCGCATAGCATGGATCCAACGAATCGATGACTAAATTAATCGCCAACTATTTTTATAATCGATTTTAATCGATTGTAATCGATTTAATCGATTAGTTGTTGCAGCCCTAATATATATATATATATATATATATATATATATATATATATATATATATATATATATATATATATATATATGTCTATCTGTGTTGGCCCTGCGATGAGGTGGCGACTTGTCCAGGGTGTACCACGCCTTACGCTCGAATGCAGCTGAGATAGGCTCCAGCATCCCCCGCAACCCCAAAAGGGACAAACGGTATAAAATGGATGGATGGGTATACATGTGTGTATAGTTTGTTTGTTTGTTTGTATTGGTTGTCTTTAAAGACAAAGCTTTGTGTGCTTGTTATTGGCTGATGTCAACATTTTGGCCTTTTCTCATTGGGCTTCTTTTACTAGTTTTTGTTGTTGTTGTTGTTTGTGGCTAGGGCCAATGACAATCAAGTCAAGGGCCACAGATGGCCCCTGTGCCGCACTTTGGGCACCCCTGCTGTAGAAGGCAACTTTTTCTGGCCAGTAGTATATTTGTTCTGGTCACATAATGGACGCGAGTCACGTAGTTTTTTTTTACGTCAGCACCGGAATTCTAAAAATCAGCTGTTCACATGGCAGGTTTTTCCTGTGTGATTAAAGAGGGCATACATGGGGAAGTCCTTCTTTAGCTGCCGCCTTGTTGTATCATATATTACTCTCTTTGCACGTGTCAATGTTTAGTTTTGCACTCACAATAAATCAACACAAAAGCCGTGCTTGGGCGCAATGTTGACAAAGTCTTGTATAGCTTCCAGTCGCAGGTGAGCGATGGTGGTCAAGGGAAAAGCGGTTTGACGTCGGATGCTAGAAAATGTCCGATTTGTTGCAACAGTCAGACGTTCAGTCATTGTTGCGGCGCGATGATTTATGAGCACGTCATGAAATGCGCGTTTTGCAAGACGAGCGGGTGTGGCCGCGGTTTCGAGAGCCGCTGGGTGTGAGGCTGAAGAGAGAGAGGCCGAGGTGTGTTCAGGGGTTAAAAAGTGTGCCTGTTTGTGGGTCTGTTGGTCAGTGGGTGTGTCACTGCAGCCAATATTACATACAGTTAAAGGCCTACTGAAAGCCACTACTACCGACCACGCAGTCTGATTGTTTATAAATCAATGATGAAATCTTAACATTGCAACACATGCCAATACGGCCGGGTTAACTTATAAAGTGCAATTTTAAATTTATCGCGAAACTTCCGGCTGAAAACGTCTATGTATGATGACGTATGCGCGTGACGTCAATGGTTGAAACGGAAGTATTGGGACACCATTGTATCCAATACAAAAAGCTCTGTTTTCATCGCAAAATTCCACAGTTTTCTGGACATCTGTGTTGGTGAATCTTTTGCAATTTGTTTAATGAACAATGAAGACTGCAAAGAAGAAAGTTGTAGATGGGATCGGTGTATTAGCGGCTGGCTGCAGCAACACAACCAGGAGGACTTTGACTTGGATAGCAGACGCGCTATCGGACGCTAGCCGCCGACCGCATTGATGATCGGGTGAAGTCCTTTGTCGCTCCGTCGATCGCTGGAACGCAGGTGAGCACGGGTGTTGATGAGCAGATGAGGGCTGGCTGGTGTAGGTGGATAGCTAATGTTTTTAGCATAGCTCTGTGAGGTCCCGTAGCAAAGTTAGCTTCAATGGCGTCGTTAGCAACAGCATTGTTAAGCTCCGCCAGGCTGGAAAGCATTAACCGTGTAGTTACAGGTCCATGGTTTAATAGTATTGTTGATTTTCTGTCTATCCTTCCAGTCAGGGGCTTATTTCTTCTGTTTTTATCTGCAGTTAAGCCCGATGCTATCACGTTAGCTCCGTAGCTAAAGTGCTTCGCCGATGTATTGTCGTGGAGATAAAAGTCACTGTGAATGTCCATTTCGCGTTCTCGACTCTCATTTTCAAGAGGATATAGTATCCGAGGTGGTTTAAAATACAAATTTATGATCCACAATAGAAAAAGGAGAACATTTGGAATCCAATGAGCCCTTGTACCTAAGTTACGGTCAGAGCGAAAAAAGATACGTCCTGCACTACACTCTAGTCCTTCACTCTCATGTTCCTCATTCACGAAACTTTAATCCTCGCTCAAATTAATGGGGTAATCGTCGCTTTCTCGGTCCGAATCGCTCTCGCTGCTGGTGTAAACAATGGGGAAATGTGAGGAGCCCTTCAACCTGCGACGTCACGCTATTTCCGGTACAGGCAAGGCTTTTTTTTTTATCAGCGACCAAAACATTATCGTCGATGTTCTCTACTAAATCCTTTCAGCAAAAATATGGCAATATCGCGAAATGATCAAGTATGACACATAGAATGGATCTGCTATAACCCGTTTAAATAAATAAAAAATCATTTCAGTAGGCCTTTAATGTGTCATGAAACAAAAAAAAAGTAAATACACACAGGACATACTGTAAGTAAAGGGAATTAAATGAGCTCAAATATATCTAGAAACAAAGCATAATGATGCAATATGTACATACAGCTAGCCTAAATAGCATGTTCACATGGATTAGCTTGCGGTCATGCAGTGACCAAATATTCCTGATTAGCACTCCACACAAGTCAATAACATCAACAAAGCTCACCTTTGTGCATTCACGCACAGCATAAAACGTTTGGTGGACAAAATGAGACAAAGACGGAGTGGACTAAAACACGTCTTTCTGTGGCCGCGTAGGAGAAAGTTGTACATGTAAACAAACTGTTGAGTCGAAGTCTACACAACGGTGAGCTGAAATTATTCGGACAAAACGGCGCTCGCCAAACACTCTCATCAATGAAGCACAAACATATTAAACCGTGGGCTTTCTAACAATTAGGAAGGTTTGTGTCGTGTTTGTCCTCCTACAGAAACCATATTAATACAAAAAAACATTTTTCACCCCATTTTTTTTTTTCCATTTCCATACATTTTTGAAAAAGCTCCATGGAGCCACCAGGGCGCCGCTAAAGAGCCGCCCGCATGTGGCTCTAGAGCCGCGGGTTGCTGACCCACCAGCCATACAACACTACATGGTAGCTTTTCCCTGAGACAACACAGAATGGTAAACTGCTACAATGGAGCCAACTTTGAGAAGCCATCTGTGGCGGAACTGTTGAGGGGAAAAATCATCATTCCAAGCACACGGGTTGGAATCCTCAGCAGGGCACGTGCTATATTGATCAAACACAGCAGGGCCATGGAACCCACCGGAAAAAGGTCAAGGCGGCGGGAAGCTGTCTGTGAAATATGAAAATCTCCAACTTATCTGTGATTATAATGACAACGTGCCAGCTCACATGTTGCCTGCTGGCAATTAACATCTGGATGGGAAGATGCCAAGAACATGTATTTCATGGCGGGAGGCAGGGTTGTCCCGATATCAATATTTTGGTACTTTTCGATACCTTTCTAAATAAAGATGACCACAAAAAAATGGCATTATTGGCTTAATTGTAACAACAAATCTTAGGGTACATTAGACATATGTTTCTTATTGCAATGGAAGAACAATTTAGTCCTTAAATAAAATAGTGACCATACTAGACAACTTGTCTTTTAGTAGTAAGTAAACAAACAAAGGCTCCTAATTTAGTCTGCTGACATATGCAGTAATATATTGTGTTGTTTCTCATACTATTATTTTGTGAAAATTATAAAGTACAAGCGGTACAAATTGATTATTATTCTACTTGTTCATTTACTGTTAATATCTGCTTACTTACATGTTCTATCTACGCTTCTGTTAAAATGTAATAATCACTTATTCTTCTGTTGTTTGATACTTTACATTAGTTTTGGATGATACCAAAAATGTAGGTATCGATCCGATACCAAGTAGTTAGAGGATCATACATTGGTCATATTCAAAGTCCTCATGTGTCCAGGGACATACACTACCGTTCAAAAGTTTGGGGTCACCCTAACAATTTTGTGGAATAGCCTTCATTTCTAAGAACAAGAATAGACTGTCGAGTTTCAGATGAAAGTTCTCTTTTTCTGGCCATTTTGAGCGTTTCATTGACCCCACAAATGTGATGCTCCAGAAACTCAATCTGCTCAAAGGAAGGTCAGTTGTGTAGCTTCTGTAACGAGCTAAACTGTTTTCAGATGTGTGAACATGATTGCACAAGGGTTTTCTAATCATCAATTAGCCTTCTGAGCCAATGAGCAAACACATTGTACCATTAGAACACTGGAGTGATAGTTGCTGGAAATGGGCCTCCATACACCTATGTAGATATTGCACCAAAAACCAGACATTTGCAGCTAGAATAGTCATTTACCACATTAGCAATGTATAGAGTGTATTTCTTTAAAGTAGTTTAAAGTTATCTTCATTGAAAAGTACAGTGCTTTTCCTTCAAAAATAAGGACATTTCAATGTGACCCCAAACTTTTGAACGGTGGTGTATTTCCCGAGTTTATAAACATAATATACAGGACTGTCTCAGAAAATTAGAATATTGTGATGAAGTCCTTTATTTTCTGTAATGCAACTAAAAACATGAAAATGTCATACATTCTGGATTCATTACACATCAACTGAAATATTGCAAGCCTTTTATTATTTTAATATTGCTGATTATGGCATACAGCTTAAGAAAACTCAAAAATCCCATCTCAAAAAATTTGAATATTTCCTCAGACCAAGTAAAAAATAAAGATTTATAACAGCAAAACAAAATCAAACATTTGAAAATGTCAATTAATGCCCTCAGTACTTGGTTGGGAATCATTTTGCATGGATTACTGCACCAATGCGGCGTTGCATGGAGCAATCAGCCTGTGGCATTGCTGAGGTGTTATGGATGCCCAGGATGCTTCAATAGCGGCCTTTAGCTCATTTGCATTTTTAGGTCTGGTGTCTTTCAGCTTCTTCTTCACAATACCCCACAAATTCTCTATGGGGTTCAGGTCAGGGGAGTTGGCAGGCCAATCGAGGACAGTAATGCCATGGTCAGTACACCAGTTACTGGTGGTTTTGGCACTGCTGGATCATGCTGGAAAATGAAATCCTCATCTCCATAGAGCTTTTCAACAGATGGAAGCATGTAGCCGTATTCCCATTTGAAGCATCCTGGGCATCCATAACACCTCAGCAATGCCACAGGCTGATTGCCTCCATGCCACGCCGCATTGGTGCAGTAATCTGTGCAAAAGGATTCCCAACCAAGTACTGAGTGCATTAATTGACATTTTCAAATGTTTGATTTTGTTTTGCTGTTATAAATCTTTATATTTTACTTGGTCTGAGGAAATATTCTAATTTTTCGAGATGGGATTTTTGAGTTTTCTTAAAGGCCTACTGAAACCCACTACTACCGACCACGCAGTCTGATAGTTTATATATCAATGATGAAATCTTAACATTATAACACATGCCAATACGGCCGGGTTAACTTATAAAGTGACATTTTAAATTTGCCGCTAAACTTCCGGTTCGAAACGCCTCTGAGGATGACGTATGCGCGTGACGTAGACCGGGGAACAGAGGTATGCCTTCCCCATAGAATACAATACAAAAAAGCTCTGTTTTAATTTCATAATTCCACAGTGTTCTGGACATCTGTGTTCGTGAATCTGTTGCAATTATGTTCATTGCATTATGGAGAAAGAAGCTGAGCAAGCAAAGAAGAAAGTTGTCGGTGCGAAACGGACGTATTTTTCGAACGAAGTCAGCAACAACAGTACACAGCCGGCGCGTCTTTGTTTACATTCCCGAAAGATGCAGTCAAGATGGAAGAACTCGGATAACAGAGACTCTAACCAGGAGGACTTTTGACTTCGATACACAGACGCCTGTAGAGAACTGGGACAACACAGACTCTTACCAGGATTACTTTGATTTGGATGACAAAGACGCAGACGTGCTACCGTGAGTATGCACCTTTGGCTTCTAAACATTTGATCGCTTGACCGTATGTGCGCAACTTTTTTTTTGCGTATGTACGTAACTTTTTTAAAATATATAAGCTTTATGAACCTTGGGTTAGGTGAACGGTCTTTTGGGCTGAGTGATTGTGTGTGTTGATCAGGTGTTTGAATTGTATTGGCGTGTTCTATGGAGGTAGGAGCTAGCATAGGAGCTAGGAGCTAGCATAACAAACACGTTGGTGTTTTTATGCAGGATTAATTTGTGGCATATTAAATATAAGCCTGGTTGTGTTGTGGCTAATAGAGTATATATATGTCTTGTGTTTATTTACTGTTGTAGTCATTCCCAGCTGAATATCAGGTCACCCCCGGCTCTCACAGCATCTTCCCTATCTGAATAGCTTCAACTCCCCACTAGTCTTTCACTTGCACTTTACTCATCCACAAATCTTTCATCCTCGCTCAAATTAATGGGGAAATTGTCGCTTTCTCGGTCCGAATCTCTCTCACTTCATGCGGCCATCATTGTAAACAATAGGGAACTTTGCGTATATGTTCAACTGACTACGTCACGCTACTTCCGGTAGGGGCAAGCCTTTTTTTTATCAGATACCAAAAGTTGCGATCTTTATCGTCGTTGTTCTATACTAAATCCTTTCAGCAAAAATATGGCAATATCGCGAAATGATCAAGTATGACACATAGAATAGATCTGCTATCCCCGTTTAAATAAAAAAAATTCATTTCAGTAGGCCTTTAAGCTGCATGCCATAATCAGCTATATTAAAAAAAATAAAAGGCTTGCAATATTTCAGTTGATGTGTAATGAATCCAGAATGTGTGACTTTTCCATGTTTTTAAGTTGCATTACAGAAAATAAAGGACTTTATCACAATATTCTAATTTTCAGAGACAGTCCTGTACATTGAAAAAAAAAGGAAAAAAGATTTTGTGATGATAAAAAAATATCGATGTAATCATGGTATTATTGACTAGATACACTCTTACACTTGGTATCATTAGTGAGTTAAAGTGGATTATATTTATATAGCGCTTTTCTCTAGTGACTCAAAGCACTTTTACATAGTGAAACCCAATATCTAAGTTTTTTTAAACCAGTGTGGGTGGCACTGGGAGCAGGTGGATAAAGTGTCTTGCCCAAGGACACAACGGCAGTGACTAGGATAGCGGAAGCGGGGATCGAACCTGGAACCCTCAAGTTGCTGGCACGGCAACTCTACCAACCGAGCTTTACCGCCCATTACAGTGGATGTCAGGTGTAGATCCACCCATGGCATGTGTTTACATTCAGGGGTGCTAGCTTGCTGTTAGCGGTGAGCTATCATATCCTCCTACGGTGTGTAGTGAAGCATGTTTAGCTATTCCTCGTCCTGCAGGGATGATACTTGTGAGAAACGTACTTTATTTGTCGCCATGGAGACGAGGATTAGTGATTTAGAAGTAGCTAAAACACTGCCGACTGCGGATGGATGTTCGCCGCTAGCTAGCTAGCCATGTTAAAGCACCTCTTCCTGAGGGCGTTTCAGTGTTATAACTTCACCTTTAACGTCACTTTTTAAGCCAAAATGCGTCCGTTGTCCCTTTTCTGTCTACACACTGTCTGCTTGTAAGTACTCCGTGATTGTGTGCCGCCGAACATGCTCGTTTGCTTGTAAAACCAGCAATGTCATGATGCGACGACGCGCATTCATGCCAGGGAACCGGTACTTTTCCAACAGAGTATAGTACCGTTTTTGATTCATTACTACCGCGATACTATAATAGTATGGGTATACCGTACAACCCTAGTGGGAGGAGACATGCACTTAAATAGACTGAGAGAATAATACTGTATTAACTGGAAGTAACAGATACATTATATATACAGTCGCGATCAAAAGTTGACATACACTTGTAAAGAACATAATGTCATGGCTGTCTTGAGTTCCCAATATGTTCTACAACTCTTATTTTTTTGTGATAGAGTGCTTGGAGCACATACTTGTTGGTCACAAAAAAAATTCATGAAGTTTGGTTCTTTTATGCAATAAGGAGCTTTTGGTAGCCATCCACACGCTTCTGGTTGAATTTCTGACCACTCCTCTTGACAAAATTGTTGCAGTTTAGCTAAATGTGTTGGTTTTCTGACATGGACTTATTTCTTCAGCATTGTCCACACGTTTAAGTCAGGACTTTGGGAAGGCCATTCTAAAACCTTAATGCTAGCCTGATTTAGCCATTCCTTTACCACTTTTGACGTGTGTTTGGGGTCATTGTCCTGTTGGAACATCCAACTGCGCCCAGGACCCAACCTCCGGGCTGGTGATTTTAGGTTGTCCTGAAGAATTTGGAGGCAAACTTCCTTTTTCATTGTCCCATTTAAAGCACCAGTTCCATTGGCAGCAAAACAAGGCCCAGAGCATAATACTACCACCACCATGCTTGACAGTGGGAATGGTGTTCCTGGGATTAAAGGCCTCACCTTGTCATGTCTGTGTGATCATGTTTTGTTTTGGTTATGTTCGGTTTGGTTTTTGGACTCTTTGTGCACTCTTGTTTGTTTTGTCACCATAGCGACCCATTAGTTTCACCTGTTTCACGTGTTGGACTCATGCACCTGTTGTCAATCACCACATCACTATTTAAGCCTGTAGTTGCCAGACAGTCAGCCTGGCGACATCACTCTCTACACACTTGTTATTTATGCTGATGATCCATGCTGCTCTTTTCCATGCTCGTTTCTTGTCACAGTAAGTGTTTTCGTTTTTTTGTCCATAGTTCTGCCTTTGTGCTAGTTGTTGTTTTCATAGCCAAGTTTTGTACCTCCGCTGTGAGCGCCTTTTGTTTATACCCTTTTTGGAGCTTTTGAGTTCAAATTAAAAGATGTAATTTCCTTCACGTCGTGTCCGGTCCAGTCGCTTTGCACCAGGGGAAAACAAACCACACCATAGTCCACGCCTTGACACACCTTTTCTTTTCCAAACATATTGCTGGGTATTGTGGCCAAACAGCTCAATTTTTGTTTCATCTGACCACAGAACTTTTTTTCAGAAGGTCTTATCTTTGCTGTATGTATACTTTTGACCCAGCAGATTTGCTCACATTTTCAGTAGACCCATAATAAATTCATAAAAGAACCAAACTTCATGAATGTTTTTTGTGACCAACAAGCAGGGCCGGCCCGTGGCATAGGCCGTATAGGCAAATGCTAAGGGCGCCGTCCATCAGGGGGCGCCACGCCAGTGCCACAAATGTTGGAGGAAAAAAAAAAAAAAAAAAAAAAGTTGGTACTATTATTTCTAAATACAAAAAATAATCCCACATTAATTCAAATGCAAAGTAAAGCCTATTTAATAGAAATATTATTTGTTACAACATTACGATGCCCCTCCCCCGGTACGGTGCGCCTCCTCCCTTCCCTTATCATGACTCTTTTTGGACGTCACCACATAAAAAAATCAACACAAGATGTCAAAACGGCCAAAACTTTCAGGTGCCCAGGGAAGAAAAAAGAGAAAAGAAGAGGAGAAACGAGAAAAAGACAGAGGTAGCAGGGAGGTAACGTTAGCCTACATGAAATCATTTGTCTGTTACAGAATGTGATAGTAACCTGGCTTTTTAGCATTAAGCTAATGTTACATGATTCGGCAATTGCTAATCAATAAATAGCTAGTTCTGTTTTAACGTCGGGTTAATATTGTGGAGGGGGCTAAATTGTTATGGAAAATAATAATGTAACGTTAGGTAATTACAGTACTCCCTGGTGTACAGTAATTTGTAAGTCATTCTAGTTAATGCAATATTAAAAAGCACAAATAGAGAACTCTGTAGGATTTCCTTTTTTTGTAATATAGTTGTTAGAGTCATACTGGTTTGATATCTTGTTTTGTGCAGTGCCTTATTTATATTGTATTTTTAATTTATTTTATGCAACTTGTTGACACGTTTTATTTTGTGTTTATGTATGTAAAAAATATTGTATTTCATATATTCATTTTTTATTTTTTGTATTCATTTATTTATCCATATTTTTTTTTATCTTGTTAACTATTCTGATTGTTAATTTGCTTTCTTTAAGTAAAAAAAAAGGTCAAAGACAAAGCTATTCGGTTTCTTGTGAGTATATACACTTCACTGCCGATGTGGGGGGGGCGCCACCTAAAATCTTGCCTAGGGCGCCAGATTGGTTAGGGCCGGGCCTGCCAACAAGTATGTGCTCCAATCACTCTATCTATCTAGAGTTGTATAAATTATTGGAAACTCAAGACAGCCATGACATTATGTTCTTTACAAGTGTATGTAAACTTTTGATTGCGACTGTATGTGCTGGAACTTTCATTTTTGTTCATGACAACACAAATAAATACATTCAAAGTCCTCACCAACAAAGTTGACCACTGAACAAAAGTGCACAAGTTCACATTGCCTAATTTAAAACAATCCCACTTTCTGAGTTTCTCGTCCAAAGCGAATACTTTAACAGGATGAATTACGAGCTTTTTGGCTCAAAGCAATAAGTACAATTTCTCCCTTTACTGCTTGAGTCTCATTCAACACCCACAAGTTGAAAGAGGGGTCATCAGTGTTTATGTCTTCACATGCTAGAATACTGCAACTTACGATTGGGGGACTGAAACACTGACCTTTATGCTATAGATGTCAACTAGTTGTGGGAAATACTTCATTAGAGGGGAAGTTCACTTTTTTTGGAATGTTGCCTATTGTTCACAATCATCATGAGAGACATGACAACGGATGTATTTTATTTTTTTTGTAATCTGAATATTAAATAAATGCAATCAAAAGCCCGCTTACAATGGAGCCTATGGGAGCCGTGCAATTCCACCTATAAAGCCCTTATTATGCTAGGTCAGACCTGGGCATTCTGCGGCCCGCGGGCCGCATCCGGCCCTTTGTGCGTCCCTGTCCGGCCCGCGTGAGGCCAATTATAAATTACAAAATAAATTTAAAAAAGTATCTATGTCGAGTGTGCAATACAACGGTGCTGCTTTTGTTTTGAAAATCGTTATTTGTATTACTTCCGTGTGGACGTATGCGTGTGCGTGATTGTGAGTGAATGTGAACAGCTGCAATTACAAAATAAAGTTGAAAAAACATCTATGTCGTGCGCGCAATACAACTGTGCTGCTTTTATTTTGAAAATTATTATTTATGGGCGTGTGTCCGTGTGTAACCTGCGAGTGAAGGTGCACATGCAGCGACAAGTGATGCACGGTTTACACCCGAGACGCTAAAAAGAGAAAAGTTGATGAGGAATGGCGTGTTTTCAACAAGACATGAACTGCAAAGCAACGTTCCCTCTAAGGTGCGTGCCTGCGCAATTGCGCACTGCTCAAGCGTCCGCTGCGCGCAGCAAATATATACCGCGCACCAAATCAAATCCCATCTGAATTCTAAACAAAATAAACATATTTATTCTATGGAATTTTGCAATGCAACTTTGAGTGACAGTGACAACAAGCGGCCCTAATGGTGTTCGTCAACACCGTTCAATTGAAAACCGTTCAATTATTGTAACGTCTATCGAGATGCTTCGAGGACAGGAATTATATCGATCACTTTATTGAGCAAAACTGTTTATATTCGGACATAACCACAACAAAAACATGAGTAAAACACTTCTATCTCGAAAAAATAGTCATTTTCTGCCGTACAAACCAGGCCAAAACCAACTTGTCATCTGTCACCAACACGCATACCACTAAACCACTGGTGCGTTTATGGCCACACAAAAAGTCGGACAACTCAAAAACCACACAAAGTTACACTATGACTCCTCAGTCATACGTGTGCTTATTTTACTGTCATTTATTATTAATGTTAATTTATTTATATTAGTCATGGAATGCTGTTACACACACTATGTTGAAGTATTACTTTTATTATTAATTATTATTATTATTATTATTATTTATCTTACGGTATATATCAAAAATAATATTGAGCAAAATTTAATTGAAATATTGTCGATGTGGCCCTCCAGCAGTGGTCGGGTAGCTCATGCGGCCCCCGGTAAAAATTAATTGCCCACGCCTGTGCTAGGTTCACACCAACGGCACTTTGACAGCGCTTTAAAGCGGCATGCAAAGCGGCGTTAAAGCGTAACAAAGCGTGATTAAAGCGTGAGGGTCGTAATGGATGGTGGGAAAGCTTGTAGTGAAGCGGGACATGCGGCAAGTTCGCCAAAAATTTTTAAACGGTTTAAAAAAATTCGGCGCTCCGTCAAGAATGGAATAAAGCGCCGAGAGCGTATCAAATTGTGACAAAGCGTGACAAAGCTCAGCAAAGCTTGACTCAAAGCGTAGGAAAGCTTAACAGATCTTGGTTCAAAGCGCGGACCCCAGTCTACAACTACAAATAGGAAGTGACGGTGATATTGACTAGTGACATTGAAACTTTATGTAAAACCAACACAGGATTACAAATCCATTCTCTTTTGCATCATTTTTATACGATGATCATTGTTTCTGTACTTCTGTGAGTTTGCTGTTTGATGTTACAGTTTGACATTACTGTCTATCATTTTTCTGTATGAAAATGTAAACAAAAATGGTTCTTAACTTTCTACTTTGTGGACAATGTTGATCCACTCTCTTGTATCATCTCATGCAACATAATGTACCCTTTGTCATATGAACCCCACATTATGTAACCTGATTGGTGAACAGTGATACTATTTGTGCTTTTTTGTTTGGTCAAGTTTGTTGCTTGCTGTACATGTTGATAACATCTTCCTTAATAATAAAGAGAATATGTTACGTTTAAAAGAAATGCCTTTTATTATTGTCAACTAGCATAAGAAATGAAAGATAGATATTTATTAAGATGACAAAGAAATAAAAGAAATGAAGATATAAAACATAATACAACGAGAAAAAAAAGAGAAATTGAAAAAATAAATGAATATAAAAAATGTGTGGAAAACAGTATACTGAGTATTTCACTTTTTTTTTTTACTTATTTGTTTATCATATTTCTATTTTTTATTACATTATGTGTTTCATCTTGTACATAATAAAACAAAAAGAGAAATCAAATAAATAAATGAATCTAAAAAATGTGGGGAAAACTTAGTATACTGAGTTTTTCACTTTTTTTTTTACTTATTTGTTTATCATATTTCTCTTTTTTATTACATTATGTGTTTTATCTTGTATATAATAAAACAAAAAGAGAAATCAAATAAATAGATGAATCTAAAAAATGTGGGGAAAACTTAGTATACTGAGTTTTTCACATTTTTTTTTACTTATTTGTTTATCATATTTCTCTTTTTTATTACATTATGTGTTTTATCTTGTATATAATAAAACAAAAAGAGAAATCAAATAAATAGATGAATCTAAAAAATGTGGGGAAAACTTAGTATACTGAGTTTTTCACATTTTTTTTACTTATTTGTTTATCATATTTCTCTTTTTTATTACATTATGTGTTTTATCTTGTATATAATAAAACAAAAAGAGAAATCAAATAAATAGATAAATCTAAAAAATGTGGGGAAAACTTAGTATACTGAGTTTTTCACATGTTTTTCTTATTTTTTTGTCATATTTCTCTTTTTTATTATATTATGTGTGCGCACGCAATTTATTCATCAAATTCACAAAATAATAATCGCATCAAAGCGTAATAAATTTCAATAAAGCGTAATAAAACGTATCAAAGCGTGATTTAAAGCGTATCAAAGTGGGATCAAAGCGGCATCAAATCGTGAGGAACGGTACAAAGCGGGAAATAATTCGTATCAGAGCGTAACAAAGCAGAACATTACTTCGGAGATCGGGATATTCGTGGAAAAATTGACAAAAATGACGGCGCTTTGCTCGCCGCTTTAAAGCGCGGCAAGCGCCGTTGGTGTGAACCAGGCATTAAAAAACATCCAAACACCTCCATTGAGGTTTTATATACGTGATGTAAGTACATACAGTCGTGGTCAAAAGTTTACATACACTTGTAAAGAACACATGGCTGTCTTGAGTTTCCAATAATTTCAGCTCAATTTTTGTTTCATCTGACATCACATGGACAAAGATAAGACCTTCTGGAGGAAAGTTCTGTGGTCAGATGAAACCAAAATTGAGCTGTTTGGTCACAATACCCAGCAATATGTTTGGAGGAGAAAAGGTGAGGCCTTTAATCCCAGGAACATCATGCCTACCGTCAAGCATGGTGATGGTAGTATTATGCTCTGGGCCTGTTTTGCTGCCAAAGGAAGAGAATAAATGGGACAATGAAAAAGGAGGATTACCTCCAAATTCTTCAGGACAACCTAAAATCATCAGCCCGGAGGTTGGGTCTTGGGCGCAGTTGGGTGTTCCAACAGGACAATGACCCCAAACACACGTCAAAAGTGGTAAAGGAATGGCTAAATCAGGCTAGAATGAAGGTTTTAGAATGGCCTTCCCAAAGTCCTGACTTAAACGTGTGGACAATGCTGAAGAAACAAGTCCATGTCAGAAAACCAACACATTTAGCTGAACTGCACCAATTTTGTCAGGAGGAATGGTCAAAAATTCAACCAGAAGCTTGTGGGTGGCTACCAAAAGCGCTTTATTGCAGTGAAACTTGCCAAGGGACATGTAAGCAAATATTAACATTGCTGTATGTATACTTTTGACCCAGCACATTTGGTCCCAAGTTCAGTAGACCCATAATAAATTCATAAAAACAACCAAACTTCGGCACACGGGAAGTGATCATGTCGCCACTATAAATAGTTTGTCTGCGTTAGCGCTTATAATAACAATATCACTAATACTTGCTTAATATTCAAGTCACTAAATGTAAATGAAGTATTGTTGGCGGTTTTTGAATGCTTAACTATTGGATTTTATGGGCGAAATAGAGGAGCTCCCATTGGTTCTGCTGTAATATGACTTTTACTTTTAGTTAGAATGCTTTTTTTTTAAATCCATCCGTCATCATGTCTTTCATAATTTTTATTTTTATTTTTATTAAGGATCCCCATTAGCTGGTTGTCACAACAACCCAATAGTCTTCCTGGCGTACACAAACTCAATACAGTTACAAGTAAGAGCATATAATTATAACTACACAATACAGAAACAAATACAAATCATCAACAAGCAAACAATTTACAGTCTCAGAATATTAATTACCATATAAATATAACTACACAATACAAAACCAAACAAAAATCATCAACAAGCAAACTAATTTACAGACTCAGATAGAATATTAGTTTCCTTCTAAAAACCTGTTTACTTTCAATGCCGGTGAGAAATAATAATGATATAATAATAATGATTGTGAATGATGGGCAAAATTCCCCAAAAACTGCAGTTCGCCTTTAAATAGTTATACTAAATAATAATAAATAACAATTTGTTTTATTTAATTGGTACATTTTCAACAAACACAAATAAAAAACATGAATAATAACTACTTAAAACATGTATGCTATAATATATAATATACTTTAACTACAGTACATTACATTTTCATAACAGCGATTGGTTGGGATTAGTGTTGTCCTGATACCATTATTTTGGTACCGATACCGGTAGAAAAATGTCCTTTGATACTTTTTGGTACTTTTCTAAATAGAGGGGACCACAAAAAATGGCATTATTGGCTTTATTTTAACAAACAATTTTATGGTACATTAAACATATATTTCTTATTGCAAGTTTGTCTTTAAATAAAATAGTGAACATACAAGACAACTTGTCTTTTAGTAGTACGTACACAAACAAAGGCTCCAAATTTAGCTGCTGACATATGCAGTAACATTTTGTGTCATTTTCCATTCTATTATTTTGTCAACATTATTAAGGACAAGTGGTAGAAAATTTATTATTAATCTACTTGTTCATTTACTGTTAATATCTATTTATTTTCTCTTTTAACATGTCCAATCTAAACTTCTGTTAAAATGTAATGATGACTTATTCTTCTCTCGTTTGGATACTTGACATTAGTTTTGGAAGATACCACCAATTTGGGTATCAATCCGATACCAAGTAGTTACAGGATCATACATTGGTCATATTCAAAGTCCTCATGTGCAGAGGTGGGTAGAGTAGCCAGAAATTGTACTCAAGTAAGAGTACTGTTACTTTAGTATTACTCAAGTAAAAGTAAAGAGTAGTCACCCAAATATTTACTTGAGTAAAAGTAAAAAGTATGTTGTGAAAAAACTACTCAAGTACTGAGTAACTGATGAGTAACCTGTTTGTTTAATGATGACGGCAACAAATAATGCACAAAAACATAAAAATAGCAATGAGCAAAGTTTATAAACATAATATACATTTTAAAATACGAAAATAGATTTTGTGATGCTAAAAAATATCGATGTAATCATAGTAGTATTGACCAGATACGCTCCTGTACTTGGTATCATTACAGTGGATGTTAGGTGTAGATCCACCCATGGTATTTGTTTACATTTGGGAACTACATTCCGGTACTTTTTAGAGGCGGTATAGTACCGAATATGATTCAATAGTATCGCGGTACTATACCAATACCGGTATACCGTACAAACCTAGTTGAGATGTACCAATATATGGTTTAAGTACCAGCTATGGTTCGCTGCTCTGTGATGTTATACACTCATGTGTCGAATGAGCAGCACAACTATATTGCAGACATGTAATGTCTACCAAATCTTCACACTCAACTTGACTGTTTGATGTTTTAAGTGGACTGGATGATTAAAGTCTAGTAAATAATAAAAACGAACACTTTAACATTGTAAGCTTGCCTCAGTAGAAGGTAGAAGAAACAGAAGGACACGTAACAGCCTGGTCACACACTGCTGCCGAACACTTTACAATCAAACGTAACAGGATGGATTGTTGGGGGTTTGGCACCAGCATTCAGACTATATCTGACCTGATGAAGCATGTTCAGATGAGAGGCCAAACGCCTAAGACAAACTGAACTGTCCAGTTGCCATCGATTAAAATGTCCTGAGAATACAACGACCTGGATGAATGAGAGCATCCATAGACACTTTTCAACCGAGCGTTTTCGCAGGTCAGCCAACATGTTTTGTTTTGGTCACACTAACAGCTTGTACATCCTATTCATCTGTACATCCCTGATACTTCCCCCACATATATGTTATGTGCAGGGGTGGAGGAGACGGCACAGACAATAGGGGCGCAGTACAAAGCTCTACTTATTAATATATGTATATGAATTATACAAACCCCGTTTCCATATGAGTTGGGAAACTGTGTTAGATGTAAATATAAACAGAATACAATGATTTGCAAATCCTTTTCAACCCATATTCAATTGAATGCACTACAAAGACAAGATATTTCATGTTCAAACTCATATACTTTTTTTTTCTACAAATAATAATTAACTTAGAATTTCATGGCTGCAACACATGCCAAAGTAGTTGGGAAAGGGCATGTTCACCACTGTGTTACATGGCCTTTCCTTTTAACAACACTCAGTAAACGTTTGGGAACTGAGGAGACACATTTTTAAGCTTCTCAGGTGGAATTCTTTCCCATTCTTGCTTGATGTACAGCTTAAGTTGTTCAACAGTCCGGGGGTCTCCCTTGTGCTATTTTAGGCTTCATAATGCGCCACACATTTTCAATGGGAGACAGGTCTGGACTACAGGCAGGCCAGTGTAGTACCCGCACTCTTTTACTATGAAGCCACGTTGATGTAACACGTGGCTTGGCATTGTCTTGCTGAAATAAGCAGGGGCGTCCATGGTAACGTTGCTTGGATGGCAACATATGTTGCTCCAAAACCTGTATGTACCTTTCAGCATTAATGACACCTTCACAGATGTGTAAGTTACCCATGTCTTGGGCACTAATACACCCCCATACCATCACAGATGCTGGCTTTTCAACTTTGCGCCTATAACAATCCGGATGGTTCTTTTCCTCTTTGTTCCGGAGGACACGACGTCCACAGTTTCCAAAATCAATTTAAAATGTGGACTCGTCAGACCACAGAACACTTTTCCACTTTGTATCAGTCCATCTTAGATGAGCTCAGGCCCAGCGAAGCCGACAGCGTTTCTGGGTGTTGTTGATAAACGGTTTTTGCCTTGCATAGGAGAGTTTTAACTTGCACTTACAGATGTAGCGACCAACTGTAGTTACTGACAGTGGGTTTCTGAAGTGTTCCTGAGCCCATGTGGTGATATCCTTTACACACTAATGTCACTTGTTGATGCAGTACAGCCTGAGGGATCCAAGGTCACGGGCTTAGCTGCTTACGCGCAGTGATTTTTCCAGATTCTCTGAACCCTATGATGATATTACGGACCGTAGATGGTGAAATCCCTAAATTCCTTGCAATAGCTGGTTGAGAAAGGTGGAGATCCAAAGAGGGCAGCCAGAGAACCAGAGGGGAACACAGGGGAAGACGAGACACACAGCTCGTCACGCGGGAACAAAGGCTTGCTGCAAGAAACGACAAGGGGGACACGGGACCAATCAAAAACGAAGAGAAGAAACACAGAGAGAGAGAGTATGCATCTAGCGTGGATAATTTTGGCTTACTGTACAGGACAGGTAGATACGTTCTGGCGCGGGATAGCAGGTTGTGCAGGCTTATGAAGGCGGTCCTCTGATCAGCCACAGGTGCGCTGATTGCTGCAGCAGGACTGACACGCGCTCCTGGAAGTGTGCTCTTGAAGGTGCGCTCATCAGAGCGCACAGATGAGTGCGCATTGACATGCGCCCGGGCCGTGACAATATTGCTGTTTGATTGATTGAAACTTGTATTAGTAGATTGCACAGTACAGTACATATTCCGTACAATTGACCACTAAATGGTAACACCCGAATACATTTTTCAACTTGTTTAAGTTGGGGTCCACGTTAATCAATTCATGGTAACTAGGGTTTAGTATGGACCAATATAAAACAAACATACTTAACGGACACTTTCGAGCGGTTTGTTTAATGTCCACGCTGGTATTTTTTTGTTATGGACCAAAAGCTGTGCGTTAAATAACAATAAAGTAATGATTTGATTATAGGAATTTATGATGGAACTGGAAAATCCCAAGCAAGTACAGTGGAACGCACTTCTTGTCAGGATCCCCAGCAAGAACATCCAGAAGCTGCAGTACATACAAAATAGTGCTGCTAGGATCCTGATGAGAGTGCGGAAATGTGACCACATCACACAAACTCTCAAATCACTTCACCGGCTTCATGTTCCACTCAGGATTGAATTCAAGATCTCCTTACTAACCCACCAGTGCCTCCATGGTAATGCTCCCGTCTACCTTAAAGAACTGCTCACCCCCAAATCCTCCACACGACACCTCCGCTCCAAACAGGCTAACCTCCTCCAACCTCCAAGGACAAAGCTACGAACTATGGGAGATCGGGCTTTCTGCTCCGCTGCTCCCAGTCTGTGGAACGCTCTCCCTGACCACCTGAGGGCACCTCAGACTGTGGATGCTTTTAAAAAAGGCTTAAAAACACATCTTTTTAAAAAAGCCTTTTTATAGATTTTTCTAGATATGCATGCTGGTTCTAGCTATTGGGCTGTTTCTAGTTTTATATTTTATTTATTGTTATTATCTTTTATTATTGTTATTATTATTACTATTTTATTTTTATTTTTTAACACTGAATCTATTATTATTATTATTACTATTAACCTCGATTCCCAAACACCTCCATTTGCGTTCTTTTCGGTCTACGAACAGCCAAATATGCCTCGGTGTACGGTCATTTCATTCATGTTTTTATTTGGGGGGGGGACGGCGGTATAGCTCGTGCCAGCAACTTGAGGGTTCCAGGTTCGATCCCCACTTCCGCCTTCCTAGTCACTGGCGTTGTGTCCTTGGGCAAGACACTTTACCCACCTGCTCCCAGTGCCACCCACACTGGTTTAAACGTAACTTAGATATTGGGTTTCACTATGTAAAGTGCTAAAGACGTCACATCCTGTTTATGTTTTGCTCGCGGTACTAGCCTAGCAGTGCTGCCAACGAGACATGCATTGGCTCACATGTATGGCAAAAACAAGTCCACAACTGCAACAGTTATCAAAAAGGAAGTTTTAATGGTTGTTGACTTTGCCGAAAGAGTTAAATATCTTTGCAAAGACAGAGAGAACGTGCAAGACAACGTAGATACGCTGTTCCTAGTGTAGCCAGATGAGAAGCAGCTAGCTGGGGATGACATTTCCCAGGCTATCATTGGAGAGATGGCTCGCAATTTTATATGACGACTTGAACCGCGTGTGTTTGGAAAAGTTTTTAAAAAAAGACGTCTTTCACAGCCTCCCATGGTAAGACTGCTCGGACAACGCTGACGCTTCAACTTGGATTTTATTCGTGGAGTGGGATTACTACCTATCTTTTTAACTGATAAGACCAGACTTTTTTTGGAAAAAAGAAGCCAGAGGTGACCTTTATGACAGCGAAGGAGAATGCAGTCGCGGGATACAAGCCGATGGAGGACTGCCTCACACTGCTAGTTTGTGCTAACGCTACCTCTCTCAGACTGTTCAACAAATGTCACAAATATTAAAGGACAGTAAAATTACTGTCCTTTTTTATTTGTTTATTTATTTGTTGCTTGGTAACATTTTGATGTGCACCAGAAGGACTTTTGTGTGCGTGTGTGTGTGTGTGTGTGCGTGTGTGTGTGTGTGTGTGTGCGGACGCTGGCTGTTGTTGTGATGTTTGAATAAAAAAAGAAATCGTTGAGCCATTACTCACTTACGTTATTTTTGTGCATATACAGAATATATACACATTATAGTATCTTTGACGTGTGCATTTTATAATGTCGAGGCTACAACCAATTATTCATGTTGACATTGTTTCTTATGGGGAAATCTGTTTCACTTGACGAACGTTTCGGTCCGCGAATCATGTTCAAGAACTGACTAAGTTTAAACCTATAATTACTATAACAATCTACAAGGTTAATATAGGTTGCTACAAGGTTAATATAGGTTGCTTCTCTGTCTTTCCCTCCATTTTTCTGCTTTATTTTGTATCTTTAGTTATCATTTCGTATACACTACCGTTCAAAAGTTTGGGGTCGCCCAAACAATTTTGTGGAATAGCCTTCACTTCTAAGAACAAGAATAGACTGTCGAGTTTCAGATGAAAGTTCTCATTTTCTGGCCATTTGGAGCGTTTAATTGATGTGATGCTCCAGAAACTCAATCTGCTCAAAGGAAGGTCCGTTTTGTAGCTTCTGTAACGAGCTAAACTGTTTTCAGATGTGTGAACATGATTGCACAAGGGTTTTCTAATCATCAATTAGCCTTCTGAGCCAATGAGCAAACACATTGTACCATTAGAACACTGGAGTGATAGTTGCTGGAAATGGGCCTCCATACACCTATGTAGATATTGCACCAAAAACCAGACATTTGCAGCTAGAATAGTCATTTACCACATTAGCAATGTATAGAGTGTATTTCTTTAAAGTTAAGACTAGTTTAAAGTTATCTTCATTGAAAAGTACAGTGCTTTTTCTTCAAAAATAAGGACATTTCAATGTGACCCCAAACTTTTCAACGGTAGTGTATGTATTGTTGCATTTGAACAACTGTGTTGTTGATAATATAGGTAAATTATTGGTATTGTTCATTATCAATAGCGCTATTTCTATTGGTATTTGTATTGCTCCATTTGTAGTGTAATAATGCTCATTGTCATTTATGTATTATTATTTATTTCGCTAACTGCTTCTTTGCTATCACTTTTACCATCATATTTGTACGTATCCTATTTGCTGATGTTGCCCTGTTGTTGTTGTTGTTTTTGTTATTGTTGTGTTTAATGTTGTTGTTTCTGTCTCTCTGTCTTATCCCCCTCTTGTCCCCACAATTTCCCCCTCTGTCTTCCTTTTTTTCCTCTTTCTATCCCCTCCTGCTCCGGCCCGGCTGCACCAAATGATAATATAAACACATTTAATAAGTAGTTAGTAATTAGTATCCCACACTTCTCTTTTGTAAAGTAAACCTGAACAGCCGATATGGGCATCTACATCAACTATATGATTTGCCTGAGAAGCTGGACAGGACAAAAAATAAAAAATTAAAATTAAATAAATAAAAAACCATGTGTTCGTAAATCGAGATTCCACTGTAACTAATCGTGATTGATCAAATTTCAAAAGTGTAATTTGACAGCGCTAAAACGCACACACAAAAAAAGTAGGTATGTCAAAGTTAAGGAGTTAACACGTGCAATTAATCATTAATAGTGATTGCATGATTAATGCGGATGAAATGCAGGTCAATGCAAAGATGAGTGTGGGCTTTGGTGACACCTTTTGCTTCAAAGTACAGCCAGACAAGACTCTGGATAAAGTGTTTACAAGTTTTGAGCTAATAAATGACGTACAGTTTTTTAAATGTCCGTGTATGACGTTCTGAAAATAAAACTGAATTAATGTCAAAATATTGGGGGTAATTTTTAGGGTAATTTAATTATTAAAGCAAATAATTTACTGTGATTAATCACACTTATTCAAAATTCTGAAGTGTGATTAATCTGTTTTTTTTTCAAATTTGACACATTTCAGCTCAAGTGACCCGAACCAGGGGTTCATTTGCAATTGGATGGAGATCCATATTTCAAGCTTGTTCGGTGCACACAAAAGTTCAGATAATCGTGTTGACCGAACAAACCATACTACGCATTAAGGTTGTACGGTATACCGTTAGTAGTATAGTACCGCGATACTAATGAATCATATACTGTACTATACCGCCTCTGAAAAAAAACCTGGTCCGCCACCACCCCGTGCCCTCGTTGTCGTCACGTCGTATCATTGCTGGTTTTACGAGCAAAGGAGCATGTTCGGCAGTGCACAATCACAGAGTACTTACAAGCAGACACAGTATGTAGACAGAAAAGGGAGAACAGACGCAATTTGGCTTAAAAACCGACGATAAAGTTGAAGCTATAACACTGAAACGCCCTCAGGAAGAGGTGCTTTGAAACAGCTAGCTAGCGGCTAAAGTTCAGCCCCAGTCGGCAGTGTTTTAGCTACTTCTAAATGACTAATCCTCGCCACCATGGCGACAAATAAAGTATGTTTCTTACAAGTATCATCCCTGCAGGACGAGGAATAGCTAAACATGCTTCACTACACACCGTAGCTCACTAGCGTCAAAATGTAAACAAACGCCATTGGTGGATCTACACCTGACATCCGCTGTAATGATACCAAGTACAGTAGCGTATCTAGTCAATACTACTATGATAACGTCGACATCTTTGGCATCACAACATTTTTTTTCGTTTTCGTTTATTAACTCAGGAAATACGTCCCTGGACACATGAGCAGAGGTGGGTAGTAACGCGCTACATTTACTCCGTTACATCTACTTGAGTAACTTTTGCGATAAATTGTACTTCTAAGAGTAGTTTTAATGCAACATACTTTTACTTTTACTTGACTATATTTATAGAGAAGAAACGCTACTTTTACCCAGTTCCATTTATCTACATTCAGCTCGCTACTCGCTACTGATTTTTATCGATCTGTTAATGCACGCTTTGTTTGTTTTGGTTTGTCAGACAGACATCCAAAGTAGGATCTATCGCATGCCTGCGTTTCACCAACCAAATACAGTCACTGGTGACGTTTGACTCCGTTTCACCAATCAAATGCAGTCACTGGTGACGTTTGACTCCGTTTCACCAACCAAATACAGTCACTGGTGACGTTTGACTCCGTTTCACCAATCAAATGCAGTCACTGGTGACGTTTGACTCCGTTTCACCAATCAAATGCAGTCACTGGTGACGTTTGACTCCGTTTCACCAATCAAATGCAGTCACTGGTGACGTTTGACTCCGTTTCACCAATCAAATGCAGTCACTGGTGACGTTTGACTCCGTTTCACCAACCAAATACAGTCACTGGTGACGTTTGACTCCGTTTCACCAACCAAATACAGTCACTGGTGACGTTTGACTCCGTTTCACCAATCAAATGCAGTCACTGGTGACGTTTGACTCCGTTTCACCAACCAAATACAGTCACTGGTGACGTTTGACTCCGTTTCACCAATCAAATGCAGTCACTGGTGACGTTTGACTCCGTTTCACCAATCAAATGCAGTCACTGGTGACGTTTGACTCCGTTTCACCAATCAAATGCAGTCACTGGTGACGTTTGACTCCGTTTCACCAATCAAATGCAGTCACTGGTGACGTTTGACTCCGTTTCACCAACCAAATACAGTCACTGGTGACGTTTGACTCCGTTTCACCAACCAAATACAGTCACTGGTGACGTTTGACTCCGTTTCACCAACCAAATACAGTCACTGGTGACGTTTGACTCCGTTTCACCAACCAAATACAGTCACTGGTGACGTTTGACTCCGTTTCACCAATCAAATGCAGTCACTGGTGACGTTTGACTCCGTTTCACCAATCAAATGCAGTCACTGGTGACGTTTGACTCCGTTTCACCAATGAAACAGAGCCAGGCGGTCACATGCGGTAAACAACAAGCTTAAGCTTACATGAACTCAACGTCAAATTTGAGGAAGCACATCGCGGTAAGTAACGTTAGTAGATATTTTGGCTGTCACCGTAGGCTGATGTTAGCTTCCCTGCTATGAATCACTGTCAAATGTACATCGTGTGGGGACATTTATTAACGCATTGCAGCCTCATAGACACGCACACACACACACACACACACACACACACACACACACACACACATGCGCATGCATAGAAACACCAATCAGAAGTGCACAGTGTGTTTACCATGAATTGATTTACGTGGACCCCGACTTGAACAAGTTGAAAAGCGTATTCGGGTGTTACCATTTAGTGGTCAATTGTACGGAAGATGTACTGTACTGTTCAATCTACTAATACAAGTTTCAATCAATCAATCAATCAATGTTCCCAGGTGCAGCCCACACCTATCAGTTTATGGTTTGCATAAAGGCTAACTTGTTATTTTCCTTTGTAATCTCTGCCTACTGAGCCGATGGTGCTGTTAAGTTATTGTGGCTCAATTTGCCTTAATTTTTTTATGTTAATGTATTATTATTTAATATATATTATTGTTTTAGCTGCTTAAGAGATATTCCTGGCTCTGAATTTGCTCATTGCTATTTTTATGTTTTTGTGCATTATTTGTTGCCGTCATCATTAAACGAACAGGTTACTCATCAGTTACTCAGTACTTGAGTAGTTTTTTCACAACATACTTTTTACTTTTACTCAAGTAAATATTTGGGTGACTACTCTTTACTTTTACTTGAGTAGTAAATCTCTAAAGTAACAGTACTCTTACTTGAGTACAATTTCTGGCTACTCTACCCACCTCTGCACATGAGGACTTTGAATATGACCAATGTAGGATCCTGTAACTACTTGGTATCAGATTGATACCCAAATTTTTGGTATCATCCAAAATTAATGTAAAGTATCAACCGACAGAAGAATGAGTTATTAATAAATTTTAACAGAAGTGTAGATAGAACATGTTAAAAGAGAAAGTAAGCAGATATTAACAGTAAATGAACAAGTAGATTATTAATGAATTTTCTACCACTTGTCTTTAATAATGTTTACAAAATAATAGAATGGAAAATGACACAATATGTTACTGCATACGTCAGCAGACTAAATTAGGAGCCTTTGTTTGTTTACTTACTAATAAAAGACAAGTTGTCTTGTGTGTTCACTATTTTATTTAAAGACAAACTTGCAATAAGAAACATGTGTTTAATGTACCGTAAGATATGTTGTTAAAATAAAGCCAATAATGCAGTTTTTTGTGGTGCCCTTTATTTAGAAAAGTACCGAAAAGTATCGAGATCATTTTGGTACCGGTACCAGTACCAAAATATTGGTATCGGGACAACACTACCATGCACCAGAGCTTGTTTTAAACGAACCAAGGGTGAACACACCCGTAATCTCGTTTTGCAAAGCGACTGAAGTACAAATAAATACACTCTTTTCATACATGTCCAATTTGGCACTGTCATTATTCTCAGCTGTAAGAGGGATTAAGTCAAGTCAATCAAATCAAAGACACACAGTTGGCCAGAAGGTAGAAAAACAAGTCTCGGATATTTCAGACAGCAAACGTTGCTCATTCAGTTCGGTTCTTTTATTGCCCGGACTCTTCTTGACCCCTTTGTCCGACCATTCGGCGTCTCGTCTGAGAGAAAGTAATCAAAGTTCTGCGCGGAGGAGCAAGAAGTATCATTGTGACGAGGGGAGCAGTCTGGGCCTCAAAGGAACGACGTGATGCGGGCGGATCTGCACTGTCGTAAAGTCAATGGGTTTGCTTCAAAGAGGAGTTGGAGGGTCTCGGTGGGTTGAAGTCTCCTTTGTGAGCGGGGATGATATAAAAACCTCTCGCAAACATTCACAGGGAGGGAATCAATAGCTTACAGGGGGCGGATTCTCAGTGAGTCTCTTGTGTGGCTGCTAACAGACAGGCAGGATTAGATTCCAGTTTGGATAGTTTTATATGTTTCATCTTCTCAGCTACAGTATTTATGACAATTAACGCCTCTTCAATCAACCGCAGAGTCCCCTCTGGTCGATGGGTACGTGATCTACATTAACGAAAAACTGTCCTGGTCTCTGACTTATGCAGGGGTCAATTAATCATTAGCATTAACAGCTGTGGCTGTAGACAACTTTCTCATGTACCATATTTGTCGGACTATAAGGCGCACTTAAAATCCTTTCATTTGATCAAAAATTGACAGTGCGCCTTATAACCCGGTGCCCCCTAATGTACGGAATAATTCTGGTTGTGCTTACCGACCTCGAAGCAATTTGTACATGATGTAATGATAAGTGTGACCAGTAGATGGCAGTCACACACAAGCGATATGTGTGAACTGCAATATGATGCCAATAAACAACACCAAAACTTTCAAATGTTCCATTGAAAATAAACAACATTACACACGGCGCTCAAAAATCTGTCAAAATGTTTTAGTATGACTTTGAAGCCGCACCGTTTGATGGATTGTCGGCCCATTACGGCTACTGTAGTCAGAGGTACGAGTATTACTAGGGTGTGTGTATAAGGACCGCAACATGGCACCCATCAGCAGACATATTATCTGGCGTTTTGTTTCACAATATTATGCAAAACCAACTTTTCTTACCTTTTGGTACCTGCTGATATGTATTTGGGATCTGCATGAGTCCTGAAAATTTGCGCACCTACGCCACTGTAGTCCGTGCCGATAATGTAGTCGATAAGCTTCTTATTGTTCTCTATCTTCTTGTTATAAGACATTCATCCTACGCTGTTGCCATTTTTTAATATAAAGTAGCATAAAGTTCTAACTTATATCTCGCTATGGAAGCGCTAAAAACTACCGGTGTAGTGAGTTTACATTATTCAACCAAGGAAATTTAGTTATTAGAGTTTCGGTCGGACGTTTTTTCACGGGACACATTTCCGGCGTTGTTGTTGCACTAGTGAGCCACGGATGAGGAGATGCTGCTCCGTTGTTGATTGAAGTAAAGTCTGAATGTCATTAAAACAGTTAGCTCCACCTTTTGACACTTCTTCCACTCACGTCCTTGCACGCTACACCGCTACAACAAAGATGACGGGGAGAAGACGCTGCCGAAGGTGAGCCACGTAAATAAGACCGCCGGTGCATCCTGAAGCGACTGTCAGAAAGCGGCTTGAAGATGATCCGTAAAACATCATTTATGCGACATTTTGACCAAAGAACCACCATTACATGTTATTTTTCAATTTAGAAAGAAATAATGATAATATGACCCCTTTAATGCGCGCTATAATCCGGTGCGCCTTTTGTATGAAAAAAAACCTGACTACACCTGCTCATTGTCAGTGCGGCAATAATCCGGTGCGCCCTATGGTCCGTAAAAATATGGTAGTTTTCAACAGCGCTAGCAACCTCTGCATGCGCTATAAAATGTTGGTTGTGGTTAGAGATGGGTACCTTTCACATTTGAACCGACAAGGTAGAAATTCCCGGTAACTGGGAATTGGTGTTGATACCAATTTTGTTCAACTGGTAATGAATGGTAATTGTTTATTGATGACATATATATATATATACTGTATATACATATATATGTATATATTGTTTAATATTTAACTCTGATCTGATAACTGTGCTGTTCAGTTGTTTAATTTCACCACATCTAGTGTGTGTGTGACAATCATTGGTACTTTAATCTTAATCTTTAATCTTATATCTAGTTTTCTTACACTTTCCAAGTATGCATTAATTCGTTTTAGTTTGTTCTATAGGTATGTTCCCATTAACATACACTACCGTTCAAAAGTTTGGGGTCACATTGAAATGTCCTTATTTTTGAAGGAAAAGCACTGTACTTTTCAATGAAGATAACTTTAAACTAGTCTAAACTTTAAAGAAATACACTCTATACATTGCTAATGTGGTAAATGACTATTCTAGCTGCAAATGTCTGGTTTTTGGTGCAATATCTACATAGGTGTATAGAGGCCCATTTCCAGCAACTATCACTCCAGTGTTCTAATGGTACAATGTGTTTGCTCATTGGCTCAGAAGGCTAATTGATGATTAGAAAACCCTTGTGCAATCATGTTCACACATCTGAAAACAGTTTAGCTCGTTACAGAAGCTACAAAACTGACCTTCCTTTGAGCAGATTGAGTTTCTGGAGCATCACATTTGTGGGGTCAATTAAACGCTCCAAATGGCCAGAAAAAGAGAACTTTCATCTGAAACTCGACAGTCTATTCTTGTCCTTAGAAATGAAGGCTATTCCACAAAATTGTTTGGGTGACCCCAAACTTTTGAACGGTAGTGTACATACAGATGTAGTCTTTGCCATTAAGTTATTTTATTGAGCCCTACCAAGTGTTTATACTGTAAGTAATGTACTTATTACACACCAGCTGTTTTAACTGTAACGTGCATGTTAGTTGAACAGTTGTTGTTTTGGCAAGTTGGGAGGTGTTAAAATACCCATGTAAATTTGGCAGTGCTAATCAGTAGCATGTTTATGGCATACCCAATGTAAATTAGCGTCAAGCTGGCTTGAAAATGGCATTGTTGATACATGTACTACAGGACTGCTTTTAAATGCCCATAAAAAGTGGTGCATGTCTACTGCTTGTTTGAAAACATAACAAAACTCCCCAGGTCAGTGTACGATAACATGAAAATGCAGTAAATGAGAAAATCCTCATCTAAATAAGGCGGTCTGCACCACATTCGATGGCACACGCAGCCTTGATAGATCGCACGCAACACGGCCACTAATAGTACACACTATTTTATGGATTGTTTAGCACAAGGTATTTAGATCTTAGTAAATCCGGCCCCAAGTGTTTGAGCCTCTGCCTCGTCTGCAACCGGATGTGACGTTTTTTTTTGATTGATTGAAACTTTTATTAGTAGATTGCACAGTACAGTACATATTCCGTACAATTGACCACTAAATGGTAACACCCGAATACGTTTTTCAACTTGTTTAAGTCGGGGTCCACGTAAATCAATTCATGGTAACGTCCCGTGCAAACTAGGAATCAACATTTGTTTTAATTTTAAGTGAATAGGTAACTATTCTTAGTTGTGCTACCAAACTGTTATTAAACCTGCAAATAAAATACCTTTTGCCCATCGTTCACAATCATTATGAAAGACAAGACGACAGATGTTTTTTTTTTAATGCATTCTGACTCGTAAATAAACGTAAATAAAACGCCGCTTACAGCTGAGTCAATGGAGGTCCTCTATTCCGCCCATAAAACCCAATAAAAAAAACCCAACCAACAATACTCCTTTTACATTGTTTGACTTGAATATTAACCAAGTATCAGTGATATTGTTATTATAAGTGCTAACGCAGACAAACTATTTATAGCGGCGCCGTGATCACAAGCTTGTGTGCCTACAGTATGTTGACATGATCGACTGATCAGCTGTTTCCTCACTTCCCTGCTTGTGAAAGTCTATTCTAGATCATAAATCATGCATCTCCCCTTGATAGTAGAAGGATGAGGACGTATTCCGACGAGTTGGTCCACTTTGGCATCCAATTTAGACCCGGATATGGCAAGAACAACACGAACATACGCCTGGTTCCACCCACCTTTTCTCCGCGAGGATTACGAGTCATTCTTCATCGAAATGGGAATATAACAAGAGTATTTCAGTCGGCATCCGAATGACAGCAGACATTGGACAGTAAGTGATGTTTTATTATGTTTGTTGGCGCTCATGAAGTCTGCAGTGAGTAGTAATCAGTGATGTAGTTGCAAAAAAACGAACGTTGTAATTAGAGATGTCGATAAATGTGTTAAAATGTAATATCGGAAATTATCGGTATCGTTTTTTTTTTTATTATCGGTATCGTTTTGTTTTTGTTTTTTTTGTTTTTTTATTAAATCAACATAAAAAACACAAGATACACTCACAATTAGTGCACCAACCCAAAAAACCTCCCTCCCCCATTCACACTCATTCACACAAAAGGGTTGTTTCTCTCTGTTATTAATATTCTGGTTCCTACATTATATATCAATATATATCAATACAGTCTGCAAGGGATACAGTCCGTAAGCACACATGATTGTGCGTGCTGCTGGTCCACTAATAGTACTAACCTTTAACGGTTAATTTTACTAATTTTCATTAATTACTAGTTTCTATGTAACTATTTTTATATTGTTTTACTTTCTTTTTTATTCAAGAAAATGTTTTTATTTGATTTATCTTATTTTATTTTATTTTATTATTTTTTTTAAAGTACCTTATCTTCACCATACCTGGTTGTCCAAATTAATAATGTGTTAATTCCACGACTGTATATATCAGTTGATATCAGTACCGGTAATTAAAGAGTTAGACAATATCGGGATATCGGATATCAGCAAAAAGCCACTATCGGACATCCCTAGTTGTGATGTGTCTTTGAAAAGAATGTGCCGCATATGCTTAGAATGATCAAAATACATAAATATTAAATGTTATTATAAATGTGCCTGTTAATATATTACTGTGGGGGGGCGTGGCCTGCGGGCCTGCGGGCCTGCGGGCCTGCGGCGAAGCGGGGTGTGCCAGGACCGGCTTGGAGATCAGCGGCAGGTGCGTAGATGACACAGCTGTGAGTGTTTGTCTGATCACCTGTCGCTCTGTTAAAGGCAGCAGTCGGGAAGGAGAAAGGGTTGTTGGTGATGGTGATGGTGATGGCGGTTGGTGACACACGGGCCCGAATAAGAGCTAGAGCGGGAACAAGACAGACGACATTCTGGGAGAAACCATTCATGTGCTCGAGCGAGAAGGAGAAGACTGACACTGAAAAGCAAGACAAAAGACTTTTATTGAAAAATTAATCTTTGTATCGAATCATGCACGCTGCTGTCATGTCGGTAACTGGTGGTCCGAAGAACCCGGAAGCAAGAGGCTTCCACAATTACATATATACTTACACCATGTATATAAAACCTTAATAGAGGTGTTTAAGGGCTTTATAGGGAAAATACATTCATAGGCTCCATTGTAAGCAAACTTTTGACCATATTTATTTACTATTTAGAATGCATTAAAAAAGGAAAACATGTGTTTTCCTTTTTTAATGTCCTCCATAATGATTGTGAATGATAGGCAAAATTCCAAAAAAGTGCAGTTCTCCTTTAAAATAGGGCTGACATTTGTAATTTTTTTCATAAATTCAGGCTGACAAAGTTAACAAGATAACAACAAGTTAACGGAAATTTCCTCTAACACCAACATTTTTTGTGGGTGAGAAAACTGCAGCTGTCTTCCGGTTGATGTCGAGCCAGGAGGGCAAAGAAAAGGCTACATTATAAACCCCCGACAGGTCGCCCTTCCGACAAGACCAAAGGCATTTTTGTCCGCTGTCGCTGTGAGCTAAGTCATCACCGGAGCAGTGAAGTGAAGTGAATCATATTTACAAACCCCGTTTCCATATGAGTTGGGAAATTGTATTAGATGTAAATATAAACGGAATACAATGATTTGCAAATCATTTTCAACCCATATTCAGTTGAATATGCTACAAAGACAACATATTTGATGTTCAAACTGATAAATATATATTTTTTTGCAAATAATCATTAACTTTAGAATTTGATGCCAGCAACACGTGACAAAGAAGTTGGGAAAGGTGGCAATAAATACTGATAAAGTTGAGGAATGCTAATCAAACACTTATTTGGAACATCCCACAGGTGAACAGGCAAATTGGGAACGGGTGGGTGCCATGATTGGGTATAAAAGTAGATTCCATGAAATGCTCAGTCATTCACAAACAAGGATGGGGCGAGGGTCACCACTTTGTCAACAAATGCGTGAGAAAATTGTTGAACAGTTTAAGAAAAACCTTTCTCAACCAGCTATTGCAAGGAATTCAGGGATTTCACCATCTACGCTCCATAATATCATCAAAGGGTTCAGAGAGTCTGAAGAAATCACTGCAAGTAAGCAGCTAAGCCTGTGACCTTCGATCCCTCAGGCTGTACTGCATCAACAGGCGACACCAGTGTGTAAAGGATATCACCACATGGGCTCAGGAACACTTCAGAAACCCACTGTCAGTGACTACAGTTGGTCGCTACATCTGTAAGTGCAAGTTAAAACTCTCCTATGCAAGGCGAAAACCGTTTATCAACAACACCCAGAAACGCCGTCGGCTTCGCTGGGCCTGAGCTCATCTAAGATGGACTGATACAAAGTGGAAAAGTGTTCTGTGGTCTGACGAGTCCACATTTCAAATTGCTTTTGGAAACTGTGGACGTCGTGTCCTCCGGACAAAAGAGGAAAAGAACAATCCGGATTGTTATAGGCGCAAAGTTGAAAAGCTAGCATCTGTGATGGTATGGGGGTGTATTAGTGCCCAAGACATGGGTAACTTACACATCTGTGAAGGCGCCATTAATGCTGAAAGGTACATACAGGTTTTGGAGCAACATATGTTGCCATCCAAGCAATGTTACCATGGACGCCCCTGCTTATTTCAGCAAGACAATGCCAAGCCACGTGTTACATCAACGTGGCTTCATAGTAAAAGAGTGCGAGTAGTAGACTGCAAAACATATGGAAACGGGGTTTGTATATAGCGCTTTTTCTCTAGTGACTCAAAGCAGTTTTACATCGTGAAAGCCATTATCTACATGTCAGCTACAGTGGGGTGGGCACTGGCAGCGAGGTGAACTATCTTGCCCGAGGACACAGGGGCAGTGACGCGGATGGCGGAAGCTGGATTGAAGTTTCTGGTCGGCCGCCCTACCATCTGAGCCACACCGTCGCCAATGCCAGCTGCCAGGGTGGCGCTATATTTTGTGTTTAGACAGCCGTTTAGCGCATTGATAACAAAAATAAACTGTAGCTTTTTGCAATCATGATATGATTGTCAAAAATATTTGGTGATGCAATCCGTGATATTTCTACCTAAATAAATGTTACAGTGCATCATTTCAGTAGTATGGAGGGGGACATATTTTCTGACTAAAACAATGTTTATATTCCCTGAAGATATTAGCAGGCTGATTGCCTTTTTATTACAAAAAAGAACCATTTCTATATCGTAACAACAAAGTGTATTTCTTAAATAGATAATAAAAAAATAAATATAAGTTAACATAATTCATGTCGCTGCATGACAATATCTTAAAATATTCTGTGCGTGTAACGTACACAATATCAGAAGCATTTATTTTTGGTAATACAAATATGAGTTTAAATGACCAAATATGACAGTAAAGGTAAGATGGCAACAATCCACAGTTTGTGTAATTAATGTGCAAAGCTGATATCTAAACAGTGACGTGTAGCTTGATCCATCCCTCTGAATGCAAGCACTCTTGATTGTTGGTAAAATAGTATTTATGTCCATTTTGTGTTGAGCCTTTAAAAAAAAAAAAAAAGTTAAATTAACAAAAATGTGCATAAAGGAAACAAACTGTCCAGTCCCATGTTTATGTATTTATGTAATTAAAACATTATCCGTCTTTAAGTGGAACTTCCCTTTTTTTGGAATGTTGCAGATCGTTCACAATCATCATGAGAGACGTGACGACGGATGGTTTTTTTGGTATTTTTTGCTTTCTAAATATTAAATAAATACAATCAAAAGTTCGCTTACATTCCACCTATCAAGCCCTTCAAAAAAAACCATCCCAACACCTCCATTGAAGTTGTATGTACATGATGTAAGTATATATGTAATGTAGTAACAGGCATATTTACAATAACATTTAATATTTACGTATTTTGATCATTTTAAGCATACGCGGCGCATTCATTTAAAAAACATATCACGACTAGAGATGTCTCCACATTATCGGCCGATAAATGCTTTAAAATGTAATATCGGAAATTATCGGTATCGTTTTTTTTATTATCGGTATCGTTTATTTTTTATTTTTTATTAAATCAACATAAAAAACACAAGATACACTTACAATTAGTGCACCAACCCAAAAAACCTCCCTCCCCCATTTACACTCATTCACACAAAAGGGTTGTTTCTTTCTGTTATTAATATTCTGGTTCCTACATTATATATCAATATATATCAATACAGTCTGCAAGGGATACAGTCCGTAAGCACACATGATTGTGCGTGCTGCTGGTCCACTAATAGTACTACCCTTTAACAGTTAATTTTACTCATTTTCATTAATTACTAGTTTCTATTTAACTGTTTTTATATTGTTTTATTTTCTTTTTTATTCAAGAAAATGTTTTTAATTTATTTATCTTATTTTATTTTATTTTATTTTATTTTTTCAAAAGGACCTTATCTTCACCATACCTGGTTGTCCAAATTAGGCATAAAAATGCGTTAATTCCACGACTGTAAATATCGGTATCGGTTGATATCGGTATCGGTAGATATTGGTATCGGTAATTAAAGAGTTGGACAATATCGGATATCGGCAAAAAGCCATTATCGGACATCCCTAATCACGACGTTTGCTTTATCCCCCTTCATCACTGATTATTACTCACTGCAGACTTTATAAGAGCCAACAGACATAATAAAATATCACTTACTGTACAAAGTCTGCTGTCACTAGGATGCCGACTGCTAGGATGTTCATATATTCCCATTTAGGTGAAGAATGTCTCATAAGCCTCGCAAAGAAAAGGGGTGAAGTGTCTTTTCGAGTTCTAAATGGCTGTCAAAGTGTACCAACTTGTCAGATTACCTACTCAGACGTCTCATGTCCAGGTGAGAGGCATGATTTATGATCTGGAATAAACTTACAGGGAGCAAGGAAACGAGGAAGACATAAACAGAAGGACACAGGAAGTGATCACGACGCCTCTATTAATAGTTTGTCTGTGTTAGCACTTCTAATAACAATATCACTAATACTTGGTCAATATTCAAGTCACAAAATGTAAATGGAGTATTTTTGGCGCTTTTTGACTGGTTATTTATTGGATTTCATGGGTCCCCTCCAAGGTTTCTCATTGTATCTAATTGGGTTGACATTTTTCTCGCCCTGATGTGGGATCTGATGTCGTTGTGGCTTGTGCAGCCCTTTGAGACACTTGTGATTAAGGGCTATATTAGTTGAGTTTATTATTTCTTCGGTCAGTGGTCAACAAAATAAACAAACAGTTTTACATAAACAAACAGTTGTACATTCATAAATTGAAAATGTTGCAGACCGAAAGGGTTTAGGTTGAAGTTGAACACTTATTGCGCCTAACCCTATAAACCATGGGTGTCAAACTCTGGCCCGCGGGCTAAAGTTGGCCCGCCGTGTAATTTCACTTGGCCCTTGAGGCGATATCAAATTAACACTAGAGCTGGCCCGCCGATTATATACAGCGACGGTGCCGCGGTAACACCGCATTCACAGATAATTCTCATACTTGAAAACCCTCCCGGGGTTTGGTGGCAGCGGGGGGTGTATTTTGTAGCGTCCCGGAAGAGTTTCGGGTATTTGTTCTGTTGTGTTTATGTTGTGTTACGGTGCGGATGTTCGCCCGAAATGTGTT